>NC_135237.1:25404325-25716256 GCF_051348905.1 Ranitomeya variabilis
GCTGACTCGGGAAGCCCCTGCCACACTCAGTACACACTCACAGGGATCAGGAGTAAAACAGTTTAATAGGTTTATTGCTATGCAGCATAAATGAGATGGATTTAAAAGAATAACATGCAATACAAGTAACTGTGCTCTGTCAAAGTCATATACACATCACACTCTAATTCTACTTCCACCCTGCAAGTATAACGTAGCAGGGTTTTTTGTCTCTTCTGGTTTAACTCAGTCCAAATGTTGGGGCCCAGTTGCCGCGGATGTTGGCGTGCAAATTAGGCTAGGTTCACATTGCGTTAGTGGGTGGTCGCTAACGGACAGCGTTGCACGGCGAAAATGTCGCAATTAACGCCGTGCAACGGGTCCGTTAGCGCACCCATTGACAGCAATGTAAATTTTGCCTGCAGCGCATCGCTAGCGCGTGCCTTTTTCGGCTCGCGCTAGCGATGTGCCGTTCTTTTGTAGTGCGCCTCGGACGCTGCTTGCAGCGTCCGCGGCGCGCCCAAGGTCCGTTCCTCGCTCTCGCAGATCGGGGCTCTGCGAGAGCGGGGACGTTAGCGCGACCCCTAAACGCGGCCCCTACAAAAACATTGCGTTAGCGCAATCCGCTAGCGCTAGTGCTAAACGGATTGCCCTAACGCAATGTGAACCTAGCCTTAGAACAGTTTGTGCACTTAGATGAATATTATTGGCAATAGTCTGGGCTGTAATGTACTCACTGTAAATAGCGCTGGTAGAACCACAAGTCTCAGAAGGGCACTCACTGCGCATCTCCAACAGTCCGATGGGTCTCTGGACACCAGCTGGGGGCGGCCGGATTTAGTCCTTTATATGGTGGGAGTGCCGGCAGAACTCTCCAAGTTCTTGATGTAACTTGCTTCAGAGGGTAAACAAAAGCCGCTCTCTCTCCAGCAGCGCGGGTATATCTGAGGGGACAGCAACACTGCAGCGTAGAGGGATGCAAATCTGCAGTGCTCAGTCTCTCCCAGCAAGATGCCACGCTCTTTTCTTTCTCTGAATTCTTGCTTTCACTTTCTGCCCAGCTCCTCCCTCCAAGTCCCTCCTCATCCAATCCAGGCTGTGTCATCTGACTGAAACAAGGGTCCCTGGGAATTGTAGTCCACTGCAGCTCAGGGGAAAATCTGCTAATGTCTGTAGGTCCCTGTTTAATACCAGTAGCTGCCCTGACAGTTCCCAGTGCAGGTGTTACACCTGTTTTGCATTTGTCTTGTTTACCTTTCAATTATGTACAATGCCTCATGGGATGGGGGATGGGACAGATCAGGGTTTAACAGGAGCATAGTAAGGTCAGAGACCTGGGACTATCTACTGTCATGATTCTCAATGGCGAGAGAACATAGCCCAGCATATATGAGAACTAGCTCTTGGAAGATGGAAACTATACTGACCATGAACTAAACCTGCCGCACAACTAGAAGTGGCCGGGTAGCATGCCTACGTTTTTTTATCCCTAGATGCCCAGCGCCAGCCGGAGAACTACCTAATCCTAGCAGAGGAAAAGACAGTCCTGGCTCACCTCTAGAGAAATTTTCCCAAAAGGCAGACAGAGGCCCCCACATATATTGGCGGTGATTTTAGATGAAATGACAAACGTAGTATGAAAATAGGTTTAGCAAAAATCGAGGTCCGCTTACTAGATAGCAAGAAGACAGAAAGGGCACTTTCATGGTCAGCAGAAAACTCTATCAAAACACCATCCAGAAATTACTTTAAGACTCTAGCATTAACTCATAACACCAGAGTGGCAATTTCCGCTCACAAGAGCTTTCCAGACACAGTAACGAAACAGCAGCTGTGAACAGGAACAAAATGCAAAAACGCACAAGGACAAAAGTCCAACTTAGCTGGGAGTTGTCTAGTAGCAGGAACATGCACAGAAAGGCTTCTGATTACATTGTTGACCGGCATGAAACTGACAGAGGAGCAAGGTTATATAGCGACTCCCACATCCTGATAGGAGCAGGTGAACAGAGGGGATGATGCACACAAGTACAATTCCACAAGTGGCCACCGGGGGAGCCCAGAATCCAATTTCACAACAGTACCCCCCCCCCTCAAGGAGGGGGCACCGAACCCTCACCAGAACCACCAGGGCGATCAGGACGAGCCCCATGAAAGGCACGGACAAGATCGGAGGCATGAACATCAGAGGCAGTGACCCAAGAATTATCCTCCTGACCGTATCCCTTCCATTTGACCAGATACTGGAGTTTCCGTCTGGAAACACGAGAGTCCAAGATCTTTTCCACAACGTACTCCAACTCACCCTCAACCAACACCGGAGCAGGAGGCTCAACGGAAGGCACAGCCGGTACCTCATACCTGCGCAACAATGACCGATGAAAAACATTATGAATCGAAAAGGATGCAGGGAGGTCCAAACGGAAGGACACAGGGTTAAGAATCTCCAATATCTTGTACGGGCCGATGAACCGAGGCTTAAACTTAGGAGAAGAAACCCTCATAGGGACAAAACGAGAAGACAACCACACCAAGTCCCCAACACAAAGCCGAGGACCAACACGACGACGGCGGTTGGCAAAAAGCTGAGTCTTCTCCTGGGACAACTTCAAATTGTCCACCACCTGCCCCCAAATCTGATGCAACCTCTCCACCACAGCATCCACTCCAGGACAATCCGAAGATTCCACTTGACCGGAGGAAAATCGAGGATGAAACCCCGAATTACAGAAAAACGGGGACACCAAGGTGGCAGAGCTGGCCCGATTATTGAGGGCGAACTCCGCCAAAGGCAAAAAAGCAACCCAATCATCCTGATCCGCAGACACAAAACACCTCAAATATGTCTCCAAGGTCTGATTAGTCCGTTCGGTCTGGCCATTAGTCTGAGGATGGAAAGCAGACGAAAAAGACAAATCTATGCCCATCCTAGCACAGAATGCCCGCCAAAATCTAGACACGAATTGGGTCCCTCTGTCAGAAACGATATTCTCCGGAATACCATGCAAACGAACAACATTTTGAAAAAACAGAGGAACCAACTCGGAAGAAGAAGGCAACTTAGGCAAGGGAACCAGATGGACCATCTTAGAGAAACGGTCACACACCACCCAGATGACAGACATCTTATGAGAAACAGGCAGATCCGAAATAAAATCCATCGAGATGTGCGTCCAAGGCCTCTTCGGGATAGGCAAGGGTAACAACAATCCACTAGCCCGAGAACAACAAGGCTTGGCCCGAGCACAAACGTCACAAGACTGCACAAAGCCTCGCACATCTCGTGACAGGGAAGGCCACCAGAAGGACCTTGCCACCAAATCCCTGGTACCAAAGATTCCAGGATGACCTGCCAACGCAGAAGAATGAACCTCAGAGATGACTCTACTGGTCCAATCATCAGGAACAAACAGTCTACCAGGTGGGCAACGATCAGGTCTATCCGCCTGAAACTCCTGCAAGGCCCGCCGCAGGTCTGGAGAAACGGCAGACAATATCACTCCATCTTTAAGGATACCTGTGGGCTCAGAATTACCAGGGGAGTCAGGCTCAAAACTCCTAGAAAGGGCATCCGCCTTAACATTCTTAGAACCCGGTAGGTAAGACACCACAAAATTAAACCGAGAGAAAAACAACGACCAGCGCGCCTGTCTAGGATTCAGGCGCCTGGCAGACTCAAGGTAAATTAAATTTTTGTGGTCAGTCAATACCACCACCTGATGTCTGGCCCCCTCAAGCCAGTGACGCCACTCCTCAAAAGCCCACTTCATGGCCAAAAGCTCCCGATTCCCAATATCATAATTCCGCTCGGCGGGCGAAAATTTACGGGAAAAAAAAGCACAAGGTCTCATCACGGAGCAGTCGGAACTTCTCTGCGACAACACCGCCCCAGCTCCGATCTCAGAAGCGTCGACCTCAACCTGAAAAGGAAGAGCAACATCAGGCTGACGCAACACTGGGGCGGAAGAAAAGCGGCGCTTGAGCTCCCGAAAGGCCTCCACAGCATCAGGGGACCAATCAGCAACATCAGCACCCTTCTTAGTCAAATCAGTCAATGGTTTTACAACATCAGAAAAACCAGCAATAAATCGACGATAAAAGTTAGCAAAGCCCAAAAATTTCTGAAGACTCTTAAGAGAAGAGGGCTGCGTCCAATCACCAATAGCCTGAACCTTGACAGGATCCATCTCGATGGAAGAGGGGGAAAAAATGTATCCCAAGAAGGAAATCTTTTGAACCCCAAAAACACACTTAGAACCCTTCACACACAAGGAATTAGACCGCAAAACCTGAAAAACCCTCCTGACCTGCTGGACATGAGAGTCCCAGTCATCCGAAAAAATCAGAATATCATCCAGATACACAATCATAAATTTATCCAAATAATCGCGGAAAATGTCATGCATAAAGGACTGGAAGACTGAAGGGGCATTTGAAAGACCAAAAGGCATCACCAAATACTCAAAATGGCCCTCGGGCGTATTAAATGCGGTTTTCCACTCATCCCCCTGCTTGATTCGCACCAAATTGTACGCCCCACGGAGATCAATCTTAGAGAACCACTTGGCCCCCTTTATACGAGCAAACAAATCAGTAAGCAGTGGTAACGGATATTGATATTTAACCGTGATTTTATTCAAAAGTCGATAATCAATACACGGCCTCAAAGAGCCGTCTTTCTTAGACACAAAGAAAAAACCGGCTCCTAAGGGAGATGACGAAGGACGAATATGTCCCTTTTCCAAGGACTCCTTTATATATTCTCGCATAGCCGCGTGTTCAGGCACAGACAGATTAAATAAACGACCCTTAGGGTATTTACTACCCGGAATCAAGTCTATGGCACAATCGCACTCCCGGTGCGGAGGTAGTGAACCAACCTTGGGTTCTTCAAAAACGTCACGAAAGTCAGACAAGAATTCAGGAATCTCAGAGGGAATAGATGATGAAATGGAAACCAAAGGTACGTCCCCATGAGTTCCTTTACATCCCCAGCTTAACACAGACATAGCTCTCCAGTCGAGGACTGGGTTATGAGATTGCAGCCATGGCAATCCCAGCACCAAAACATCATGTAGATTATACAGCACCAGAAAGCGAACAACCTCCTGGTGATCCGGATTAACACGCATAGTCACTTGTGTCCAGTATTGTGGTTTATTACTAGCCAATGGGGTGGAGTCAATCCCTTTCAGAGGTATCGGAGCCTCCAATGGCTCCAAATCATACCCACAGCGTTTGGCAAAGGACCAATCCATAAGACTCAAAGCAGCGCCAGAGTCGACATAGGCGTCCGCGGTAATAGATGACAAAGAACAAATCAGGGTCACAGATAGAATAAACTTAGACTGTAAAGTGCTAATTGAAACAGACTTGTCAGGCTTCTTAGTACGCTTAAAGCATGCTGATATAACATGAGTTGAATCACCACAATAGAAGCACAACCCATTTTTTCGTCTAAAATTCTGCCGCTCGCTTCTGGACAGAATTCTATCACATTGCATATTTTCTGGCGTTTTCTCAGTAGACACCGCCAAATGGTGCACAGGTTTGCGCTCCCGCAGACGCCTATCGATCTGAATAGCCATCGTCATGGACTCATTCAGACTCGCAGGCACAGGGAACCCCACCATAACATCCTTAATGGCATCAGAGAGACCTTCTCTGAAAATCGCCGCCAGGGCGCACTCATTCCACTGAATAAGCACAGACCATTTGCGGAATTTTTGGCAGTATATTTCAGCTTCATCTTGCCCCTGAGACAAGGACATCAAGGCCTTTTCCGCCTGAAGCTCTAAATGAGGTTCCTCATAGAGCAACCCCAAGGCCAGAAAAAACGCATCCACATTGAGCAACGCAGGATCCCCTGGTGCCAATGCAAAAGCCCAGTCTTGAGGGTCGCCCCGGAGCAAGGAAATTACAATCCTGACCTGCTGTGCAGGGTCTCCGGCAGAGCGAGACTTCAGGGACAAAAACAATTTGCAATTATTTTTAAAATTTTGAAAGTGAGATCTATTCCCCGAGAAGAATTCAGGCAAAGGAATTCTAGGCTCAGACATAGGTGCATGAACAACAAAATCTTGCAAATTTTGTACCTTTGTGGCGAGATTATTCAAACCTGTAGCTACACTCTGAAGATCCATTTGAAACAGGTGAACACAGAGCCATTCAAGGATTAGAAGGAGAGAAAGAGAGGAAGGCTGCAGTATAGGCAGACTAGCAAGTGATTCAATTAAGAGCACACTCAGAACTAGAGGAAAAAAAAAAAAAAAAAATTGTAGCAGACTTCTTTTTTTCTCTCCTTTCTCAGCCAGTAATTTAACCCTTTTTTTTTTTTTGCCGGTCAAACTGTCATGATTCTCAATGGCGAGAGAACATAGCCCAGCATATATGAGAACTAGCTCTTGGAAGATGGAAACTATACTGACCATGAACTAAACCTGCCGCACAACTAGAAGTGGCCGGGTAGCATGCCTACGTTTTTTTATCCCTAGATGCCCAGCGCCAGCCGGAGAACTACCTAATCCTAGCAGAGGAAAAGACAGTCCTGGCTCACCTCTAGAGAAATTTTCCCAAAAGGCAGACAGAGGCCCCCACATATATTGGCGGTGATTTTAGATGAAATGACAAACGTAGTATGAAAATAGGTTTAGCAAAAATCGAGGTCCGCTTACTAGATAGCAAGAAGACAGAAAGGGCACTTTCATGGTCAGCAGAAAACTCTATCAAAACACCATCCAGAAATTACTTTAAGACTCTAGCATTAACTCATAACACCAGAGTGGCAATTTCCGCTCACAAGAGCTTTCCAGACACAGTAACGAAACAGCAGCTGTGAACAGGAACAAAATGCAAAAACACACAAGGACAAAAGTCCAACTTAGCTGGGAGTTGTCTAGTAGCAGGAACATGCACAGAAAGGCTTCTGATTACATTGTTGACCGGCATGAAACTGACAGAGGAGCAAGGTTATATAGCGACTCCCACATCCTGATAGGAGCAGGTGAACAGAGGGGATGATGCACACAAGTACAATTCCACAAGTGGCCACCGGGGGAGCCCAGAATCCAATTTCACAACAATCTACCTTCAATAGTACCCCCTGGCCAGGGATAGTTAGAGTCCCAGTTCCAGAGATAGTTTGAGGCCCCTCTCCCATACTTAAACCCGTCACAGCGTGACAGGCCATTACAGTAGTCACCAGGTGCTGCTTCAGTGCAGTCCCTGGACCTGCAGCAGTTGACCAGCAGGTCAAAGACACAAATGCGAATCATATAGGGCACAGCCAGAGATGTGGTCAGACAGTTCAAGAACAAGACAGGCAGCGCAGGTTCAAAATACCAAGCCAGTGTCAGGAGCAGAGAGATCAGACCAAACAAGGAAAGAAGCCAGGTTGGTAACAGAAGGGTCAAAACAATAACGCACCTTGACAGGGAACTAGTGACAAACTGCAGCTAGGACCTAAGCTCAGGCAAGGTGTGGAGAGAGGAGCTGCCTAATATATCCAGGAGATAGGATAGTGAAGCAAAACTCTACAACACAATGGTTTTTAATTCCTGCAGAGTCTGGCCGCTCCTCTCTACAGCCAGGTGGAGACACCCCAGCAACAGGAGGATATAGCAGTGCTGGAAGTGTTGCATAAGGAAGCTCAGTGAGATGGTCTGACATGGAAGGAGCAGAGCGGTGCATGCAGTGAGTAGGACAGCACTTACAAACTGTTCGAGTCACTAGCATGACACTTACATTCTACAGGATACCCTCTAGTCTATCCCCTTCACCTTTCCCTTTCCTTTTCCATTTCCTTTTCATTTCCCTTTCCTTTACCATAACTTTTCATTCGCTCCTTTCTTTTTTCTTTTTCCTCTCCTCTCTTCTCACTTTTTTACATCCCTCTACTATCTCCTCTTTTCCACTTTGTTCTTCTTTTAATCTTCTTATCTCCACTTACTATACCCTCTGGTCTTTTCCCTTCACCTTTTCCGTTCACTTTTCTTTAATTCTGAAGTTGCTTCAAGTGAGTGAGTTTGTCACATATATGCAAAAAATATGTTACACTAAGTGTTTCTTGCTTGATAAGGCTGAGTGTGGAGACACAGGGGTCAGGTGCTCTAATCTCCTGGCTCGAGACTGCATTGACCAGGGATCATCCCACCAAGTGCTCGCTCTCCTTTTACGGTGGATAAAATACTACTCAGACAACACAGAGTGAGGGAATAACTGTGTGGCAATACTATATTGAATCACAAACACATGATAACAAATAGAACAGTCGCAGAAAAATACCCAATATGGTGCAAAATTACAGAGTCTCACCATTTTGCTGTCACACCGGGATTAAAACCAGCTGCTGTTTCCAGGGCTGACTACTCCCACCTGTGGCATTCACAGGGAGGAGGTAAGACAAGCTTAGGAAGTTGACAGTCCATTGCGGTACAAGGCCAGGTGCCCGAAGGGTCACAAACTGGCTTCTCCAAACACCTCCATGGAGCCAGGTGATGGTACATCCTAATTTGGCTTCCCCAAAATGTATCCTTGGGACTCAGGTGACTGGTGAGTCCAAATTCTGACTTCCTAAACATTTCCATTGGTTCAGTGATGGAGTGGTCAGTGAAGCAGATCTGTATTCTTTCAGCCAGGGCCATGGTCCCGCAATCTGGCATCCTGTAGAATGTCAAATCTGTGTCCCTTGTGAAGGAGCTATAATGTGCTGGCTGCTGTCTTGTAGAGTGTCCCTGGCTGTGGTTTTGTAAAGAGTCTCTGGGTCTCTGGATCTCTTGTTACAGATGCATATCCCCATTATATAGTTCACAACTTTTGTCCTTCAAGCCATCATGCAGAGGTCAAGAGGAAGATGTAATGAGATTAACTCGCATTGTTTGAGTATTTAATCAATTTGCATAGGTTTTCCTCCTGTTTTCCAAGTCAACAAGCCACATGGTCCCACACAGTGGTCAATCAACATATTATCAAACATCCATTGTTCAATGACCCTGCATCCTTGTTTTGGAAAGATAGCAGACAATAAGCTGTAAGAGCTGATATAAGAGGCAAACAACAATTCGGACATATTAAAAATCAATGTTTAAGACTCATATGACAACAATGTACGGTTCTTTATCAACTGAAAATAGACATCTGGATAATTAAGATTAAATGCTGTGCCGTCACACTAAGCAAAAGTCAACCCATATAAAAAATGGCCCTTAAAGGAGTCTCATGAGGACAATACCTATGGATGTGCCATTTGGGGCATAAAGGACATTATAAAAGAGTGTTTCTGCTTACGAGAGATTGATGATAGATAGATAGATAGATAGATAGATAGATACATACATACAGTATATACTGCACATATGAAGTTACCCACCCCTGGTGCCACACATTAGGCATGCAAGGCCACCAGTTGGGCATCACTGATTGAGACAGTTTCGCACAAGGAGACATTTGTCCTGGCAAATGAAGCAGCTCATAACTGTGCAAGACAAATGAAAATATTTAACAAGCGTAATTCTCTGTTTGATTTAATAGGGCCCAATAAATGGAATCCATAAAGCCCCAGTAATGAAATGAGCACACCATTTATCTTCCTCTGTTGTCCTCTCCGTGTTCTTTTGTCCTTTGATTGCACTGGTGGATAATATTATTTTGTTCCCAAGGAAATCTGTCCCTTTGATTAGGTTGCTGATATTCCCTCATTTGTCACTGTTCTATCAGGCTCAGCCATGTAACAGCAGGGACTCCTGATTATTTAATTGCTTGTAAGAACTCATTAAATTTTCCTATCAATCACGGGACATATGGTGAATATCACCCAATGGTGTGAGAGTCTGAGACAAAGATCTTTCACCAATTATCCCGTGTGCAGCGCCCGGCTGTTTGTACAGATCTTTTATGTGAAATATAAAAATGTACAAAACACAAGTCATAAAGTAACATATAACCTGTGTCATATAGTGCAGAAAGAAGAAAGACCCGGCGAAGGATGGGGGACACTGTCTGTCTATCTATCTTTCATCTATATCTATCTATTATCTATCTGTCATCTATCTATTATTTATCTATCCATCTATTATCTATTATTTATCTATCTATCTATCATCTATTATCTATCTATTATTTATCTATCTATCTATCTATCTATCTATCTATCTATTATCTAACAAATGGAGGCAGCAGTTCAAGGAATTAGGCAAAAACAGTGATTTATTAGACCCTTTCTCAAGCAGTGATAGGATACAAATGGCAGATATTTCCATGCAGTGTGATTAGGAAGGTTACTCTGTGATTAGGAAGGTTACTCCAATCGTCAATGTGCATGGGCCAAATCACATTACACACCTGCCTTTTGTTCTGATGTGTGCAGTGAGCTAAATACCGTATATACTCGAGTATAAGCCGACCCCCTAATTTTGCCACAAAAAATTGGGAAAACTTAATGACTCGAGTATAAGCCTAGGGTTGAAAATGCAGCAGCTACCGGTAAATTTCAAAAGTAATAATAGATACCAATAAAAGTAAAATTAATTGAGACAGCAGTAGGTTAAGTGTTTTTGAATATCCATATTGAATCAGGAGCCCCATAAGATGCTCCATAATAAAATATGCCCCATATAATCCTGCATAAAGGGTAATAAGGGCCCCATAAGATGCTCCATAGAGATATTTGCCCTATATAGTGCTGCACAAGTGTTATGGCCCCATACAGATGCTCCGCACAGCCACTTGCTCCTTATAGTGCTGCACAAGGGTTATGGCCCCATACAGATGCTCCGCACAGCCACTTGCTCCTTATAGTGCTGCACAAGCGTTATGGCCCCATACAGATGCTCCGCACAGCCACTTGCCCCTTATAGTGCTGCACAAGTGTTATGGCCCCATACAGATGCTCCGTACAGCCACTTGCTCCTTATAGTGCTGCACAAGTGTTATGGCCCCATACAGATGCTCCGCACAGCCACTTGCTCCTTATAGTGCTGCACAAGTGTTATGGCCCCATACAGATGCTCCGTACAGCCACTTGCTCCTTATAGTGCTGCACAAGTGTTATGGCCCCATACAGATGCTCCGCACAGCCACTTGCTCCTTATAGTGCTGCACAAGTGTTATGGCCCCATACAGATGCTCCGCACAGCCACTTGCCCCTTATAGTGCTGCACAAGTGTTATGGCCCCATACAGATGCTCCGCACAGCCACTTGCTCCTTATAGTGCTGCACAAGGGTTATGGCCCCATACAGATGCTCCGCACAGCCACTTGCTCCTTATAGTGCTGCACAAGCGTTATGGCCCCATACAGATGCTCCGTACAGCCACTTGCTCCTTATAGTGCTGCACAAGTGTTATGGCCCCATACAGATGCTCCGCACAGCCACTTGCTCCTTATAGTGCTGCACAAGTGTTATGGCCCCATACAGATGCTCCGCACAGCCACTTGCCCCTTATAGTGCTGCACAAGTGTTATGGCCCCATACAGATGCTCCGTACAGCCACTTGCCCCTTATAGTGCTGCACAAGTGTTATGGCCCCATACAGATGCTCCGCACAGCCACTTGCTCCTTATAGTGCTGCACAAGTGTTATGGCCCCATAAGATGCTCCGCACAGCCACTTGCTCCTTATAGTGTTGCACAAGCGTTATGGCCCCATACAGATGCTCCGCACAGCCACTTGCTCCTTATAGTGCTGCACAAGCGTTATGGCCCCATACAGATGCTACGTACAGTCACTTGCCCCATATAGTGCTGCACAAGTGTTATGGCCCCATAAGATGCTCCGCACAGTCACTGCCCCTTATAGTGCTGCACAAGAGTTATGGCCCCATACAGATGCACCGCACAGCCACTTGCTCCTTATAGTGTTGCACAAGCGTTATGGCCCCATACAGATGCTCCGTACAGACACTTGCTCCTTATAGTGCTGCACAAGCGTTATGGCCCCATACAGATGCTCCGCACAGTCACTGCCCCTTATAGTGCTGCACAAGAGTTATGGCCCCATACAGATGCTCCGTACAGACACTTGCTCCTTATAGTGCTGCACAAGCGTTATGGCCCCATACAGATGCTCCGCACAGCCACTTGCCCCTTATAGTGCTGCACAAGAGTTATGGCCCCATACAGATGCTCCGCACAGCCACTTGCTCCTTATAGTGTTGCACAAGCGTTATGGCCCCATACAGATGCTACGTACAGTCACTTGCCCCATATAGTGCTGCACAAGTGTTATGGCCCCATACAGATGCTCCGCACAGCCACTTGCCCCTTATAGTGCTGCACAAGAGTTATGGCCCCATACAGATGCTCCGCACAGCCACTTGCTCCTTATAGTGTTGCACAAGCGTTATGGCCCCATACAGATGCTACGTACAGTCACTTGCCCCATATAGTGCTGCACAAGTGTTATGGCCCCATACAGATGCTCCGCACAGACACTTGCCCCTTATAGTGCTGCACAAGTGTTATGGCCCCATACAGATGCTCCGCACAGACACTTGCCCCATTTGCTTTTGCTGCCATAAAAAAAAAATCACATACTCACCTCTCCGTCGCTCAGGACCCCCAGCACTTTTACCTGCTCCTCATGCGGCTCCGTCTTCGGCACTGACGTTCAGCAGAGGGCGCGCGCTGACTACGTCACCGCGCCCTCTGACCTGAGCGTCACTGCCAGAGGACGATGAAGACAGAGCCGCACTGGAACGAGGAGTGGTAAATATCGCGCTGCGCTCCCCCTCCCCGTATACTTACCTGCTCCTGGCGCTGTGTCCCTGCTTCTTCCCTGGCGCTGCATCTTCTTCCTGTATTGAGCGGTCACCGTTACCGCTCATACATTAATGAATATGCGGCTCCACCTCTATGGGAGGTGGAGCCGCATATTCATTTCTGTAATGAGCGGGACCATGTGACCGCTCAGTACAGGAAGAAGCTGCAGCGCTGGAAGAAGCAGGGACATCCAGGGACCGCGCCGGGAGCGGTTAAGTATAATTACACAGCCCCCGCCCCCCCTCACCTGCCGACCCCCGGGTATGACTCGAGTATAAGCCGAGAGGGGAACTTTCAGCCCAAAAAAATGGGCTGAAAATCTCGGCTTATACTCGAGTATATACGGTAGAACACGGAATACGTCGGTTTTGTTATATAGATGTTCCTATGACCTATAGGGTGAGTCATCAGAGCTATATTTAATTATTGTGATTTTTCCAGCTCTGGTATTTACCTGCATAATTAAGCACTATTTCCCTTTTCCTGTACACTGTGATACTGTAATATCTTCCCTTACAGGTATTTTTAATGTATATGCGCATGGTCATATATCTGCTTACTGTATATTCATCTTGTATTTGCTTTTTTATGCATTTTTTATGACCTTGAATAATCACCTTCCTGATCACTTTCCCTTTAGACATTTGGCATTTGTATCATCAGTGCTTGAAAAAGGGCTAATAAACCATTGATTGTTTTGCCCTATTGCTTGGTGTGCTGCCTCCATCTGTTACTTTTTATCTGGCTGGGACCCTGTTAGTGTTGCAGGTGGGGTGACAGGCGTATATGTCTCAGTGCGTGGCCTCTTGACCCCATACATGGTTTCTAGCATGAGGATTGCACAGCTATGGACACAGACATGTTAGGGTTAAACTGAGACTGGTTTTAGTTTTACAAGAAATTGTAAAGATTATAATCAGTTAGTAAGAAAAACTTGATGGTGGCAAAGTAGATGCCGCCATTTATTTCACCATAAAACATACTGAAAAATAGGCTTAAAATGATATGTTTGGTGCAGTGGAAAACATTTCTTTTAGCTTTTTTTTTACTTCTGTGCTGTAGCGTATTGTATTTTAACTATCCTGTTTGATCATTTAGATGCTGTAGTTACATTTAAAGAAGCTCTCCTCCTCCTCCTCCTCCTTGTCCTCCTCCTCCTTGTCCTCCTCCTTGTCCTCCTTTTCCTCCTTCTCTTCCTCCTCCTCCTTGTCCTCTTCTTCCTCCTCCTCCTTGTGCTCCTCCTCCTCGTCCTCCTCCTCCTTGTCCACTTCCTCCTCCTTCTCCTCCCATCAAAGTTTTTATCATCGTGCACTGTGCACTTACAATTGCTCATTTTGCCTTTCTACCCAGATAATTCTTCTCTTTTCTCTGCTCTATGTAGAAACAGGAAGTCTCTTGTCCCTGTATGACTCATTCCCCTCTTCACCTCCTAACCTAGCTGCTCCCTCGTCCTCCTGCCAGGGACTTTGGCAGCGACTTATGACTCGTAGAGAAAACTGACCTGCTATTTCTACATGAAGCTTAGAAGAATTCAGCTTCTCAGTTTTTAATCACGTGATGTCATAGACCTAATGTAAAAGAGAACAATTAACTGGGTAGAAATGAAAAATGAGCAATTGTAAGTGCACAGCGCTATATAATATGATGACTGCAATGTAAGAGAAGACTATGAAAAGCCCAAGAGGAGGGAAGACTAAAGGAGAAGAAGAGGTGAACAAATTGATTCAAATCCTGGTCCAAAAGCCACATCTGTATTACATGGCCATGGACAAATTGATTCCCAATATACTGGTCCAACAGCCACATCATTCAGCCATCCAATGAGAACCATGCAAACTGTCTTCAACTTTCCCAATTCGAAAGCACTTACCCTGATTAATAGGTGCTGCAATAAGAGGCATCAAGGATTCCATCAAGAAGGAGGCAAATTGCAGGGTTCTCGCTGGAAGGCCAAGGACTACTGATATTTCATCTGGACCAGGATCCAGAAAATTGATCCACTGCCAAGATACATTTTCAAGACAAGACAAAGATGAGTCCAGTGACATGCACCCATTGCGCAAATGAACCTGAGGACATGAGAGTAAGTAGCTATATAGTAAGTGAGGAAATATTAGCTGCACTCTGACCGTGGTATCTAGTGGGGCTCAATGATCTCTTAACAAATAAAAAGAAACGAGAATTACAAATGGCACGTGGTAGGAGAAGGCTCTGTTAAGGATTTTTATAGAGACCAAGAAGTTACGTTTCATAGACCTGAAGAACCAAGAAGTTACACCTTCATTAACCTGAAGAACCAAGAAGTTACACCTTCATAAACTTGAAGAACCTAGAAGTTAAGCCTTGATAAACCTGAAGAACCAAGAAGTTACATCTTCATAAACTTGAAGAACCAAGAAGTTACATCTTCATAAACCTGAAGAACCAAGAAGTTACGTTTTCATTAACCTGAAGAACCAAGAAGTTATGTACCTGAACAACCAATAACTTGCGCCTTCAGAAAATCAGTTCATGAACCTGAAATACATAGTAACTTTTTGAAAATATTTGAAAGTTTAACCTTAAAGTGAAACACACTCCTACAACCTTCATCGTAAATGACAAAAAGCAAAGTGGAAATCCAAACCCAGGATAACATATTCCGCACCTGTACACTGAAGTCCATGGCTGCTGACGGGTATATGCTGTATATACTCTGGAGTATAATAACCACCTGGGGGGCTCCAGAAATATTGCACAAGTCTTTGTTGTTTCAGGAGTTGGAAACACTCAAATGGGTCATCTTATGTTATATTAATCAACGAATTAATATTTTAATTCAATTTTTCTTTATAGTTTTGTTGCTCATGGCATTTATAATTTTACTCTTTTAAAATCCTGAGTAATGATTTACTTTGATTATCATGCTGTACCGCAGGGTTGTGAGATAACAGACTTCACAGTCTTAGGAGATTCCAAGATGATTATGGTGGCACTTAAGCACTTTTTAATGGGACTTTTGCTGCTCACGTGTCAGGTAATTGTTTCATAAGTAAAGACGCTGGATTTATCAATTTTGCAAAGGCCATTTCATTCCAAATTGTCTTTTTGGCTGATGTTTGTAGATGAGTGAATTGATTTTAAAGTAATCAAATTCCCTATCAATTTAGTTCCAACTTTGGATTTTAGCAAATCAAAATTTTTTAAAGATTTGATATGCATTAACCCCTTCACCCCCAAGGGTGGTTTGCACGTTAATGACCGGGCCAATTTTTACAATTCTGACCACTGTCTCTTTATGAGGTTATAACTCTGGAACGCTTCAACGGATCTTGGCGATTCTGACATTGTTTTCTCGTGACATATTGTACTTCATGATAGTGGTAAAATTTATTCGATAGAACTTGCGTTTATTTGTGAAAAAAACGAATATTTGTCAAAAATTTTGAAAATGTCGCAATTTTCCAACTTTGAATTTTTATGCCCTTAAATCACAGACACATGTCATGCAAAATACTTAATAAGTAACATTTCCCACATGTCTACTTTACATCAGCACAATTTTGGAACCAAATTTTTTTTTTGTGACAGAGTTATAAGGGTTAAAATTTGACCAGCAATTTCTCATTTTTACAACACCATTTTTTTTTTAGGGACCACATCTCATTTGAAGTCATTTTGAGGGGTCTATATGATAGAAAATACCCAAGTGTGACACCATTCTAAAAACTGCACCCCTCAAGATACTCAAAACCACTTTCAAGAAGTTTATTAACCCTTCAGGTGTTTCACAGGAATTTTTGGAATGTTTAAATAAAAATGAACATTTAACTTTTTTTCACACAATTTATTTCAGCTCCAATTTGTTTTATTTTACCAAGGGTAACAGGAGAAAATAGACCCCAAAATTTGTTGTACAATTTGTCCTGAGTACGCTGATACCCCATATGTGGGGGTAAACCACTGTTTGGGCGCATGGCAGAGCTCGGAAGGAAAGGAGCGCCATTTGACTTTTCAATGCAAAATTGACTGGAATTGAGATGGGACGCCATGTTGCATTTGGAGAGCCCCTGATGTGCCTAAAAATTGAAACCCCCCACAAGTGACACCATTTTGGAAAGTAGACCCCCTAAGGATCTTATCTAGATGTGTGGTGAGCACTTTGACCCAACAAGTGCTTCATAGAAGTTTATAATGCAGAGCCGTAAAAATAAAAAATCATATTTTTTCACAAAAATGATCTTTTCGCCCCCATTTTTTTTATTTCCCCAAGGGTAAGAGAAGAAATTAGACCACAAAAGTTGTTGTGCAATTTGTCCTGAGTACGACGATACCCCATATGTGGGGGTAAACCACTGTTTGGGCGCATAGCAGAGCTCGGAAGGGAAGGAGCGCTATTTTACTTTTCAATGCAAAATTGACTGCAATTAAGATGGGATGCCATGTTGCGTTTGGAGAGCCCCTGATGTGCCTAAACATTAAAAACCCCCACAAGTGACACCATTTTGGAAAGTAGACCCCCCAAGGAACTTATCTAGATGTGTTGTGAGAACTTTGAACCCCCAAGTGTTTCACTACAGTTTACAACACAGAGCCGTGAAAATAAAAAATCTTTTTTTTCCCACAAAACTTATTTTTTGGCCCCCAGTTTTGTATTTTCCCAAGGGTAGCAGGATAAATTGGACAAAAGATGATGTCCAACTTGTCCTGAGTACGCTGATACCCCATATGTTGGGGTAAACCCCTGTTTGGGCACACGGGAGAGCTCTGAAGGGAAGGAGCACTGTTTTCCTTTTTCAACGCAGAATTGGCTGGAATTCAGATCGGATGCCATGTCCCGTTTGGAGAGCCCCTGATGTGCCTTAACAGTGGAAACCCCCCAATTATAACTGAAACCCTAATCCAAACACACCCCTTACCCTAATCCCAACAGTAACCCTAACCACTCCTTTAACCCAGACACACCCAACCCTATTCCCAACCGTAAATGTAATCCAAACCCTAACCCTATCTTTAGCCCCAACCCTAACTGTAGCCCCAACCCTAGCCCTAACCCTAGCAATAACCCTAGCCCTATCACTAGCCGTAACACTAGCCCTAACCCTAGCCCTAACCCTAACCCTAGCCCCAACCCTAACCCTAGCCCTAACTCTAGTCCTAACTCTAGCCCTAACCCTAACCCTAATGGGAAAATGGAAATAAATAATTTTTTTTTTATTTTTGTATTTTTCCCTAACTAAGGGGGTGATGAAGGGGGGTTTGATTTACTTTTATAGCGGGTTATTTAGCGGATTTTTATGATTGGCAGCTGTCACACACTGAAAGACGCTTTTCATTGCAAAAAATATTTTTTGCGTTACCACATTTTGAGAGCTGTAATTTTTCCATATTTGAGTCCACAGAGTCATGTGAGATCTTGTTTTTTGCGGGACGAGTTGACGTTTTTATTGGTAACATTTTCGGACACGTGACATTTTTTGATCGCTTTTTATTCCGATTTTTGTGAGGTAGAGTGATCAAAAACCAGCTATTCATGAATTTCTTTTGGGGGAGGCGTTTATACCGTTCCACGTTTGGTAAAATTGATAAAGCAGTTTTATTCGTCGGGTCAGTACGATTACAGCGATATCTCATTTATATAATTTTTTTTATGTTTTGGCGCTTTTATACCGTAAAAACTATTTTATAGAAAAAATAATTATTTTGGTATCGCTTTATTCTCAGGACTATAACTTTTTAATTTTTTTGCTGATGCTGTATGGCGGCTCGTTTTTTGCGGGATAAGATGCCGTTTTCAGCGGTACCATGGTTATTTATATCAGTCTTTTTGATCGCGTGTTATTCCACTTTTTGTTCGGCGGTATGATAATAAAGCGTTGTTTTTTGCCTCGGTTTTTTTTTTTTCTTACGGTGTTTACTGAAGGGGTTAACTAGTGGAGCAGTTTTATAGGTTGGGTCGTTACGGACACGGCGATACTAAATATGTGTACTTTTATTGTTTTTTTTATTTTATTTAGCTAAAGAAATGTATTCATGGGAATAATATTTTTTTTTTTTCTTTATTTAGGATATTTTTTTTATTTTTTTTTACACATGTGGGGATTTTTTTTTTAACTTTTTTACTTTGTCCCGGGGGGGACATCACAGGTCATTGATCTGACAGTGTGCACAGCACTCTGCCAGATCTGCGATCTGCTGTGCAGGGCTGCAGGCTTACCAGCGCCTGCTCTGAGCAGGCACTCGGTAAGCCACCTCCCTCCCTGCAGGACCCGGATGCCGCGGCCATCTTGGATCCGGGACCTGCGGCGAGGAGGGAGGTAGGAGACCCTCGGAGCAACGCGATCACATCGCGTTGCTCCGGGGGTCTCAGGGAAGCCCGCAGGGAGCCCCCTCCCTGCGCGATGCTTCCCTATACCGCCGGTACACCGCGATCATGTTTGATCGCGGTGTGCCGGGGGTTAATGTGCCGGGGGCGGTCCGTGACCGCTCCTGGCACATAGTGCCGGATGTCAGCTGTGATATGCAGCTGACACCCGGCCGCGATCGGCCGCGCTCCCCCCGTGAGCGCGGCCGATCGCGTATGACGTACTATCCCGTCGGTGGTCATACGGGCCCACCCCACCTCGACGGGATAGTACGTCAGATGTCAGAAAGGGGTTAATTTAGCAAAATGGCAGGGAGGGCGATGCCATTTTGCCTGATTCTGAGGCCGGAAAGTGTCAAAAATACCCAATGAACTCTTAGTCTAACTTCTTATCTGATCTGCTGCTCTTTGGTGTTCTTCTCCCTTGGAGTCTTCTGCTGGTGCTGCATGTACTAGGCATCAAGACTATACATGGGGCACGTGCAATGCACCACACATTGTTAACGTCAATGACGTGCATTGCACCTCGGGTGATGTTGTTGGAATTAGTTAGCAATAATGTCCTTCAGAAGACACAGAGGGACAAGAAGACAGAAGAAGAGTCAACAGAAGGACCTAGTGGGGAAAGGTGGTGGGACAAGTAGGGAAAGGTCAGTATAAAAAAGTGTTAAGGTTAATATTTTAAAGCTTGGTTTCATTACACTGTTCTACATATTTTCTAAAGTTTGTCAGGTTCAGTTATGAAATGAGACATTTCTTAATAATATTGACCTCCTGAATTGAAAATGACAATGAAAATTATTACCGTAGTTGTCTCTTTTTTTCTATGATATCAAAGAGTTTTTCTTTTACAGCTACATATTATTAATGCATTAAAGTTTCAGTATTTTGAAACATTATTATGTTTGCAAATATAAAGATGCAGTATGCTTTGTTATGCCAATTTTCTGATATTTATTTAGAGGAAACTTAGGAACAATTCTGATAACTAAAACATGTTAAACAGTACCGTGAATTATAAAATGTTACAGAAATTGCTCTACAACATCTGTTCCTCATTCAGTGACACTTCTTTTTTGCTTGTCTCTTGTACTCCTGCATTGGATCATCTCTTACAATTATCAGTTATTTGTAAGTATTAATGGCTTCCATATTCCTTGATATCTTTTCTCCATTGCCGCAATATCTTAGTGAAATCTCTCACTGTGATCGACACTCACTGCTCCGCAGTTTGGTGTAAAAAAAGTCTAGATGCGAATGTAGAATGAAGAGGAAACTAATCTTTAAGGACAAATTACAACCAAGATCCTTATATGTTTTGATGAGATTTTCCACCAACTCTTTATAGTTATTTGCTCTTGAGTTTCCCCAAAAATCATTTACCACTAATGCGAATGCTACCCATGCAGCCTTTTCCTTGCCCTGCAACAAATGAAGAAGCTCCTCATCTTGAAGAATCTCATGAATCTGAGGTCCAATAAAGATGCCTTCCTCTATCTTTGATTCACTCAGTCTTGGAAATTTATCAATGAGACACTTGATGCCTTTACATTTTTATCCATTGCCTTTACAAAGTTATACCCAGCTTAATATGCAATGGTGGTAATAAAATCTTAGGTGCGTCAACAAGTGCTGGATGCTGGACATTTTTACTCTTTCCTGGCTGAAGTGAATATCGGAGAGGTCAGACTCTTATTGTAGTGATATTCTCTTGCCCGACTATCACAAAAACAGAAAGCAGCAGTACTTTGTGTATCCACCCTGGAGACCAAGTAAGAGGACAACCACAGATGGCCAAAAATGTTGGTCATAGTTCAGGCACCTCAACAGCTGTTTCATGTTGTCTTAGGTTCCTTTCATGTGGACTGCTGAACCAATTGGAACTGAAGGTAATGCATTGCCATTATGCAGCAATATGGCTTTTAGGCTTGTTTTGGACTAATCGATGAAGAGCCTCCATTCCTCTGGATTATAACTTATCTTCAGAGATTCTATTAAACTGTTTAGGTTGTTGCATGCAACATGATCACCCTCCATGAAGAAGGATTGGTCAAAATCTTTATCACAGTTGCAGAACAAATATATCTTATCATCCGCTAGGAGATTCCACTGCTGTAGTCGGGAACCTAAGAGCTCAGCTTTATTCCCGGGCAAATCCAAATCTCTAACAAGATCACTTAGTTCACTTTATGTTATAAGATGTGGTTCAGTTGAGGTTGCTGACAAAGTCTGAGTCATGAGAGTAAGATACTTTATGACACCAAACGCCCTCTTCTTCCTAGCTTGACTTGACTGAAAATGTTTCTGGTGTTTTTGGAACCCACAGTTCTTCTGTATGTGGTGCTGGGCGTATTGCAGATGGAAGTCCACTTCTTCTTCTATTAAGCTCCCTTCCTAATGGGGGCACCATGCAGAATTAGCAATTAATCATGTGATCGATTGGCTCTCTCCAAATCATTGGGACAGCAAAAGGCATAGATTGCCTCTTCCCTGAAACCACTGGGTAAGGTGTGATGCACATATGCGTGGAGCCCAACTCATGTCCTGATCTTCTATCCTACAGCCAAAATACAGGTTGTAGGCTTTCCTTGTCATGGTAGTCAAGTTTCGCCTTTGTGACGCAAAAGTTACTTTTCCATATATGTTAATGCAAGATCGAGGCATATCTGAAAAAACATATAGAAACATGCCAATATTCTAAAAAATCCTAAAAATGTATATGTGGCGCCCCTAGGGGTATTTGCCACAAAAATAGTTATTGACACCAAATACAAATATTAAAATAGCAAGACTGCACTACCATCTCCGGCCAGAAGGGGGAGCTCCAGAGACTCCCCTTGATCTATTCTGGTCTGAGAAAAGGATTGGCAGTTCGGTTGAGGAGCTGAAAGTGAGAGGTCGTATAACTGAACTCCTAACAGCCCTATGACGGATTATAGGCCCGTAATACCCATAGTAGGAAAAGAGGAATAGAGAAAAAGGACATTGTGAGAACCGGGTAGCAATAATTTCTACCCAAAATAGGCGCAGAGACGGATACCGGATCCGTGGCTATATTCGTTATATATAATACAGCAACGGGAAGAAAGTGAGGTGATATCAGCTTCACCAAAGGTAAGATGCAGCAACAGACACAGAGTTCAGCGGTACTCCCAAAGGGGGTAAGCCGACAAAAAGGACTCGGGTTGTCCGTCGAACCAGAGCACGGAAGAGACAGATTGGGTCGGCAGCCAGTTCACATACAGCAGCAGGGCCATACAGAAACTGCGCATAATAAGAGGTGGAAATCCTGACAGGGTCAAAGTAATTCAGAGTTCTTATACAGACTCCGGTGACCGTATTGGTTGCAAATTTCTTTTTGTTGAAGTAAACTGGTTAAACGCTTCAGCACCTCAGTCTTTCATTTGGACAATAGCCATCGATCCAGGATTGGGGTCATCACAGCTGAGAGGACCTGCTGCTGATCAAGTAAGTGTCTGTTCCTTCATGATATCTCTTGCACTGTGCATCGCCTGAGGCCACAGCACCGGGTCAAGCCACTAGTGACATCCCCCTCAAGAGACGGACCTCTTTGATCTGGTGCTGGGTACCTCGGTCTCCCGGGCGTCACAACTGGCGTCACGAACAGGATTGGGCCAGCCCGTACACCGGGTATTGTGTGCCGTAAATGGAGTCTGAAACTGTGAAAATTTGGATGAAAAATCTTGGAAATTGACTTTGTTAAAGAAAATCCCGTTCCCCATTGAAAACTATTGAAAGTGACTTTTCTCCATTGGTTATAATGGGGTAAAAATGGCTGCCATCCCCTGAAGTAATCATCTCATAACCGTTAGGCACAAAACTGTTAATCGAGCTACGTCATTACCCAAGCCCCAGTCTAACTGAAAAACTTCAAAATCTACCATCACAGAGCGTGCGGCAGTTAGAGGCAGCAGGGTTCGTATCATTGTCATCCTGCTGCACAGAGGAACGAATCTACATTATCTAGACGGAAGCTGGGACCAGAGGGGTCTGGATTAACTAAGGGGGTACAGTATGTGGCAGCACGGAGACGCCGCAGCATCCGGCGACGCTAATGCAGCTGAAAGGCAGAGTGTCGATAGAGAGCCTGGCAGCGCAGCAGTGCAAGGAGTGGTGCCCATCATGCCGGTGTTAATGCCATATACCCCGGGTGGCCCGTGGCTTCCAATGTATGAAGGTGAACCTAATACCCTTGACGGTTTCAGGGAAAAGATGCTGGCTCATTTTGATATGTTCCCCGTGGGTGAAGCTCAGCGTGTTAGTCTCCTGATGATGCAGTTAAGTGGCCATGCTAAGCGAGAAGTCACGGCATGGGCAACTGATCTAAAAGGTACTGTTGAACGCATATTTGCTGGATTAAAGCTACATTTGAAACCACTGCCAGCAGCAAAGCTAAAGTACGATTCTTTAATTGCAAACAAAAAGCTAATGAGGGCGTGTGAGATTTTGCCTTAAACCTGCAGGAAGCCCTTAAATCACTTACACTGGCTGAACCCATTTTTAACACAGGAGCCGATAAACTGCTAAGAGATCAATTTATTGAGGGACTCTACACCCCTTCTCACCGGGGGCATGTGAGCATGCTTGTTTTTAAGAACCCTGAATTGACATTTGCCCAATTAAAGGAGAGCGCTATACGTCTCCAGCTGGCAGAGGCACCTCGGGATCAGGATCTCACACAACCCATGGCAGATGCACTTCAGCAACGGGGAATGCCAGTGACATCAGCTACGTCCGGTGCCAGTGCGAAGTCCCTGGGGCCCATTACTAATGAGACTCTTCAGCAAAAGCTTGACTCTTTAACTGATGTTGTTGCTTCAATGGCTAAAACCATGCAGGAGATGAGAGAACCCAAGATGGAGTTGGTAAAACGTAGAGAGAATGTTCCATGGATGAGGTCCCGGAGATACTCGACATGGAGAGGACGGCCCCGTGACCGCTACCAACCGGATGGACAGCCCATTTGCCGCCGTTGCCAGCAGCCAGGCCACTTTGCACGAAATTGTGATTTAAACGGGAATCCCCTGGGAATGCGGGCCGCTTTGCAGGAATGAATTTTCAAGGCCCAACACCCTGGCACGACAGATACATCAGAGGACGACCCATCATCCCTATCATGCTGGACGGAATTCCTCTCAACGCTTTGCTGGATACAGGTTCCCAGATTTCATCTATACCATATATCCTTTATAAGAGGTACTGGGCTGAGGTAGATATTGATAAAGGACCCTCTGATGTTGAACTAGTTATATGGGCCAGTAATGGTAAGTTGGTACCGAAACTAGGATTCAGGGAGATGACCGTAAAGATTGGTAAAGCAGAATTGAAGAAACAGGGTATAATTGTCGTTGATGTTGACCGACAGAACTGTGAACCAACTGTATTGATAGGAATGAATGTGTTAGAGAACTGCTTTTCCGAAGTTATTTCTGTCTTACAACAAATTGCTGAAACTGCCCGATCCTGCCAGCAGAGAGTTCTCCAGAGGGAATTAAAAGTATTAATGTTAAGGCAACAGATAGAAGTTGCAGGTGGAGAAATCGGCAGTGTGAGGGTGAGTGATCCAATGTCTATTGTAATCCCACCAAAAACAGAAATGCTGGTATGGTGTAGAGCGGCCATTGGTACTAAAGGACGAGACTATCAAGCCTTAATAGAACCAGCGTACACCGACAGCAGGCCCACTATACTCACGGCATGAGGGGTGGTCGAGGTACACCGGGGACGGGTGCCGGTACGACTTTTGAACTGTGGAGAGGAAGAGGTCACTTTGCCAAGGTACGCTACAGTGGCAAAGTTATATACTGTTGACAACAATGCCATCACAACCGTTGAGCCCTTAGAATCGACCTGTCAGGTGGAAAATAATGGCTCAGATGGAGAATCAGAGGATTGGTGCCAACAGCTAGACGTGGGTGTAGATTCAACACCTATCCATCAAAGACAAGGGGTGTATAGATTAGTGACGGAATATGAACAGGTCTTCAGTAAACACCCATTGGACTTTGGACGGATAGAAGGGGTGGAACATACAATCCCCACCGGTGACCATCCCCCGATAAAAGAAAGATATAGACCCATATCACCCGCTCACTATCAATGCGCGAAGGACATGCTGAGAGAGATGAAACAGGCCGGGGTAATAAGAGATAGTTGTAGCCCTTGGGCGGCCCCTCTGGTGATTGTCAAAAAAAAGGACGGAACCATGAGAATGTGCGTAGACTACCGGCGGATTAATAATATCACCCATAAAGACGCCTATCCCTTGCCTAGGATAGAAGAGTCCTTGACTGCTTTGAAATCTGCTAATTATTTTTCCACCTTAGACTTAACAAGCGGGTATTGGCAAGTCCCTGTGGCTGAGAGAGATAAAGAAAAAACTGCATTCACCACACCAATGGGTCTAAGCGAATTTAATCGCATGCCGTTCGGACTCTGCAACGCATCCGGTACTTTCCAGCGACTGATGGAATGTTGCCTCGGACACAAGAACTTCGAGACCGTCCTCCTGTACCTAGATGATGTGATCGTCTATTCAAAGACTTACGAACAGCACTTAACAGACCTGGCAGAGGTGTTTGAAGCCTTATCCAAGTATGGTATGAAAATCAAACCATCCAAATGTCACCTTCTCAAGCCAAAGGTACAATACTTAGGGCACATCGTGAGTTCGGAGGGAGTAGCACCGGATCCCGAGAAAATAACTGCCATAAGGGATTGGCCAAGACCTACCAACGCAAAAGAAGTGAGGCAATTCTTGGGATTAGTGGGTTACTATCGTAGATTTATAAAAGGATTTACCAAATTGGCAGCGCCCTTGCAAGATGCTTTGATAGGGCAGACGAAGAAACCTTCAAACCGAAACCCTCCTTTTCAGTGGAATGACGAAAGAGAAGACTCCTTTGAACAACTAAAGAAAGCACTAACCGGAGAAGAAGTTCTGGCATACCCGGATTACCATCAACCTTTCATCCTCTACACCGATGCCAGCAATGTGGGATTGGGAGCGGTGCTGTCACAAAAGCAAGAAGGTCGGGAGAAATTCATCGCCTTTGCAAGTAGAAAACTCCGGCCTACTGAAAGAAATTCAGAAAATTATAGTTCCTTCAAATTGGAGCTACTGGCAGTAGTTTGGGCTGTGACTGAACGTTTCAAACACTATTTGACTGGTGCAGAATTTATTGTCTATACTGACCACAATCCATTGACCCACCTAGACACGGCTAAATTAGGTGCGTTAGAACAGCGATGGATAGCCCAGCTATCTAATTACAACTTCGTGATCAAGTATCGAGCATGTCGCAATAATGGAAATGCCGATGCGCTATCCCGGATGCCACACTTGAGAGATGTAGAAGAAGAAACGGGGGAGCTTGAAGAAATTGAACTACCAGCCTTTCATCAGCCCAAGGCAAAACATCGTCAGTCAAATACCTATCAGAAACAACAAGAAGTGAATTTTTATCCGTTAGCACACCATAGATGGGCTGACACCCAAGATAGCAATCCGGCTGTGAAGCTAGTGAAGGAACTATTGACTGAGCAAAGTGCATATCCCGATGAGGATGCCCCAGAAGAGACGCATCAACTCTGGAAAGAGAGAGGCAAAATGTTCCTGTATCAAGGGGAACTCTGTAGAAGATACACCAATCCGAAAAACACATGAATTGGTTTGGCAGATTATCGTGCCTAAACAAGATGTGAAGATGGTCCTCGAGGCTTACCACAATGGTGCTGGTCACTTTGGTTGGAAAAAGCTAGAAGTACTTCTGAGAGAGAGATTTTATTGGGTCGGGATGAGAAAATCAATCGAACAGTGGTGTAGAAACTGTGGCCCGTGAAACCTCAGAAGGAACGATCAAAAGAGCCAAAGAGCACCACTGCAGCCCATAATCACCAAACAACCACTTGAACTGGTAGCCATGGACCATGTGAAGTTGACACCGAGCCGGTCCGGTTACGTCTATGCCTTGACCATCGTGGGCCATTATTCACGCTTCTTGGTAGTAGTACCTGTAAAAGATCTAACTGCAAAAACAGCAGCCAAAGCATTCCAAACGTACTTTTGTAGACCCCATGGATATCCGGAACAGGTTCTCACTGACCAGGGTACAGCCTTTGAATCAGAGATCTTCAGAGAATTCTGTAATATGTATGGTTGCAAAAAGATCCGGACGATGGCCTATCATCCGCAAACAAACGGCTTATGTGAGTAGATGAACCATATTGTGATAGACCTACTAAAGACTTTACCTGAAACGGAAAGGAATCAATGGCCAGAGAAATTGCCTGACTTGGTGGATCTGTATAATCATGTCCCGGTGAGCTCTACCAACTGCACCCCAGCTTATCTTATGCGTGCAAGACCCGGCCAATTGCCAATCGATCTAGAAATGGGAATTCTGAAACCAGACGCAGAAGTTCAAGACTCCAATTGGGATGTCGTACGGCAAAAGCAGTATCGCCAAGTGCAAGAGAGTGTGGAAAGAAGCCTCCAGCAAACCAGAGAAAGACAAGAGCGAACTTTCAACCAGAATGCTCTAGCAACTCCATTAAGACCGGGTGACCAAGTACTCAAGAGGAATCGTTGAACCAATAAACTGGATAATCAATGGGAAGCTGTACCCTACACAGTTTTACCAACAAGAATGGATAATCCTAAAATGTGTCTCATTAGCAAAAACGGAGGTTTAACATCTGTACTAGTGTCAAGAGACAATCTTAAATTATGTCCGGAAACGTTGAAAGAGCCAGAAGTTGTCCAGCCAGAATCAGAAGTTATTCAACCTATACAGGTTCAACCAGTAAAGGAAAAAGAGGAGGAAATGTATCACACCTGTATAGGAGACCTTCCCAAAACCCTACTAACATACCATGGTGCAGTAGTGGTTCCCATGGTGGCCTTTTATCCAACACCGAACCCAATATTAGAAGTCCCAAGACAGGAAGAGGCTGACCCCGTACTACAAGAGGTTCCAGGTCAGGAAGAACAGATTCCTGATCAGAGTGATCCCATTCACGGTGGACTTGCCAACCCCATAGTGGTGAAATTATCTATAGCAGAGAGGGCAGATACTATATCCGCAGTAGACAGTAGTACTGGTGTATAAAGAGACACCGCTATTACGTAGATCCCAGCGTAGTACCCAGGGTCAATTGCCGGCCAGGTATGCGGATTACCAACTATAAGACTATAGTCATTGTTATCGTTCTGTAACGTTTAAGCCCAGTACCTACAGAGACTTACCTGTATGAACTTCTTGCATATTCTTGAACTTTTTATCAGCCCGGAAACACTAAATCAAAGCTCCGGAAAGACTGCTTTGTGAACTTTGCTACCTAAGTACCTTCAAGGATAGAACTGTATTAATGGACGCTATTTGAAGTGACTTTTTACAGAATTCCATTTTTTTTTTTTTGTTTCTTTGAGTGGTTTTTGTAACTTTTCATTTTTAAGACTCTGTACATATCAACTGTTATTTCAAAATGTTATCGTCCCACAGTCCCGGAGTACTGTTCTTAACTAAAGGGGAACAATGTGGCGCCCCTAGGGGTATTTGCCACAAAAATAGTTATTGACACCAAATACAAATATTAAAATAGCAAGACTGCACTACCATCTCCGGCCAGAAGGGGGAGCTCCAGAGACTCCCCTTGATCTATTCTGGTCTGAGAAAAGGATTGGCAGTTGGGTTGAGGAGCTGAAAGTGAGAGGTCGTATAACTGAACTCCTAACAGCCCTATGACGGATTATAGGCCCGTAATACCCATAGTAGGAAAAGAGGAATAGAGAAAAAGGACATTGTGAGAACTGGGTAGCAATAATTTCTACCCAAAATAGGCGCAGAGACGGATACCGGATCCGTGGCTATATTCGTTATATATAATACAGCAACGGGAAGAAAGTGAGGTGATATCAGCTTCACCAAAGGTAAGATGCAGCAACAGACACAGAGTTCAGTGGTACTCCCAAAGGGGGTAAGCCGACAAAAAGGACTCGGGTTGTCCGTCGAACCAGAGCACGAAAGAGACAGATTGGGTCGGCAGCCAGTTCACATACAGCAGCAGGGCCATACAGAAACTGCGCATAATAAGAGGTGGAAATCCTGACAGGGTCAAAGTAATTCAGAGTTCTTATACAGACTCCGGTGACAGTATTGGTTGCAAATGGTTAAAAGTTTCAGCGCCTCAGTCTTTCATTTGGACAATAGCCATCGATCCAGGATCGGGGTCATCACAGCTGAGAGGACCTGCTGCTGATCAAGTAAGTGTCTGTTCCTTCATGATATCTCTTGCACTGTGCATCGCCTGAGGCCACAGCACCGGGTCAAGCCACTAGTGACATCCCCCTCAAGAGACGGACCTCTTTGATCTGGTGCTGGGTACCTCGGTCTCCCGGGCGTCACATATACCTTACACAGAGAGCATTTATAAAAGTAGGTGAGGCAACTGTAATTAGGATTACGTCATTGGAGCTGAGTTGACGTTTTTTGATTGGTTGCCCTAAGGTGATAGAAGACTAGTAAAGACTCAATAGACTAAATAGATGATGTAATAGACAAGCTACTAACAATGCAATAATGAGGAGGAAATATTAATGATGCAATTTTTCTATATGCTGCCTGAAAGGTGTCATAAGTAATTACAACCTCCTCTGGATCTTGAAAATTAGAGCCAATCAGCACATGTAAGCATCATGTTCGTTTTCAGCACCACAATATAGGTTAAGTTCAACTGTTTTCATCTCTGAATTAATTTGGCTGTAGAAAAGTGTTATTTAAACAATTTATATATATAGCAATAGCTTTAATATTCCTGTGTTTTTGTATTCTCAGTACATGTTTTTGTTTAACCCCTTCCCGACATGCGCCGTACTAGTACTGCGCTGCCGGCACTGCATTACTGACAGCCGCAGTACTAGTACGGCGCCCCGATCACCGCGGTCTCACGCTGAGCGCCGCGGTGATCGGTTGCGGGTGTCAGCTGTATATGACAGCTGACACCCCGCAGCAATGCCCACGATCGGCGCTGTCGCCGATCGCGGGCATTTAACCCCTCTGATGCCGCTGTCAATAGTGACAGCGGCATAGAGGGGGATCGCGCAGGGACGGGGGCTCCCTGCGCTCTCCCACCGGAGCAGCGCGATGAGATCCTGGAAGGAGTCCCCGGATCCAAGATGGCCGCGGGACTCCTTCCGGGTCATAAGATGACCCTGCTTGCCGGCGTCTGCTGAGAATCCTCATAGCAGGCGCCGGCAAGCCTGTGGAACGTGCCTGTCACATCGGTGATCAGACCGAGTGCTATGCACACGGTCTGATCACCGATCTGTGATGTCCCCTCCTGGGACAAAGTAAAAAAGTAAAAAAAAAAAATTTCCACATGTGTAAAAAAAAAAAAAAAAAAAAAAAAAAAAATTCCTAAATAAAGAAAAAAAAAATAAATATATTCCCATAAATACATTTCTTTATCTAAATAAAAAAAACACCACATAATAAAAGTACACATATTTAGTATCGCCGCGTCCGAAACAACCCCACCTATAAAACTATATCACTAGTTAACCCCTTCAGTGAACACCGTAAAAAAAAAAAAAAAAAACGAGGCAAAAAACAACGCTTTATTCTCATACCGCCAAACAAAAAGTGGAATAACACGCGATCAAAAAGACGGATATAAATAACCATGGTACCCCTGAACACGTCATCTTGTCCCGCAAAAAAAAAGCCGCCATACAGCATCATCAGCAGAAAAATAAAAAAGTTCTAGCTCTCAGAATAAAGCGATGCAAAAACAATTATTTTTTATATAAAATAGTTTTTATTGTGTAAAAGCGCCAAAACATAAAAAAATTATATAAATGAGTTATCGCTGTAATCGTACTGACCCGAAGAATAAAACTGCTTTATCCTTTTTACCAAACGCGGAACGGTATAAACGCACCCCCTAAAAGAATTTCAGGAATTGCTGGTTTTTGTTCATTCCGCCTCCCAAAAATCGGAATAAAAAGCGATCAAAAAATGTCATGTACCCAAATATGGTACCAGCAAAAACGTCAACTCGTCCCGCAAAAAACAAGATCTCACATGACTCTGTGGACCAAAATATGGAAAAATTATAGCTCTCAAAATGTGGTGATGCAAAAACTATTGTTTGCAATAAAAAGCGTCTTTTAGTGTGTGACGGCTGCCAACCATAAAAATCCGCCCAAAAAATGCTATATAAGTAAATCAAATCCCCCTTCATCACCCACTTAGTTAGGAAAAATAATGAAATTTTAAAAAATATATTTATTTCCATTTTCCCGTTAGGCTACTTTCACACTAGTGTCGGTACGGGGCCGTCGCGCTGCGTCGGCCCGACATACCGACGCATACTGTGCAAGCGCCGCACAACGGGGGCAGCGGATGCTGTTTTTCCACGCATCCGCTGCCCCATTGTGAGGTGCGGGGAGGTGGGGGCGGAGTTCCAGCCGCGCATGCGCGGTCGGAAATGGTGGACCGTCAGCACAAAAAAAGTTACATGTAACGTTTTTTGCTGCCGGCGGTCCGCCACAACACGACGCAACCGTCGCACGACGCTTGCGACGTGTGTCAATACGTCGCTAATGTTAGTCTATGGGGAAAAAACGCATCCTGCAGATGACTTTGCAGGATGCGTTTTTTCGCCAAAACGACGCATTGCGACGTATGCAAAAAAACGCTAGTGTGAAAGTAGCGCTAGGGTTAGGACTAGGGTTAGGGTTGGGGTTAGGGTTTCAGTTAGAATTGGGGAGTTTTCACTGTTTAGGCACATCAGGGGCTCTCCAAACGCGACATGGCGTCCGATCTCAAAGCGTTTGTTTGCGTTAAAAACGCATGCGTTTTTATAGAAAAAAAACAGAACACACACTGAAAAGTCACCCACCACCATCAAGGTGATAAAGGGATCCAAACCCTAACCCTACCCCTAAACTCATCCCTAACCGTTTAATGAACATTTTCTGACAGTCATAGTGCCACGTATTTCAGTGCCACGTATTTCAGTGCCACGTATTTCAGTGCCACGTATTTCAGTGCCATGTATTTCAGTGCCATGTATTTCAGTGCCACGTATTTCAGTGCCACGTATTTCAGTGCCACGTATTTCAGTGCCACGTATTTCAGTGCCACGATATTTCAGTGCCACGTATTTAAGTGCCACGGTATTTCAGTGAAATACGTGGCACTGAAATATCGTGGCATTTACGTGAAATACGTGGCACTTAAATACGTGGCACTTAAATACGTGGCACTTAAATATCGTGGCATGTACATGAAATACGTGGCACTTATATACGTGGCACTTATATACGTGGCCACTGAAATATCGTGGCACTTATATACGTATATACGTATATACGTATATAAACGTATTTCAGTGCCACGTATTTCAGTGCCACGTATTTCAGGTTAGGGGTAGGGGTAGGGTTAGGGGTAGGGTTAGGGTTTTTTGGTTTTTTCTTGTTTTCTTGTGTTTTTCTATAAAAACGCATGCGTCTAAAAAAAACGCATGCGTTTTACCGCGATTACATGCGTTTTTTCACACATGCGTTTTTTAAAAAAACGCAAGTGTGAAACCAGCCTTACCCTTGGGAAAATAAAAACATGGGGGTTCAAAGTTCTCACAACACATCTAGATAAGTTCCGTGGGGGGTCTAGTTTCCAATATGGGGTCACTTGTGGGGGGTTTCTACTGTTTAGGTACATCAGGGGCTCTGCAAATGCAACATGACACCTGCAGACCAATCCATCTAAGTCTGCATTTCAAACGGCGCTCCTTCCCTTCCGAGCTCTGCCGTGCGCCCAAACAGTGGTTCCCCCCAATGTATGGGGTATCAGCGTACTCAGGACAAATTGGACAATAACTTTTGTGGTCCAATTTCTCCTGTTACCCTTGGGGGAAAAAAAATTGCGGGCTAAAACATCATTTTGTGGAAAGAAAAAATGATTTTTTGATTTTCACAGCGCTACATTCTAAACTTTAGTGAAACAACTGGGGGTTAAAAGTGCTCACCACACATCTAAATAAGTTCCTTATAGGGTCTTCTTTCCAAAATGGTGTCACTTGTGGGGGTTTCCACTGTTTAGGCACGTCAGGGGCTCTCCAAACACGACATGGGTTCCGATCTCAATTCCAGCCAATTTTGCATTGAAAAGTCAAATGGCGCTCCTTCCCTTCCGAGCTCTGCCATGCGCCCAAACAGTGGTTTATCCCCATATATGAAGTATCAGCGTACTCAGGACAAATTGCACAACAACTTTTGGGGTCCAATTTATCCTGCTACCCTTGGGAAAATAAAAAATTTGGGGCAAAAAGATCATTTTTTGTGAAAATTAATATTAATTTTTTTTACGGCTCCACATTATAAACTTCTGTGAAGCACTTGGAGGTTCAAAGTGCTCACCACACATCTAGATTAGTTCCTTAGAGGGTCTACTTTCCAAAATGGTGTCACTTGTGGGGGTTTCCACTGTTTAGGCACGTCAGGGGCTCTCCAAACACGACATGGGTTCCGATCTCAATTCCAGCCAATTTTGCATTGAAAAGTCAAATGGCGCTCCTTCCCTTCCGAGCTCTGCCATGCGCCCAAACAGTGGTTTATCCCCATATATGAAGTATCAGCGTACTCAGGACAAATTGCACAACAACTTTTGGGGTCCAATTTATCCTGCTACCCTTGGGAAAATAAAAAATTTGGGGCAAAAAGATCATTTTTTGTGAAAATTAATATTAATTTTTTTTACGGCTCCACATTATAAACTTCTGTGAAGCACTTGGAGGTTCAAAGTGCTCACCATACATCTAGATTAGTTCCTTAGAGGGTCTACTTTCCAAAATGGTGTCACTTGTGGGGGTTTCCACTGTTTAGGCACGTCAGGGGCTCTCCAAACACGACATGGGTTCCGATCTCAATTCCAGCCAATTTTGCATTGAAAAGTCAAATGGCGCTCCTTCCCTTCCGAGCTCTGCCATGCGCCCAAACAGTGGTTTATCCCCATATATGAAGTATCAGCGTACTCAGGACAAATTGCACAACAACTTTTGGGGTCCAATTTATCCTGCTACCCTTGGGAAAATAAAAAATGTGGGGCAAAAAGATCATTTTTTGTGAAAATTAATATTAATTTTTTTTACGGCTCCACATTATAAACTTCTGTGAAGCACTTGGAGGTTCAAAGTGCTCACCACACATCTAGATTAGTTCCTTAGAGGGTCTACTTTCCAAAATGGTGTCACTTGTGGGGGTTTCCACTGTTTAGGCACGTCAGGGGCTCTCCAAACACGACATGGGTTCCGATCTCAATTCCAGCCAATTTTGCATTGAAAAGTCAAATGGCGCTCCTTCCCTTCCGAGCTCTGCCATGTGCCCAATCAATGGTTTACCCCAACATGTGGGGTATCGGCGCACTCAGGACAAATTGTACAACAACTTTTTTGGTCCAATTTCTCCTGTTACCCTTGGTAAAATAAAACAAATTGGATCTGAAGTAAAAATTTTGTGAAAAAAAAGTTAAATGTTCAATTTTTTTTAAACATTCCAAAAATTCCTGTGAAGCACCTGAAGGGTTAATAAACTTTTTGAATGTGGTTTAGAGTACCTTGAGGGGTGCAGTTTTTAGAATGGTGTCACTTTTGGACATTTTCTGTCATATAGACCCCTCAAAGTCACTTCAAGTGTGAGGTGGTTAGTAAAAAAAATGGTTTTGCAAATTTTGTTGCAAAAATGAGAAATCGCTGGTCAACTTTTAACCCTTATAACTCCCTAACAAAAAAAAATTATGTTTCCAAAATTGTGCTGATGTAAAGCAGACATGTGGGAAATGTTGTTTATTAACTATATTATGTGATATAACTCTCTAATTTAAGGGCATAAAAACGAAAAATTTGAATATTGCTAAATTTTCATAATTTTCGACAAATTTCTGTTTTTTTCACAAATAAATGCAAGTCATATCGAAGAAGTTTTACCACTATCATAAAGTACAATATGTCACGAGAAAACAATCTCAGAATCACCAGGATCCGTTGAAGCGTTTCAGAGTTATGACCTCATAAAGTGACAGTGGTCAGAATTGTAAAAATTGGCCGTGTCACTTAGGTGAAAACAGGCTTTGGGGTGAAGGGGTTAAAAAGTAAAATAACTGGATATTGTTTTTTTTTTTATAAGCTGTTGAAGACAGTTGTAATCTGATATAACCCCTTCGTGACAAATTCACATACATCATATGCCGTTCCCCTGACTTTGAGGCGGGCTCCGACACTGAGCCCACATCTTAATCAACTGTCATGTGCCTTTAACATCCGCGGATGGATCGGTGCTCCACTTGGGGCTGTTAACCAGTTAAATCCCGCTGTCAATCTCTGACAGCAAGATTTAACTTGCTCCAGCCGGAAGCACAATCACATGAGAGGGACCCAGACGGATTATCATGACAGCCTTGGGCCAAGGGTCTACAGAAGACCCCCTTGCTTGTCATTACAATCCTCTGAACGCCGGCTCATGGCTGGTGTTCATAGGAGATTGTGGTTTCTGCTATACATAGCATTCTGAAGCAATGCTATGTATAGCACAGGTGATCGAATGATCCCAGCTTCAAATCTCCTAAGGGGACTATTACATTCAGTAAAAAGAAAAAAAAACACAAATATTCAAATCCCACTCCCCCTTTTGGCCCATTGAAAATAAAACAATAATAATAAAAAATACTATATTTGGAAACTCTAAATTCAGAAATGTCCACTCTATCAAAATATAAAATAAATTAATCAGATTGGTAAACAGCGTAACGAGAGAAAAATGAAAAACTCCCGAAGTAATTTTTTTTTGCCACCGCAACATTGCAATAAAATGCAATAACAGGCGAAGAAAGCATTATATCTACCCTAAAATGGGATCAGAAAAAGACTGCACAGGGCACAAAAAATAAGCCACTTTTATACAAATTTTGGAATTTTTATTCATCATTTAAGTAAAAAATAAACTACACATGTTTGGTATCCGCGTACTCGCACTGACTTGGGGGATCACCTTGTTAGTTTTACCATATAATAAACTTGGTAAATAAAAAAAAAAAAAACTAAAAGCAATTGCACAATTGCACTTTGTTTGCAATTTCACTACACTTGGAATTTTTCCCCAGTTTTTTCAGTACACTAAGATAAGATTAATAATGTCATTCAAAAGTACAAGCAGTCCAGCAAAAATAAGTCCTCATATGGCTATATTGACTGAAATATAAAAAAAGTTATGGCTCTTGGAAGAAGGGGAGGAAAAATGAAAATGAAAAAGTGGAAAATGACATGAAGGGGTTAAGACAGAGGTCAGTTAGCTTTTTTTGCAAATTTCAAATTCTTTTGTGGAAATATACTGTAACTTTCTCTTTTCTAAAGACAATAAAACCCCCTTGCATTTGAGGATGGGTCAAGCAAGCTTCATATGGAGACAGACCCCTGTGTATGCTTTGTCTCCAATCGAAGCTGTCCTGATTTCGCCAACACTGGCAAAAGTGCGAGACCCCTTGTGTCTCCCTTAAAAAACTCTCCCTAAAGAGGAGTTTCTACAACAAGAATTTATTAATATCTTATCCAGTTCCTGGCAGATTCGATTAGTACTGAATTTCTAATTGAGCAAATCTAACTGAATAGAATTTTAGGAGGAGCTGCGCTCAATGCTACTGAAAGTTATTAAAAGATTTTTCTGGAACTTTTAAAATTGATGTGCCATGATCTCTCACCTTAAAAATATTTGAGTTAGACCCACCAGTTGTTGCCTTTCAGAGGTCTATGGATTACCCTCCTTAAAATTTTTACCTGACTTTGCATTTTCTGCACAGCCTTTTATGAGTGCATCAACTATACTTTCAAAATATTTAAGTAAAAAATTTTTTTCTGGATTCAATTAGTCATCCATACCATTTAACAAGAGGTTCTTCTTACATAACAGTGATATATAACACTTCAAAAAAGCCTTAAAAAATTTACCTGGATTCAATTACTCATCCATAGAGTATTACATGCTTTCTGTGACATTAGAGTGGTGTATAACACTCCAAAAAAGTTTTGAAAAATTTTACTGGATTCAATTAGTCATCCATAGAGTATTAGGTGCATCCTGTTACTTTTTGGTGGTATATAACGCTCTAAAAAAGAGCTGAAAAATTTTCTGGATTCAATTAATCATCCCAATAGTATTACATGATTTCTGTTACATTTCAGTGGTATAAAACACTTCAGAAGACTATTGAAAAATTTGACTGGATTCAGTTAGACATCCATAGAGTATTGGGTGCTTTCTGTGATATTAGGGTGATTATGCAGCTTCCCCGTCCTCTCAGGATCACGTATAGAGAAGTCTCATCTCCAGCAGCTTCAGCACGCTGCTTTCAGGCATCGGGTATTGGGCAGTCCGCACTGAACTAGAGGAAGTCCCGCCCTTCCTGTGACATCATCCACTCACACAGGAGCAGCTACATTTTAGACACTACCCAGAGTTGATACTAGGATACAGCATTGTGCTGGAGACCCCCCCCAATAGCAGCACCAGACCCAATGGAAAATGGATGGATGCGGCAACCGGCAATCAGCACATACCATTTCCCTGACAGTGAGTGGGCCACCCGTTTGTCATCCATAGAGTATTAGGTGCTTTCGGTGCTTTCTCTGGATTTAATTACTCATCCATATAGTATTGTGTTTTGTGTTAAATTTCGGTGGTATATAACACAAAAAAAGTTCAATTGTTTTATGAATTCAGTTATTCATTCATGCAGTTTAACGCAGTTATTGTTACATTACAATGGTATATAAAACTCCAAAATAACCTTCCAAAATATTTTGTGGATTCAGTTAGTCATCCATACAGTTTAACGTTCTTTGAGTAAAATTACGTTGGGTTCAAACTTTTGAAAACCCTATGGCCTGGAAAAGTTCACAAAATATTTTTGTTAAAAAAATTGACTGTTGTCATGCATAATTTAGAACTTGGTTTGTGTGCAATCTCATTGGTTTGAAATAAAAAACAAAATTGTCCTGCTGCAGGTGTATAAATTTGGCTGTTAAAAAAATGACTATTGTCATATATGTTGTAGAACTTGGTTTGTGTGCAATTTCATTTCTTTGAAATTAAAAACAAAATTGGCCTTCTACAAGTGCATAAATTTGGTCCCTTGGTTCTCGGTTTCCAGCTGTCACTCCATGTGTGGCATCCCCGTCTTGTACCAACACGTGTCCAGGAACATCACCAGTTTCCTTACCAACATGGTACTGGGATTATCCACTTAACGATCGACATGTGGACAAGCGCTTGTTGGCAGGGACGCTACATTTCACTGACAGCACACTTGGGGATCCTTGTGGAGGCTGGGCCGAGTCTCACCTTGGCACAGCACATGTGCTACCAACGCCCTATTCTATCAGGGTATCCTCTACCTCCAACACCAGTTATTGCACCCCCTCCTACTCCTCATCCTCCATCTCCACGTGTTATCTCAGAGCACACATCAGCAGGAAGCTCTGCAGCACTGCCTCAGAGGCTCTGCTGAAGCTAATTTGTCTAGGAGACAAACCACACATCACGGCACAGTTATTGAAATGAATAACAGACCTGACAGATCTGTGGTTCTCGCCAATAAACCTCCAACCAGGCATGGTCATGTGTTTTAATGGCTGTAATCTGGTGGCGACTGTGAAGCTTGGAAAACTCACACACGTACCATACTTGGCCCATGTACTCAACTTGGTTGTTCAGCGGTTTCTGAAAACCTACCCATATTTGCCAGAGCTCCTGGTGATGGTATGCTGCGTCAGCACCCATTTTTGCAAATGCTTCAGCAGCGTTTACAAGTGCCAGCTCACTGACTGTTGTGCAACGTGACCTCTTGCTGGAACTCCACACTGCACATGCTGGCAAGGCTTTGTGAGCAGCAGAGGCCAGCTGTCAAATCCAAACTCCAACATGCCCATTGATATTCTGGTCAGCCTCCTCACATAACAACTGAAGAGTGGGCATGGATGTCTGACATTTTTCTCCAATATTTTGAGAACTCCACAAAGATGGTGAGAGGTGATGATGCCACTTCTGTGCCAGTAAACAGATGTTGCTGACAATTAAACATGAAGCTTTGCATGCGGACCAGGTGGAGATGATGAAAGACATGAGAGGGAGATACTACCCACCCAGCCTCATCTCATCTGCTCAGAGCAGATTGGGTAACTGAGCACATGAAGGCTGAGGCAGAGTAGGTGGAACAGGAGTTAGTTGATAGCGCAACAGAGGCTAGTACCCACACAAACTTTGTCCCGTTTCTCCTATGTGAATGGGCTGAGGAGGGGAATGAGGAAGAAGAGATGGAGGAAGAGAAGGAGTGGGAGATGGAGAAGAGTCATCATGATGGAGACAGGGAAGTGTTGGCTGTAGAACCTTGGCACATATGGCAGATTTTATGCACCGAAGCCTTTCTCGTAATCTTCACGTTACATTCATAATTGCCAAAAAAAGTAATGGTTGTACCCCCTGCTAGGAGAATCTTGAATTTTTCCTTCCTAAGACAGAGAGGTCTAGTAAAATGGTGCTATAACAGAAGACCATCGTGGAAAATATGTTGGAAAAATTCCCATCAGACAACCCTAGCTGCAGGGATCAAGCTTCCTTGGCCAACCAAGGAGGAAAGGCCATGGAGACACACCACAGAAGATGGGGTACACTGTCAAAGGCCTGTGCCAATTTCATGACATTTGGCGTCCAAGCCCTGATGATTGGGTATTTTTGACAAGGAGGGAACATTTTTTTAAGATAGTCAAGCAATACCTGACAGGAAAACCAGTGTACTCACTAATTCCTCCTCGACCTTCAGCTATTGGGTCTCAAAGCTGGACACCTGGCATTAGCTGTCTCTCTATGCCTTGAAGGTGTTTTGCTACCCTGCCACTAGCATCTTGTCTGATCAGGTTTTTAATGCTGCTGGTGGGATCAGAACTGAAAGTGCTGACAGGCTCACTCTGATAAAAATCAACAAAGCTTGTATTAGCCAAAACTTTTCCACAGCACCACATGATAGCAGCACATAAAGTGTTTTTAATTTTCAACATATAAATGAGGCTCACTAGTTGTTGCCTTTAAGGGTCTATGGATGACTGGATGACCTTACTTATAATTTTTCCTGACTTTTCACTTTTTGTTAACCCTTTATTAGTGTAGGAGTGCAACAACTACACTTTAAAAATATTTTAATGATGCCCTCCAGTTGTTGCCTTCAAGAGTCTATAGCAGGGGTGGGGAACCTCAGGCCCCAGGGCCATTTATGGCCCTTAATGATCTTTTATCAGGCCCCTGAGGAGATTCTCAGGGTTCGCATTATTGGGCAGGGAGATGTACTTTGATTACAACCAGCTCATTAATTTCATCTTGTTCTGTTAGCACACACATGCAGTGTTCACTACCAAACACTGAAGGGCATGCAATGAAAGATTACATCCTGAAACCAATGCCAAAGTCAGGATGTACATTGTAGGCAGAGTTTGTATGGCCCCCGAAGGATGGTATAAATATCCAAATGGCCCTTGGTGGAAAAAAGATTCCCACCCCTGGTCTATGGATAAGCCTACACATTTGTTTCTTGGCTTTGCACTATGTGTAGGGACACCATATTAGGTGTCGAGTTCCCGCCGCTGCACAGTGGGAATCTCGAACCACCTCCGCTGCAGTCTCCAATTCTTCTCCAACCGCAGTGGAGTCTGCTCACTGGAGACATCGGTCCCAGCGTCTGGCTCAGCCTGATATGGTGCGGATGATTACTGCTGCCTTTCCATGCTCAGCCATTGTAGCCATTACTGGTCAGTGGCGAGCACACGTCTCTGGGACTAAGTCCTGCTTTTTCCCTTCTGAGCATGCCCAAAGAAAGATTTCTCATTGGAAGTCGGGGGTCACATGCTCAGGTCCTGTAGCTACTCCCATTGGTCCTCTAGGGAGGTCCTTGTCTGCTGCAGCTATAAAAGGTTTGCATGGCTGCATGGCCATGCGCTAGTATCAGCTTATGTTATGAGCTTTTCTGTTTGGTGGTCATGTCTGCTTGTGGTCAGGTTCAGGTGAAATAAGCCCCTAGAATGCTGGCACCTCCGGTGAGGAGTTTTGTGTGTTTGAATTCAGGGCAGGCGTATAGCCACTAGAATCCCGGATCCACCGGAGAGGAGTTGTTTGTGTGTTAAGCTGACTGCATAACCATTAATTGCTTTCTGCTCTGTTAGGTAGCTGTGATCCTCTGTGAGGTTAACAGGGCACAGCGTTTTCCTATCTAGGTGACTCTGTGAAGTAACAGAGTTCGCTTATACCACCATATAGTGCCGCCAATTGCTAGCAGCAGGTTCCTCTCCTGCACGGTGGACCTGGGCTGTGAACGCACCTTTAATAACATATATATATATATATTTGGTGTGTTCTGCTAGCCCTAACATACCATAACTATACTTTGTTCACAATATTTGAACAGTTGGTGCCTTTAAGGGTCTATGGATGACCTTGCTTATAATTTTTGCTAGCTTTGCACTGTTCAGAACTCTTCTGAGTGTAGTAGTACCACAATTATACTTTGTTCAGAATATTTGAATGAGGTGCTACAGTTGTTGCCTTCAAGGGTGCATGGATGACCCTGTTTGTCATTTTTGTCAGGCATTGCACTTAGTGCATAGCCTTTATGAGTCTAAGAGTACCACTACATGACAAATTGAATAAAATGTATATGAGTCCCTCCTTTATGTCTAATACAGGGTGTATGTGAGTGCATCTTCCATCACATTTTTGGCAGTTCTTGCTTCCTTCATAAATCACACTGAAATTTGTTTCTTTTTTTAAATCAATTTTGGTTTACTTAAATTATTTTTTAAAATCCTTTTGAAATTTTGTCTTATATACAAGTCATTATGAATGTTTCTTAACATTTTTTTTCCTGTAATCTCCAATTTCTTTTCGATTTTGAATTTTTTTTGTCATTTCTTAAAGTGGAGTAAAAGTGTGACACCATTCTGTGCTTCTAGGTGTCTTCCCCATGCTTTTCTTTTTACATCCATTTGAACATTTTCACTGCCCCCAGACCTCCTTATAGGGTCTGCTGGAAAAATGATCACATTTTCCATTGACTCTTATTTACTCATTACTCGAAACGAGCAACCCAGTATTAGGAATTGCTCGGTTCGAGTAACAAACATCTGAGCATCTTAGCTCTCTCTCATCTCTAGTTCCAAGGTCTCTCCAGGGAGCTATTATACTCTTCTTGACCTTCAACTTTTTGTTGCTACCACTCAGCTGCCCGATTCTCGGATAGCTTGCACGCCTCATCACTTCTCTTCTGTCTTTAGTCTCCTTCATGATTTGGTGCCTGTGGCACTCATTAGGCCTCACACAAGGCATCATGAAGAAGACTAAAGTTAGAAGAGAAGATTAAAGTTGGAGGAAGAAAGCGAACTATTGGAGAATGGGGCGGGAGATGTGGCACCAGGACACAAAAGTGGCAATGTGAGTACAATATTTTTAAATATGAAAGCTTTTCCCAATAAAATGACAGCCATCCAATTTTTTAGTGAAAATCTAAGAGTTTGATTTACCTTAAATCGATTTGCTCAACTCTGGTATGCAATACAAATCAGTGGGGTCATTATAGGTTGTAAATAATGATGAGCGAATATACTCGCTACTCGAGATTTCTCGAGCACGCTCGGGGGTCCTCCGAGTATTTTTTAGTGCTCGGAGATTTCGTTTTTCTTGCCGCAGCTGAATGATTTACATCTGTTAGCCAGCATAAGTACATGTGGGGGTTGCCTGGTTGCTAGGGTTGCTAATTGTAAACTGTTTTGAAGACATGGGATTTCAAGTTTTGCTTGAAAGTTTGAAATGTAGGGGATAATCGGATGTGTTGGGCCAGAATTCTACAGGATGGAGGATAGAAGTCTTGCAGATGATTGGATGAGGAGCGTACAATTGTGGAGGAGAGAAAGTCTTGGGAGGACCAGAGATGATGTGGTGTGAGATATCGTTAGATTAGTTCAGAGATATGTGGGGGAGGCAGATTATGGACGGTTTTGCATGTCAGTGTTAGTAACTTGAAGTGGATACGTTGTGGAATTGGGAAGCAATAAAGGGATTTGCAGAGGGGAGAAGTGGAGGATTAGCGAGTGGGTTAGTAGGGCAGCAGAGTTATGGACAGACTGGAAGGGTGTGATGATGCAATGGGGGATAATGAGGTCCTAGACCCCACATGGAGTCAAGGCCATCCAAGTGACTTGGGCAGTTCAGAGGAAGAGGTGGTGGTCACTCTGCCCCAGCTGCACAGCAAAGAAGGGAGCAGGGTGCAAAAGCACCGAGGCTTGCCCGTAGCAATTAAGTTGGCCAATCATTTTCTCTGTCCATGTTGCCTCCTCCACCTACTCCGCTTTTTCCACCACTTCAACATCCGATCAGAAAGTGCAGACAGTGTGTGCGCACTTTTCGCATGCTCAACCTAGTGCTACTCACCTGTCTATGGTGCAGCCATACTTCTATGTTCTTGCTTCCCACCTTATATGTAACATACCCAAAAGGTGGAACTCCACGTTGCATATGCTGGAGAGACTGTGTGAGCCGCAGCAGGCAATAGTGGAGCTTTTTATAAACCGTTATCTGGCATTGCTATGGGGAGAAATATTGCACCTACACATTTGTTGAGTATTATCAGCTGATTCAGAGAAAAATTTGTATATATCAATCCATTGTAGTTAAAACAAATAGAAATGATTCATGTGTTTCATTAGTGTCACTGGGTGATTGCTAATCATATTATGCATAAATTGGAGGAACTGAAATGGGTATTGCCGAATCTGTGCAAGACTTGTGCTGTAAGCTTGTCTTAAGCTAGTCTTGCTTGCAGAGAATAAATCAAATACGTCATCAAACTATTTGATAAGGAAGGTAATGTCTCCCTTACTGACCACTGGGTAAATGTAGTGGCGGCTGGGTCTGAGGCGGAAAAGGATTGGAGCATGTTCTACTCACCACTGAGGATTGCTGGATGTTTGTCCAAATTGCCTCTTCCTCCATCACCTCCTCTTTTGCCTCCTCCTCCGGTCAACATAACACCTGCACCACCAATTTTAGCACAGCCAGGGGGAAAACTACAGCAGACTGTTTTGAAAGTCACATGTTTGTTGGAAAAATTCCACATTGTACAGGCGCTGTGGATGGGGATCAAAAAACAGTCAGGTGTATGGTTGATGCCGATAAACCTCAAGCCCGGCTTGGTGATGTGTGACAACAGGTGAAATCTAGTAGCAGCCCTGGGCCTAGCCAGTTTGATGCACATCCCTTGCCCGGTGCATGTGGAGCGCCTGCTAGGACCATGGGGTACTCGGTTCTGGGTCCGTTGGTCATTAAAGTGGTAGTCACAGTGGCAGCGAACTCAGTCCATGGCCCTGGGCGTCAAAGGTAACGGAAAGGTCTTTAAAGGGTTTTTTTTTTTTAAAGAAAATAAAGAATGTTTGTGACACCACCTGTGGTATTCGGTCAGGGATGACCAGCGCTGCTTAAAGGGATCCACTGGGAATGATGTCATTGCAGCAATGATGGTGTGGCTTCCCACAGATGAAGCTTAGTCCCCAGGGCTCCCGATGTAGTAAGCAATGGTGATAAATGGTGTGGTGCCAGAAAGAATTACAGTACAAAAGGTTGCAGTACCTTTACCTTTTACTGGTAGCATCCAGCCACAGTCCAGGGTACAGACCACAGGTGATGGTGAGGTCAGGCCAGCCTGGAAGCGATTCAGAATGCTCCTAGCCAGGTGGAGTCGGAAGCATTCCTTACTGCGATGTGTTGTAGTCAGGGGTGGATTAAGGGTAGCCAGGGCCCCGGGCTGTTCAGACACTGTGGGCCCCCCCCGGTCATGTGACGGGGGGGTCATGTGACGGGGGGTCATGTGACAGGGGGGGTCATGTGACGGGGGGGGGGTCATATTATACCCGAACCAGATTATTCCAGAAAAATGGCCGGGCCCTACTCTACTGTAACCTATTAAATATTTGTTAAAATCTGCAATATAATTTAGGTATATTTTGACCAATAATATCACATACAAGGAACAAATACCACCGTGCCATGACCAGACCACAAATTACAAACACAGGGATCGAATAATATCACATACAAGGAACAAATACCACCGCACCATGTCAAGACCACATATTACCACCACTTGGTGACCAAATAGCACATTCAAGGGACAAATACCACAACACCATTTCCAGACCACATATTACCACCACATAGTGACTGAATACTACAATACTGATCAGTAATAATAATAAAAAAAACCACAATACTATCACCATAAGTGCCAGTATTCACAGGAGATCTATACTTAGTATGCAGTGTCTGTGTAGAGGTAATACAGAGATCACTGGTGACATTGTACACAGGACCTCTGTATATAGTATAGTGTCAATGTATAGGTAACACTGACTCACCAATGACGTCTTTAGGTGAAGTCCTTCATCTTTCATCCAGCACAGACCGCCATCATTTCTTCCAGCCAGGACTCGTTTCTGCAGGAAATAACAGTTATCTCGAGCTCTGCTTGCAGAACACATTACTTAATTTTTCACAACTTCTACATTACACATGGAGAAAAAAAGGCGATATAGTCACTCTGCACAGTAACAGGACCGCCCCCCCATTTAAAACAGTATACTCAAAAAATAAAATAAATACATCACTGCAGTAATAATATCCCTTAATTAGCCCCTATGGTAATAATATTCCCCACCCTGGCCCCGTGTATCTCATTCCTGGCTCCTGCCATATGTTCTCCCATCCTGCACTCATGAGTATCCATTCTACCCCATGTGATCTCCCCATCCTGCCCCATCTGTCTCCATCGTATTCTCCTGCCCCATGATCCAATCCTGCCCCATGTCTTTCATTCTGCCCCGTGTCTACATTCTGCCCATGCCTCCAGTCCTGTCCCCAGTGTGTCCAGCAATCTGCCCCAGTGTCTCCAGCATTGCCCCAGTGTCTCCAGCATTGCCCCAGTGTCTCCAGCATTGCCCCAGTGTCTCCAGCATTGCCCAAGTGTCTCCAGCAATCTGCCCCAGTGTCTCCAGCATTGCCCCCAGTGTGTCCAGCAATCTGCCCCAGTGTCTCCAGCATTGCCCCAGTGTCTCCAGCAATCTGCCCTAGTGTCTCCAGCAATCTGCCCCAGTGTCTCCAGCATTGCCCCCAGTGTGTCCAGCAATCTGCCCCAGTGTCTCCAGCATTGCCCCAGTGTCTACAGCAATCTGTCCCAGTGTGTCCTCCAGCATTGCCCCAGTGTCTCCAGCAATCTGCCCCAGTGTCTCCAGCATTGCCCCCAGTGTGTCCAGCAATCTGCCCCAGTGTTTACAGCAATCTGCCCCAGTGTCTACAGCAATCTGCCCCAGTGTCTACAGCAATCTGCTCCAGTGTCTACAGCAATCTGCTCCAGTGTCTACAGCAATCTGCTCCAGTGTCTACAGCAATCTGCTCCAGTGTCTACAGCAATCTGCCCCAGTGTCTACAGCAATCTGCCCCAGTGTCTACAGCATTGCCCCAGTGTCTCCAGCAATCTGCCCCAGTGTCTCCAGCAATCTGCCCCAGTGTCTCCAGCAATCTGCCCCAGTGTCTCCAGCAATCTGCCCCAGTGTCTCCAGCATTCTGCCCCAGTGTCTCCAGCATTCTGCCCCAGTGTCTCCAGCATTGCCCCAGTGTCTCCAGCAATCTGCCCCAGTGTCTCCAGCAATCTGCCCCAGTGTCTCCAGCAATCTGCCCCAGTGTCTCCAGCATTGCCCCAGTGTCTCCAGCAATCTGCCCCAGTGTCTCCAGCAATCTGTCCCAGTGTCTCCAGCATTGCCCCCAGTGCGTCCAGCAATCTGCCCCAGTGTCTCCAGCATTGCCCCAGTGTCTACAGCAATCTGTCCCAGTGTGTCCTCCAGCATTGCCCCAGTGTCTCCAGCAATCTGCCCCAGTGTCTCCAGCATTGCCCTAGTGTGTCCAGCAATCTGCCCCAGTGTGTCCAGCAATCTGCCCCAGTGTGTCCAGCAATCTGCCCCAGTGTCTCCAGCATTGCCCCAGTGTCTACAGCATTGCCCCCAATGTGTCCGCAGTCCACCGTTAGCTTATAAAAAAAAACGAAAAAAAAAAAAACAGTCTCCCAGTCCTCACCTTACCAGCGCTCCACGCGGGGAGCTCCCTCCAGCAGCGCACACTCGCCGGCGACTGACAATGATGTCAGACGCCGGCGACGTGTGAGCTGCGGCCGACTTCAGCTGCCAGCCTCCAATTGGCTGGCGGCTTTTGTTAACTATTGAGGTGCGGGCGCGCGCGCACGCACGTCAATAGGAAAGCACCGCAGCGCCGGAAGGGGCCCGGTGAGCAGATGAGAAGGGGCCCGATGTGGACCCCCTCTCTCTGCCCACCGGGTCCAGGGGGCGGGGCACATAAATGCCGGCGGGCCGGGCATTCAGTCACACTCCGGCGGATTATCAGAGGGTCAATCTGCGGTGGCCCAGGGCCCCCCCAAGCCACTGGGCCCTGGGCTACCGCCCATATTGACCCTCTGATAATCCGCCCCTGGTTGTAGTCCCTTGCTGTCTAAGGCTTCACACAAGGTCCTTACTTTCTCTCTGTCCTATATGTAGGGCAATATCCGTATGGCAGGCAACTTGAGCCTTTTTACAGGTGTCCCTACTTGTGGCGACTCCGGGCTCTATATGCTGCTGTGCCTTCAGATGTAATGATGGATAGGCAACTTGAAATCTCCTGCTGTGGGGCACACAGATGCCCCCACAACCTTGGAACTCCGGCCTCTGGTATTCTGCTCTGATTATGGAGTGAGACCTCTCGCAGCTCCACTCCCACTATCTTTCCTCTCCTTTGCCTTTTCTCCCCTCACAGTCTCTCACAGACTGCTCTGTCAGGAGCTGCAGAACCACGTGTCTGCACGGTTCCAACTCTTCTCTAGACTGACTACCTAACTCCTCCTCCAGCCAGAATATATAGGGAAGCCTCCCACAAACTGGATCAGAACTCCCCCTTCTGGCCTGGAGTCAGAACAGTGTTGTGTGTACGTGTCACCTGTTAAAGGGATCCTTCCTCGCTTTCAGGCATGGAATCACCCTCTCCGTGAGGAAGGCAATATCACTGTAACAACCAGCTTCCTGGAGTGTTACATATGTGCTGAATTTGGGGATAAAGAGCTTCCTTAAAATTTACACAGATGCGGTATGTCAGAGAACTGCTGGTGAACGTGCGGGCTGTCTGTGCACACTTTCAGCATTCTCACATTCATGCTGCTCGCCTGTGTGTGCCTCAGTGTCACTTCTGCCTTTCCACTCACCCTCTAATATGCGACGTAACCGCAAGGTGAAATCCTCCTTGCATATGCTGGAAAGACTGTGCAAGTAGCAACACAGGATAGTGGAATTTAGTCACACATCAGGTTTTTGCCGTCATTCACAATCCGGCAAGATTTGAAAAAAAAAACGGATCCGTTTTTTTCCGCCGGATCCGTTTTTTTCTCATAGTTGTATTAGCGCTGGATTGCTCCTGATGGCCACACGTTTCATCCGTTTTTTGCCAGATCCGTCAAAAAAGCTGTTTCTGGCGAACATGGAAAATGTACAGAGAAACTTTTTTTTCTGTCTGGCGAAAAAACGCCGAGCGACTGATCCGGCGAAAAATCTATGAAAATGAGATGTAAAAGGATGAATCCGGCCTCCGAATCTGGTTTTTAATGCATTCTCGATACAAATCATGCACATTTTCTGGTTCTCTCTCTCTCTCTCCATTCCCTGGTTCATTAAAAAAAAAAACGGATCCAGCAAAAACCGAATCCGTTGCATCAGTTTTTCACAATTTGCAAAGTATCCGTTTCTTTCAGAAATTTGCTGGATCCTGCCTGACGGCAAAAAACTAATGTGTGAAAGTAGCCTTAGGGCGCAGAACTCACTGAGTCACTCTGCACAACAGCACCACTTCAAGACCAACCACACTGGTGAGTCACTCTGCACATCACCACCACTTCAAGACCAATGAGTGGGCCTCCATGAAGGATGTGTGTGCTGTTTTGTGCTGCTTTGAGTACTTCATGAACATGGTCAGGGCTGATGATGCCATCATCATCGTTACTAGCCCACTTCTATGTTTTCTAGAAAAAAAAAGAGGAGCAGGAACAAGGACAAATCAAACCATTATCAAGCCAGAAGTCCACACATGCTTTGGAGGGTACATTCCTGTACCAAAAGTGCCCTGGTACACAAATGTTCAGCCAGGGAACAGTTTTGGAGGATGAGTAAAAGTATGAGGAGGAGGATGAGTCACAACCATGTTCACAGCAGGGTGGCACGGGTTCCATTAGAGAGACCCAGACAATACACCTCCAACTGAGGACAACTTGTTGCCTCTGCACACATGAGGTCATATGAGTTGCCCGGATTGTTACATATGCTGATTACTGGGTGGACAGCTGTTGAATCCCCACAACAAGCACAATGTGTCATCCTTATTTCCATCACTAGAGCGAGACCGGAAAATGTGGGAATACAAGCGCACGCTGATAGCTGCGCTACTGACGGAGTCCTCACCTGACAGCGGGGCTCTGAGTGGGAGCACGAGGCAGATTAATGGGAGAAAGTCGCCAAAAAAGCTGGGGCACTGGCAGTACCTCAGAAAGGATAGTTAGCAGGGCAGAAATGTGGAAAACCTTACTCAGCATGTTGCAAAATCTAGCACCACCATCTGATATGGTCCCTATTTTGATAGAGTAAAAACAGAGGCTTTTTGGCACAGTACTCCCAAAGGCTTTTTGCTAAAATGGAAACAAAGGCTTTTTGGCACAGTACACACAGAGGCATTTTGGCACAGTACACACAGAGGCATTTTGGCACAGTACTCCCAAAGGCATTTTGCTAAAATAGAAGCAGAGGCTTTTTGGCACAGTACACACAGAGGATTTTTGGCACAGTACACAGAGTCTTTTTCAGAAAGTAGAAACAGAAGCTCTTTGGCACAGTCCACACAGGGTTTTTGGCACAGTACTCACAGCGTTTTTTTGGTACAGTACAGAGTCTTTTTGGCTCATAAATAAAGACATGGCTGCATACTAGAATTTTTTTTTATATACCCCTCAAAAAAGATGGCTGCAGAGAAGAATTTTTAAAAAACTTGTCCTAAAAACACAGCTGCAGAGTAGAAAATTGTTTTCGAAACACTGCTCATGTAGACACAGAGGTGCAATAAAATTATTTGTTTGGCCTACAAATGGCAGAGATGCAGGTACTGAAATTTATTTATTTACCACACTACTAGAAAAGACAAAGCGGTAGAGAAAAATTATTTGTTTGTCCTATAAATAGCAATAAGATGGCTGATGTCAGATATTTATTTCCCGGACTACTACAAAGCACACAGCGATACTGAAAAATTATTTCTTTGGTTTAGAAATGGCAAAGAGACGGCTGCTGAGATATATTTAGTTACCACACTACTGGAAAAGACACAGCGGTGCATAAAAATTGTTTTGCCTATAAATAGCAACGAGATGTCTGATGCCAATAATTTATTTATTTCCCAGACTACTAAAACATACCAGTTTAGGCCGGTTTCATACGTCAGTGGCTCCGATACGTGAGGTGACAGTTTCCTCACGTACCGGAGCCACTGACACACGTAGACACATTAAAATCAATGCATCTGTTCAGATGTCATTGATTTTTTGCGGACCGTGTCTCCGTGTGCCAAACACGGAGACATGTCAGTGTTCGTGGGAGCGCACATATTACACAAACCCATTAAAGTCAATGGGTCCGTGTAAAACACGTACCGCACACGGACGTTCTCCGTGTGCCGTGCAGGAGACAGCGCTCCAGTAAGCGCTGTCCCCCCCACATGGTGCTGAAGCCGCGATTCATATCTTCTGTGCAGCAGCGTTTGCTGCAAAGAAGATATGAGTAATCCATTTTTTTAGTGGTATTTCGTGTTTAAAATAAAGCTCCATGTCCCCACCCCCTGTGCGCCCCCCCCCCGCTGTTCTGAAAATACTCACCCGGCTCCCTCGTTGGCTGTCGCTGCTTCCTGTCCTGGCCGCACCTTCTACTGTATGAAGTCACATGGGGCCGCTCATTTACAGTAATGAATATGCGGCTCCACCCCTATGGGAGGTGGAGCCACATATTCATGACTGTAATCGGCGGCCCCACGTGACCGCTCATACAGTAGAAGGTGCGGCCAGGACAGGAAGCAGCGACAGCCAACGAGGGAGCCGGGTGAGTATTTTCAGAACAGCGAGGGGGGGGGGGCGCACAGGGGGTGGGGACATGGAGCTTTATTTTAAACATGAAATACCACTAAAAAAATGGATTATTCATATCTTTACAGCAAACGCTGCTGCACAGAAGATATGAATCGCGACTTCAGCACGATGCAGGGGACAGCGCTAAACTTTAGCGCTGTCTCCTGCACAGTGCATGTGGTACCCAGTGGGCACACGGGAGGCACACGTGTGCCACACTGATGTGCCACAGAAACGCAGGGGCACACGGACACAGATAATTCCGGTACCTTTTTTCCTGTACCGGAATTATCTGGACGTGTGAGACTGCCCTTAGAAGAATTATTTCTTTGGCCTGAAAATGTCAACGAGACAGTTGCTGAGACTTATATATTTGCCACACTACTAGAAAAGACACAGCTGGACAGAAAAATTATTTGTTTGGCCTACAAATGGCAACATGATGGCTGATGTAAATTATTTCTTTGCAATGCTACTAGAAAACACACAGTGGTCCTGAAAAATTGTTTATTTGTCGTATAAGCGGCAACAAGATAGCTGAGGCCAGTTATTTATTTCACAGAGTGCTAGAAAACATATATCACTTTATAAAAATTATTTCTTTCTCCTAGAAACGGCAACGAAACAGCTGTTGAAAATTACTTACTATACTACTAGAAAAGACAGCGATACAGAAAAATTATTTGTTTGGCTTACAAATGGCAAAGAGATGGCTGCTGATATTTATTTGCAACACTACTAGAAAACACACAGCGTTCCTGCAAAATTATTTATTTGGTCTATAAATGGCAACGAGATAGCTGATGCCAATTATCTATTTGTAATACTATTAGAAAACACAGTGGTCCTGAAAAATTATCTCCTTGGCCTGTAAATGGTAATGGGATGGCTGATGCCAATTCTTTATTTGCAACACTACTAGAAAACACGCAGTGGTCCTGAAAACTATTTATCGGACCTAGAAATGGCAAGAAGATGGCTGATGACAATTATTTATTTGGAACACTACTGGAAAACACCCAACGGTCCTGAAAAATTATTTATTTGGCCTATAAATGACAATGCGTTGGCTGATGCCAATTATTTACTTGGAACACTGCTGGAAAACACACCGCAGTCCTGAAAAACTATTTATTTGGCCTATAAATGGCAACAAGATGGCTGATGCCAATTTGTTATTTCCCAGACAACTAAAAAACACGCACAGGTTTAGAAAATGTATTTCTTTGGCCTAAAAATGTCAATGAGACGGCGGATACAAATTATTTCTTTCCCAAGCTATTGGAAAACACATAGTGGCTAAAAGGCACAGTACTCCCAAAGGCGAGGGGGCATAGTACACACAGTGGCTTAAAACCACTGTACTCCCACAGGCAGAGGGTACAGAGTGCATACAGTGTCTTACAGGCACAAGCTTAGGGTGCAGAGTACACAGCATTTTTTGGCACAGTTCTCCCACAGATATGGGTTTCAGAATATACACAGCAGCTTATTTGCAAAGTACACAGTAAGAATCTGTCCCTCACTCCAGCTGCACCCTATCCCTACACTAATAAGATCAGAATGCTAGTAGCACTCATGATTCAGCCTTTAAATAGGCTGGGTCATGTGGTGTGCTGGCCAATGGTTGTCAATGGTCCAAAATTGCCCACAGTGTAAAAACTTGATGATTGGCTGCGTTGCAGCCTTTCAACAAGCTTTACAAGACTGGCGAATACAAACAGGAAACCAGACATACAGTAAAATGTCCATATTCGGGGTTCATTACTGGACAGTAGGTGTCCTGTATGGACCCCAAACTTTACCGTTCGTTCATCACTATTAGTCCTATCCCTACCATTTACTCATACTCTCATCCCTATTAGCAATTTTTAGCATAACGGTAAAATTTTGCTATATTTTTGTAGGCTTATACAATCCTTAAACCATTAATTTCTTTTTTGATCAACTATCACAAGACACCTCTGAAAATCTGATAATGGTGAAAACAATAAATATTTAAGGAGCAGATTTTTTACCTGTCTTCTTTTGATTAGCGAGAATCAAAAATCCATGAGAACCTTCTAGATAAGAAATTGTCTAATATTCTTGAGTTAATTATCTACGAGTATCAGGTCAAACATTTTCATTCTAAAATCATTCAGCCAATGTTTGATACAGAAATTATTAGCTGTCAAGTTCCCTTTAACTTTTCAACTGACAAACAAAAAAATCCAACATCAGAAATGAACTTTTTGACTAGCTTAATCTCACCATGAAAAAGTGCCGATGGGCTCTAAAGAATTATCTAGATATTTTTTGTTAGAAACATACTTAAAATCTCTTTGCTTTTTGGAATATTTAAAGATCCTTTATGATCTAGCACCTAAATGTTGTTATGCTCCATTCCTAGTGCGAGTTCAAAAGTTAAGTGAATCAATTCGCCAGACCCTTGGAAGGAGCTGGGTATGCCAGCAGGTAGGAGTCAATTCACAATGTTCTAGTCCAGGAGTTTTTTTTTGAATTTTGTTGCCCATGGACGACTTCCCTGACCACTGGACCTGTCTCTTGAGTATTAATTCACTCATATTTAGTAAGGTCACATTACTATATACATTTTGCCTTATGGCCATGCCCCAATGAAATGTGTATGAGAGTCCAAATCAATCATTGAATTGTGAACTCTTTGGTTGGTTTATGTCCCCTACCCCATTTTTGGGACAGATGGGCAAAATGCTTGGCATACATTCCTTCTTCAGTGTTGTCGACACATCTAGGAAGATTTCTCTGGGGAAGGTGGCTGACAACTCTTGTAATGCCTTCACCGGTGGCCATTTTGTTGGTCAATGAGCTTGTCTGTTAACAGAACTTAAAACCCACCAAGATTTTGGTTATTTTTGTAACTGATGATTTTCCCTAAGACAGAGTGTAGGCAATGGTTGACTTGCATCCAGTCAACCATTGACACCAAAGTACATGAATGGTTGGCTGGACTCTAGTGCTGATTTTACACTGGTGCCCAGAAAAAAAATGACCCAAATATACCAAATCTCCTGGTCAATTAAACCATTTACTCTTTACCCTTTTTCAGTATTAATTGAGTCAGACCTGGCTTTAATTTACCCAAGAGGATACAACAAATGGCCTATTGATATAGCAATCTTTTCTCTTCGGAGACAACCAGTTATCTTCACCGGGACCTTTGCATTACTAATAGTCTCGTTCGAGTTGTTATCAAACATGACTTTTTCTTTCTCTTATCTCCAATTTATAGGAATCCATTAAGTGACTTCACACCTCCAAGGTATTCTATCGGCTCATTAAGCACCTTCTTAACTCCTGACCCAATGCAAAGAAATGACAACGGGCGTTTTATCAATAGGTAGCAAGATGGATAATTTAACGGTAAAAGCTCTAATTGGTCTAATTCACTAACTGACCTCTCACCACTTGATTCACTAGTACAATTGAGCTCTGATAAATCCTTTAATTGTAAATTGCACACAGCTGTGAGCTGTTTCTCATGCTGGCACAAAAATACTATCATCGACTGTTTCATCTCTACGACCTGGTAATTTGAAGCATATGCAACTGTTCTTAACGCTGAAGGCTTGACATACCACAAACAGCAGATGTTGCAGCTGCCCCGGCGATGCTTTATTTAATTCAATTACGTCTTTTGGAGATATGTTAAGAAGCGACGAGAGAGACAAGGGAGGGCAAGGGAATGTTAAAAATGGAGCCCCTGGTTGAGGCCCAGGTGGCTCTGTAGGCAAATGATTGGGTGAATATCTAAATGATCTTTTTAATTGAGTAGACTGACGACTAATCAGGGTCATGAAGTGTTATCATACTGATGAGCTGAGTGGAGCCCTGGGTTGCTCTGCAATTAATGCCGCTTTTGTGAAAGGAGAAAAAGAATGATAATGTATGCCATCTGGCAATTGTTTATGATAAAAGCAGCGGTTTTCTAAAAATTCGACATAAATGTTATTCATAATGATCTAATCTTTTACTTTTTTTCTGAAACGTGAAGGCAAAATCCCAAATTCAAACCTGTAAAACTAAATTTTCTGGATAAGGCAAAACATTAATTTTGTGGCATGCGGTGGTTATTGGTCGTTTATGTCTTCTTGCTTGTTTAGTTTTGTTGTAGTCACTTTTGCTATGTTTATGGCACTGAGCTACCATTTTAGTTCACAGTCAGGATGGGGATACTATTTGCTACAAGTTGAGATGGGCATATCCACTCGAGACTAATCAAATTTGCTTCAAGTCTAACCAAAAAATTTGGATTTGCTAGATTTCACATTTTTGGAGATTCCATTCGCTTGGATTTGCTTGATTCTTTTTAAGGCCAGGAAGGAAAAACATGTATGCTCCTCACCCCTCATCAGTCCTTGTGCTGCACCTCCCCTCTTGATACTCTGGTTGTTCGCTAACTGCCTTCGGCTCCAGTTTTTTTCAACTCTTAATCTACAGCTCCTCTGCTAACTAGGTTTTGAGAGATATGACACTGTCCGTCATACGGTGCTCAGCGCCTCTTCTTACCGCCATACTGAAACTCTAGACAGCTTCACACTACACTGTGACTTCCATCTGCAAACAGGCCCAGGAAGCCTGTGAATGCCCATCATTGGGTCGCGGAGCATATCTTGACGCATGACATAGAAACCTTATAATACACATGCGCAAGGACATCCCTGGCCTAGAGTGTGCATCGTAAAGTTGTGACACTTCTTGATGTCACAACTTTAAGACACACATTTTTTTTCACTAGTATTGGACAATGTCAGTGGAAAAATAGAGGAAATATTTGTCTGTTTTTCACATTTTTTTTATTACCACAAAGGGCCACTCTAATACATTTTATATTTGTTTCCTTTTCCATAAAAATGATTTTTATTTATCAGATACATTTGTATGGGGAGGACCTAGCAACAGAGATTTGGCTTTCTACTTTTTGGAGAGTGTTCTTCACTTGAGTGGATGTTGTGAAGTGTTTTTTCTTCACCATGATCATCCACCACTGTTGTCTTCAGTGGACGTCCAGACCTTTTTGTGTTCCCGAACTCGTTACTGCACTCTTTTTTTGCATAATGTGCTAAACTGTTGATTTGGCCGCTCCTAACATTTCTGCAATCTCTCTGATGGATTTCTTATTTTTTTTTTTAAGCCTAATCGTGGGCTGTTTCTCTTCTATTGAGAGTTCCTTTGACAGCATGTTGTACGTTCACAGCAACAGCTTCCAAATGCAAATACCACACCTGGAATCAGCTCCAGACATTTTACCTGCTTAATTGGTGATGGATTATTGAGGCAATAACCCTTGCATTACATTAATGAACTTTTGAGATAATTGTCCTATTACTTTTGGTTCCTTTAAAAAGAGGCAGCTACATATTATAGAGCTATAATTCCTAAACCCTTACTCCAACTAGGATGTGAATCCCCTGAGAGTCGGTACTTTAGGCCCATATTGATTACGTAATTGTATCTTTCTTGATTGGGTAAACACGATATAATGCCAACTTGTATTACTGTCTAAATATTTCTGGACTTAGCTGTATATTTTTTGGTTCCTTACCCTCTTTTGTTTAAGATGAAGTCTTTGAAAGAGGTACATTTATTGGGATCCCATTTCAGTTTAGATGATGTCCCAGTTTATAATGTTGTTTGGTAAATTGCTGGAAGTGTGTCCCCTACTGGGCTTAGGAAAATGCTGTTGGCCAATATTCAGCTTTAGGTATCTTTTAGTGAATTTGAAGGTAGAGACAAGGTGCTGATGTTGCAATCTACGGTTGGATAACTGCTTCTTTATGTTAATTGGCTAAATCTACAGACAGGACAAAATTGTTTGCACCCGTGTGGTAAAGTAAGAGAAACTCCCAATAGTCACTAAAATAACTTTAAACTGACAAATGTAATATTCTAATTTAATTTACTGAACATCAACTAATGAAAATCAGACGTTTGTTTTGAATTGTGGTTCTAAAGGAAAATTAGAAAATAAAACCTAATGAAAATGACCTGACATAAATGATGGTACCACTAGAAAACATTGAAAATAATTTGACCATAGGGACATGTGAAACTAAGGAGTGTTGTGTAATTACGATCACAGGTGTCTACAAACTTGTAATGTCAGTCGCCTATTTACAGGGTGAAGATTAGCCACTGTGCTGTTTTTGGTATCATGGTCAGTAACACAGGCAAAGATTGTATGACATCTCCAAACAGCTCAATATTCCTATTACTATAGCTGCACATATTATCAAAAAGTCTATGGGACTGCAGCAAAGCTCCCCATTATCTCGTAGAATATAAGTCCGCAAGGGCAGGGTCCTCTCCTCTCTGCACCAGTCTGTCATTGTAAATTTGCTTACTGTAAATGTTATCTGTAACCCCTTTTCTCATGTACAGCACCATGGAATTAATGGCGCTATATAAATAAATAATAATAATAATAACCTCCCTAGACGTGGCCGCAATAGCAAATTGAAAAGATGGATGATATGAATGGAAATCAAAGAGCCCAGAACAACTTCCAGAGAGATTAGAGGTGAGCTCCAAGATCAAGGTCCATCAGTGTTGGATCACGCCATATGTCACTGTCTTGGCTAAAGTGGACTCCATGGAAAGAGTCCGAGAAGGAAACCATGGCTGAAAGCAAATCTTAAAATGTGAGACTGAAATTTGCCAAAATGCACATTGACAAACCACAAAGCTTCTGGGAGAATGTTCTGTGGACAGAGGAGACAAAGCTGGAGCTTTGTGGCTTCACATGAGAAGGAAACCATGGCTGAAAGCAAACCTTAAAATGTGAGATTGAAATTCACCAAAATGCTTATTGACAAACCACAAAGATTCTGGGAGAACATTCTGTGGACAGATGAGACATAGCTGGAGCATTTTGGCATCACATGAGCTCTATGTTCACAAATGCAAAAAAGCCTCCAAAAAGAAGAACATTGTACCTACTGTGACACATGGAGGAGGCTCGGGAATGTTTTGGAGCTGTTTCTTTGTATTTGGCACAGTTGATCTTGAATCTGTGCAGGGTAAAATTAAATCTCAAAACTATCAAGGCATTCTGAAGCCAAATCTGCTGCACAGTGTCAGAAAGCTCGGTCTGAGTCACAGGTCATGGGTCCACCAACTGGATAATGAGCTAAAACACAGCTAAAAACATCCAAGAATGGCTGAGAGCAAAGCATCGGACTCTGCTGAAGTGGCCTCTATGAGTCCTGATCTAAATCCTACTGAACATCTGTGGAAGGAGTTGAGACCGGCAGTTTGGAGAAGACGCCTCCACACATAAGACCCAAAGAACAGTTTGCTCATGAGAAGTGGCCAAAATACCTGTGGACTCAAGCAAAAGCATTATCGAGAGTTACAGAAACCCTTTGTTTACAGTAATTGTTCCAAAAGATGGTCATCAAAATATTGAGTTAAGGGAACCTCCATTTTTGTTCAGGCTGGAGTCAATATTTTTTTTTTATTTTTTTTGTTGAGCCAAAATTAAAATGCCCCCCAAAAATGTCTGATTTTCATTAGCTGATATTCAGTAAATTTATATTGAAAATTACTTTGGTCAGTTTCAAGTTGTTTCAATGGCCACTGTGTGATTTTCTTTCTTTAACCAACAATTTTGTTTACGTGTATACAGCATAGATTGTTTATTTTATGATTATTTTGCTCGCTGTGACTATTTTTTTCCCATCTGTCATGATCTTTATTTTGGGGAATTTTGGGGGGTAATTTCTCAGGTTATCTAGGACCAAACTCAACCATGCATTTGTCTCGTGGTCAAATTTGTGGATGTCTTATTTCTGTAAAGATCTCATCTTGTATGCTAGCCTGTTTACCAGCCACATTTTCATGCCCGATTTGCACATATATGCATAAATGTTTTGGATTAATCAGTGCCCACAACCGAATTTCAATGTGTCAGGTGTAACACAACGGGTCTAAATCTGTCTTTAGTCTAACGGAAGTTGTGCTCATGTAAAGACATGAACCACTCGTGTGAGCGCATGCATTATTTATATTTTTTTGCATAAATAACAGTTTGTTTGCCAACATAAGGGGGTGATAAGTTAGCCCCTCGGATAAAACTACAAACAGTTCTGTAATGTAAAACAGACAGCCGGGTGTGAAGATGGTCTTTTATAAAAACTCAAACTTCTCGCTGTAAGGAATTCAACATGAATTTGTGGAGATTTCAATGGTTTGTGTCCAAATCATATTCACCCATACAAATGTGCAAAATAGTCATCAAAAACATTAATTTACAAACTGATCATGAAAATCTGATTATTTTTCCATGTTTGAATAGATATTAGTTATGTTAAGGGATCCATTGTAAAAAAAAATGTTGCTAAGGTTTATCACGTAATGCCGAAACAGAAGGAGCTATAACAGGTAATTAATACTTATTTAGTTAATTTAATGCATTATCCACCGCTGTCCCATTTTTTTTTTTTAAATGGACATCCCCTTTAAATAGTAACTTCTCTTCTTTTTCAGAAATCATTAGAACTAGAGGAGCAAAGAAATTGTGTAATATAATGTATCAAAGAAAATTGTCCGATTCCCCACTTATTAGTAAAGTTCTTGTCTCCTGCATTGATCATTCAAACTGCTCGAATCTGTCTACATATCTGTGTTTAGTAAAAAAAAAATCTAATTATACCTAGTGACTATAAAAAAAAATTGGAAAAATAAGGGGGAGAAGTTGGACGTTGGAAGGATATAGATGCAGAGAGACACACAGAGAAACCACTAGGGTTTTTTGTAGAGGGAAAATCTGCTAAAAAGTCAGGATACAAGTCACATAATGCCTAGAGAAAGTGATATTTCTTGTCTACACACATGACAGCAACAGTCACTTGAAAGGGAAGCTAGTTATACTTTACCTCTTAGGCCTGATGGCCATAAAGTGTCACCCAAAAGTCACAGAATTTTCATCAGAGGGACAACTTGTAAAATCATTAACTCCTCATACACATACATTTACCACGTGCAACTGATGTCGATGAGATTCATGTCCGATGTGGACAATTTTAAAATTACTGTAATTTTCTTTCTAAGTTTGGCAAGTGTCTGTTGTATTTTATGAAAATCCAGAAAAGACAAAATGATTATTGAGAAGCTATATCCTTAGAAGAGGTTATCGGTAGAAATGGAGCAAATCAATTTGCAGCGCCTGGTTTAGTGGCTGCATCGCTACTCTACTGGACGTAGGCCTTGAGAACCACATCCTACCTGATGGTTTGGCCAGCTTCTTTATGACGTCGCTACATGTCACATGTGTAAGGTGCATGTATCATCTCTACAGGCTGGCTCATCAAAAGAAAAGTTGAAGATATGGATACGTAGAAGGCAGTTCCCAGGGCTCCTATCCGGTGGCCACAGATGATGTCCTACTGTGAGTCCACTCTCAACTTTAGTAATGAGTATCAGAACAGAGGGGGTGCCAAATCAGTTAATTGAAGTTAGCGCAGAACACCATAAGTGGCATCATTCGCTACTTGGTACAGTGGCCATGAGTTGGGCCACCAGTCCTCCAAATTGGCTCTGTTTCATTCGTTCACTAGGTTCCACGCTGTCACTGCGGGCACAAAGTAGATGATTGATACTGTGGGCCAAGTAAATGAAGATCGAAGATAAAGGATAGGAGAACCAATTGGAGGATCGACGGGAGCGGGACAGATACTGGGAAGGCCATAAAGAGGGAAGCAGAAGATGATTTTTACACCCCTCCTGAGCCTCTAAAATCTAGCAAGATGAATAAGCCATTTTTCTGGCTTCATAAATGAAGATCACAAAAACATGGCGATAACATTGAATACAAATTTTGGGGTAAAATTTGAGCGAATTCCGTTTGCCACGATTCAATGAACTAGTCTCTACTTCTTTAGTAGACAGATGGCTCTATGGTTAGACCGGTATAAGCTACTTTGAATATATTTCCTTTTTTCCTTGGAGCATTGCCTTGAAAATAAGTCTCCGCACTGAGTTGGGTCTCTTCAATGACAATATCCTCCGTGAGCTATAATTAGGTCCGACATTCTGCACTGATTCATTCCTCGATACATCTACATGGGGAAGCTTTTATGCTTTTCAAGTGATGATCTAAGAGACGCCTCCATATTTCCTGTAAAGTGGTAAACACTAGAGATGAGCAAATACATTTGAATGGAGTTGAATTCTAATTGAATTTTACAAAAATGCACATTCGTCAAAATGTGGATTTTTTTTTACAATTCGTTTTTGCTCAGATTCAGAAAAATGACGGCTTCTACCCAACATTTTTGTAAACCATAATGGGACATCAAAATGTAAAAAAAAATAAAAATAACTTTTACTCACCTTCTGTCTGGTCCTCACCACATCTTATGATCCTCCACCACTCACGCTGAAATGTCACAGTGCCTGTCGTCATGTCATGGTGCTGTGACCTCCCAAGACCCATGAAAGGTGGAAGTCTCGATTCAACATGATAGGTCCGGGGATTAGAAGATACAGCGAGGACTGTACGGGTCAAGGTGAGGAGCAGAGGAGCCGAAGAAATGAGCAATAAGGTGAGTATAAGGATTTTTCTATTTTTACATATTATATAGACAGACTACAGAGATTAATAAGGCACATTAAATTAATGGAGAATAATTTCTCCGCAAATCAAATTTCCAAGGAGAAACCGCACGAAGAGTCAAATTTGAATTTTGCTTGATCTGCTAATCTCAAGTAAGCACCATGACAGAAATCAAATAAATCCCAATAGATTCCGTAGTCCTTTGTTTGCAACTTAAACCTATTAGAAAGAAGAAACAGAGAATTGTAATCCCAAAATGCAAGTGTGAACAGAGCCTAACACAAAGTTTGAGCCTGATGCAGAGTCATATTAACTTATACATTGTAAACCTTCTGATGCAGACGTGACTACTAAGATTCAGATTCAGATATTCTCTGTAATGTCATTACCTGGGTGAGAAACAACTGCCGCCCGATCTGTGGACTTTGAATAAACATTTTTTGTTTCCAAACTCTAGGAATAAAAGCCTTAAAAATTCTAGAATATTTTACTAGTTTCAGCTTGAACTTTTTGTTCTACAAAACGAAAAAAAAAACTTTGCTGAAAATTTCCAATGCTGTGTTTGAATTGTATTTTGTTATAAAAGTTGGATTAACTTTTGATTTTTCTCTTTTCCTCCTCCAGCCTTCTGTACTCCTCACTTGCTTTGAATGATTAGTGCTGTCGATGGAAAGTGGAAGAGAAGATTAAGTGAGGAGTAGACTAAGAGAGTTACACACAGACATACGCAAATGGAACTGGTGTTTTCTAGTCAGTGTTTTATTTTGCTCCAGAGCTGGATTCACATCCACAATGGTCAGTACTGCTCTATAATTTCTGCCATGCTGTTGCTGCTTGTGAAGCATAGAGACAAGAAAGCAGGAATCTTTCATGTCTGTGTGTGCTATGTATAGGAAACATCATGGTAACTAATCTCTACCCACTAGCTCAGAGACAACTGAAAATTAGAGATGGAGGCTGCAAATGGAGATCAAAAATGAGACAAACTTGGGATAGGCCCAGACTACCAGGAAAAAAACATTGGATCTCCCCGATAGCAACACTGGGGGGTGTTGGGGTTATATAGGGACTTATATTGTAACAGTTACAGGTGGGTGTCAGATGTATAAAACAGTCATCAAGAAGGGGTTAAAATTAATTTTCCATTCACTTCATTTTCAATCTCTGAAAAAAACTCGGTAATGCCTATATTAGTTTTAGACTTGCCACCATGACAACCCTTAAATACAGTGGGGATAATAAGTATATGATACACGGCCAATTTTGCAAGTTTTCCCACCTACAAAGAATGGAGAGGTCTGTAATTTTTATCATAAGAACACTTCAACTGTACTTTCAATCTAAAAATAAAGAACGGAAAATCACATTGTATGATTATGATTTTTAAATAATTAAACTGCATTTTAATTATGAAATAAGTATTTGATCACTGACCAACCTGTAAGAATTCTGGCTCTCACAGACCTGTGAGTTTTTCTTTAAGAAGCCTCCTACTCTGCACTCATTACCTGTATAAAAGACACCTGTCCACCACTCAATCACACTCCAACCTCTCCACCATGGCCAAGACCAAAGAGCTGTCTAAGGACACCAGGGACAAAATTGTAGACCTGCACAAGGCTGGATGGACTACAGGACAATAGGCGAGCAGCTTGGTGAGAAGGCAACAACTGTTGGCACAATTAAAGGGAATCTGTCACCCCATTTTTCTCCTATAAGCTGTGGCCACCGCCATCAGGGGCTTATCTACAGCATTCTATAATGCTGTAGATAAGCCCCTGATGTAACCTGACAGATAAGAAAAACAAAGTAGATTATACTCACCCAGGGGCGGTCCCGGTGCGGTTCGGTTCGATGGGCGTCGTGGTCCACGTCCAGCACCTCCCATCTTCATGCGAGGACGTCCTCTTCTTTGCTTCCTGTCGCAGCTCCTGTGCAGGCGAACTGATTTGCCCTGTTGAGGGTAGAGCAAAGTCCTGCAGTGAGAAGGCGTCGGGAAAGGTCAGAGAGGTCCGGCACCTGCACACTGCAGTACTTTACCCTGCCCTCAACAGGGCAGATCAGTACACCTGCGCAGGAGCCATGACAGCAAGCAAAGAAGAGCATGTGATCGCATGAAGATGGGAGGCGCTGGACCCAGACCGCGACACCCATTGGACCAGACCGCAGCGGAACCACCTCTGGGTGAGTATAATCGAACTGGTTTTTCTTATCTTTCAGGATACATCGGGGGCTTATCTACAGCATTACAGAATGTGGTAGATAAGCCCTTGATGCCGGTGGTCGCAGCTTATAGGTGAAAAATGGGGTGACAGATTCCCTTTAATATAAAATGGAAGAATCACAAGATGACTGTCAATCTTCCTCGGTCTGATGCTCCATGCAAGATCTCGCCTCGTGGGGTAAGGATGATTCTGAGAAAGGCCAGGAATCAGCCCACAACTACACAGGATGACCTGATAAATGACCTGAAGAGATCTGGGACCACAGTCTCAAACATTACTGCAACTACACAAAGAAAAGAACCAGCATCATATAAATGGGATCACCACACCAATAATATAAAGAAATAATAACAATTTTTATTTTATTTAGAAAACACCACACAAACTGTAGTAAAAACAATTAAAAACTCCCCTAAAAAGTAGTGGGAGATAAGGGTCCATACAATGCAAAAATTCAATACTTAAAGAACATTGCAGAGTCATATAACAACTATAAATACCACAATTAGGGTGTGAACATGCAAAAGATGATGTGGGTTAAATCCTATAGGCATGCTGTGTCTCCTATCAACTTAAACATGTCTAATACCCCAATCCGTTGTTAGGGTGTTTAACCAGCTTGCCTACCTATAATGCAATTTCCCATACAAGCCAGTGTGGACTGCAAAATACCCATAAAGGTCTGGTATAAAGCGGCTATCAAATAAACAGCACCCAAGGATCCAATATCTTACCCTCCCACCATCAAGCAGGTCACCAACTGAATAAGCAAAGAGGACTCTGACAATGTGTGACCCACGCGTATCGACGCTAGAGGCGTCTTCCTCAAGGTCCACAGGCTACTAGTGGTGTGGTCACACTTTAAATACAGAGTTTACAAACAAAAATACGTGCCAGGTGTGCAGTATACTGGCGGCGAGGCTCAGAGGAAGTCAATTAGAGCGGCACAGATGAATCACAAATACGCAGGCGCCAGACTCTCAAAGTTGTGCACTACGCATGCGTCTACCCGTGATTAAAGTCAACATAGCAACCCATGCGGACAAGAAAAAAACCCCATGCAGGCTGTCACAAAATCTAAACGCCTGCCTAAATCTAACTCGGAGTTTAAGCACGATGTTCTCGCAGCACCTATACACTGATATGTTTAGAAGTGGCATATTCCAGTCACCTGATGAACGAATACCAACCATAAACACACTTAAAAGGCACTGCGCATGCGGACATGTTCCTATGGCAACCTGGACGCATCAGTCACTATCTGAGTGTTTCCACTCCATATACTAAATGTCAGATGAGCACATTCATGTCCCTGCCTCTTGCATGTCTAAAGAGGTATGCACAGTTTTGCCTAAAAGGTTCTCAGAAGGAACCGTGTCTACACCAACCCACATACAGATTGCACATGCACAGTCAAAGATAGCAAACATAAGCCCTATGGAGATATGTCTGAAGCCAAACAACCCAGGGGACGGGGGTCCGGCCCCAGAACACTATATTAGGAATGATGAATGCAAAGAAGTTGTCTGAGCTAAAGAGGAGGTTTAACCTGCGACCCCCACCAAAGCTGACAGAATGCTCTCCTGGTTTTAAAGCTGTCAAAAAATACAAAAGGCATTCGCTACTAAAAGTTACTAATTGCATGTAATGTAATGGCTGCGAGTCCAAGCTATACCAAGATTGTTACACTTCATAATACGTGACTTAAAGAGTCCAATAACAACATGATTTATTACATGTAAGCCACTTACAGACTAATACCGCTAATGATATAACCTTGAACTTCATGTTCCTAAACCCAGCCGTGTACCATGACTGCCTGACCCAAACATTAAGTGACAGAGCAAGTCAGAGCATGTGTGCCATATGTGTATACCAAGTCAATACGACTGCGAACCAATGCCCATCCCTGCTAGTAACACACTATGCCATCATGGATTACAATCCAGCAAGGTACAAAAGTTCCCCCTGCTCACACCAGCACATGTCAAGGCAATTTTGAAGTCTGCAATGACCATATGATCCAGAGGAGTCATGGGAGAAGGTCATGTGGTCAGATGAGACCAAAATAGAATGTTTCGGTATCAACTCCACTCGCCATGTTTGAAGGAGGAAGATGGATGAGTGCAACCCCCAAAACACCGTCCCAACTGTGGGGGAAACATCACACTTTGGGAGTGATTTTCTGCAAATGAGACATGTTGACTGCACCGTATTGAAGGGAGGATGGATGGGGTCATGTATCATGAGATTTTGGCCAACAACCTCCTTCCCTTAGTAAGAGCATTGAAGATGGGTTGTGGATGGGTTTTCCAGCATGACAATGACCCAAAACACGCAGCCAGGGCAACTAAGCAGTGGCTCCATAAGAAGCATTTAAAGGTCCTGGAGTGGACTAGCCGATCTACAGTCCACAGCTCTATGGAAAATATTTGGAGGGAGCCTAAACTCAGTTTTGCCCAGCGCAGCCCCAAAACCTGAAAGATCTGGAGAAGATCTGTATGGAGGAGGGGGCCAAAATCCCTGCTGCAATGTGTGCAAACTTGGTCAATAGCTACAGGAAGCATCTGACCTCTGTAACTGCCAACAAAGCAATTTCCCACTTGAGGGGTGATATGGCTCAATCACAATGTCAACTTTGGCTACTAGAGGAGTAAAAACAATACTAATTTTCCAGCCCCTAGTAAACAGAATATCATCAGTTTGATAAGAAAGGGTACTACATGATACAAGATAAGCAGCTGTCACACTGAATAATTGTATGCAGGGAAGTTTGATAGATTTGCTGCCCATTTCTACTTGTAGACCCTCTTGTAAAGAATGCAAATGCGACTGCACTTGCTTGACTTTCTCTATTCATTTAGATGGAAGCTTAGCAATTTTTTTTGAGCTCTCATAAAGATAAATGGAATGAGCAGAGCATCTGTGACTGCTTCTCCACTTCCAATCACATCAGATCCCTGTTCTTGAGATACAGTAGTGTTCAAAATCCTAGCAGTCCAATATGAGTAACCAGATTAGTCCCTGTTATGGTATAAATTATTTTACCACATGTCACACAATTTACCAGTTGGTTCAGGAGATTCTAAGAAAACCCCCAGACTGCGCATTCAGGATCTGCAGGTTTCTGACTCTGTGTATTAGAATAATTAATTGAAATGGGGTTGATCAAAATAATAGCAGTGTGGAGATCAATTAGTGACATCAATCATTCTGTGAAGGAACAGGTGTGAATCCGGTGGCCCTTATTTAAGGGTGATGCCAGGACATGATCTACATGCATTTCTCCTTGAAAGCCTGAGAAATATGGGTCGTTCGAGACATTGTTCAGAAGAAAAATTGTTCAAAAAAGTTGTTTGGAGAGGGTAAAACTTATAAAGAAGTGCAGAACAATGATCGGCTGTTTTAGAGTTCAGCTATAATGATCTCCAATGCTTTATAATGGAAAGCCAAACCAGAGAGACGTGGAAGAAAACGGAAGACGACCATTCTAATGGATGGAAGAGTGGCCTGAATGGCAAAGGCTCAGCCAATGATCGGCTCCAGGATGATCACAGACAGTCTCACGTTACCTGTGAGGACTGTGACAGTTAGGAGACGCCTGTGTGACGCTAATCTCTGAGCAAGAAGTCCCAGCAAAGTCCCACTGTTAAAAAAAAAAAAAGCCATGTACTGAAGAGAATACATTTTGCCAAAGAACACACCAACCGACCTAAAGAGAAATGGAGAAACGTTTTGTGGACTGATGAAAGTAAAATTGTTCTTTTTGGGTCCAAGGGATGAAGACAGTTCTTCAGACGACCCCCAAACTCTTCATTCAAGACACAGTACACTCTGAAGACAGTGAAGCACGGTGGTGAAGCTTCATGATATGGGTAGGTTTCTCTTACTATGTTGCCAGACTTACCACATACCAGGGATCATGGACCAGATATTAAAATACTTGAAGAGGTCATGTTGCCTAAAGCTGAAGAGGATTTGCCCTTGAAATGGGGGTTCCAACAAGACATTGACCCTAACACACCTGTAAACAAGCAAAATCTTTGCTCCAGTCCAACAAAATTGAGGTTATGGAGCTGCTGGCCCAATCCCTGGACCTTAATCCAATAGGACACTTATGGGGGACATGAAAAATGACCTTTCTAAGGCAAAACCAACAAATGCCAAAAAATTGTGGGATGTAGCCCGAGCATCCTGGGCTGGAATAACAGGTGATAACATGGCCCCTATCAAAGATCTTTTATTTTCTCATATGGGCCAAGAGGATCTTTTGAGGGTTTCATATGGCTCCAGGACCTGGTTGTGACTTCAACCCTGATGGACAAGTACGACATATTTAATCAGTGCTCCATAAAGGTCCCACATGGAGCAACCATTTTAACACACGTACCCAGGAGCTCATTTCTATTATCTCATTTTATTTTTAGCATCTCTTTTATGTTTTGCAGAACTTTTTGATCTTTATTTGATTCATTGTTTCACTTATTCGGGTGTTTAAGAATATAATGAGCACTTTTTTCGAAATTCCCTAAGGATTAGGTGAAGTTATATTGTCCCAAAAATTATCAACAAAAATGAGAATTAGGCCTCAATTAGACCCATCTTTGAGTTTTTTATTATTTATACCTTACATCTGTTGTTTTTTTATTCTTTTTCTTTAAGTTCTCTGCCTTACGGCTAGAGATAAAATGGCACCTTTTCTGTTAAGAAATTTGAGAACGATATGAATGCTTTAAATAATTCATGACTGCCGAAGATCAGAGGGAAGCATTAAACACCAAAGCAATGTTAGATTATGCTTTGATAGAAGCTGCTGAATAATTCAGCTGAATGTAAATCATTACATTGCTGGCGTTACTAGTAACAATTGATTTGTCCACACCGGCTAACAAAGCGATTAAGTGTTGAATTCAATTCAGAACATGCATTAACTCACGCAAAGCTGACTGCCTGACGTCTTATCGCGTCTACGCTTTGTACTCTGACGGCTTAATTGTCACTGTCTTCCAGGTCGTAGTAGAGAACAAATGTATAGATCTAGGTCTATATCTGAGTTCTAGGTCCTTGTGGGACCCCAGAGACCTACATATGGCCAGGCGACCTCTACAGCTGTTGTAAAGTGAGGACACTTTGGGGTCAATTTGGTGAATTTAGGGTCAGTGCTCAATTTTCTTTACACCAAGCGTCAAAATTTCTATGGAGACATAGCATTAAATTATAACATTTGGGCATTTTGCACCTGTAAGCAGATGTGAAGATGCAGCAGCTCAGAGGACCGACTCGGATTATTTACACTATTAACGAGACAAGTCAAAATACGCGAAAATTATTATGCTATCTGGCATTATCACAACAGTCTATTGTTTCTGTGGCTACCAGTTTGGCGCCGGTTCCCTCCTTAACACTGCCTTAGAAAACCACAAACCCAGCGCTACTGCCTGAAAAGTGTGACACCGATATCCTATTCATCAACTACCAGTCTCACCAGGCAGCAACTGGCGCTTTGTCACATATCCTTTTTATAGTTAACAACTGTCTTTCGTGCCAGCATTTCACAGGTAAAGAGTAAGAATGGTGACAAGATCAACCTGCATTGTTTGATTATGTAATCTATTTGCATAGTTTTTCCACCTCTGTTTTGAAAGGCAACAAACTAGCTGGCCTGGACAATGTGTAATCAACATATCAGCAAACTTCATTGTTCAATAACCCTGCATCACAGTCTTTCAAAGACAGCAGACAATAAGTTGTAGGACTTGATATAATATGCAAACCTTAGTCATTCATCTATTTAGAATTATCAATTTAACCTACAAGACGGGGCAGCATTTCAGGCTCTTGACCAACAAGCAGGAAATACATACATTCAAAAGTCAACATATAGATAACAGTCTATTCCTCCTGGCTTAATGAAAAAAGAAATTTGGTTAATTAAGATAATATGCTGTGCCTTCTGTTGTGAATTCCGTTCTGGAGCTCCCTCCTGTGGTTGCTAATGGTATTTTTGTGAGTTCTGCCCTTGGGCTCCCTCTGGTGGTTTCGAGTGGAACTGCTGCTCCTTTAGGTAGCTGTAGCAGCTGCCTTTACTAATCGCCTTGCCTGGGATTGTTATTTAAACCTGCTCTGGGCTTTAGTTCATGCCTGCTGTCAATGTTCTTGGTTGGATTTGGTTCTCTCCTTGGATTTCTCATATGGCCTGTCCTTGTCAGCAAAAGATAAGTTTTTGCTAGTTTTTGTTTGTCCATTTGCTTGGACTCTATTGCTCTGCAAATATGTCTCTTTTTGTCCAGCTTGTCACTATGTCTTATTCAGGCTAGCTGGAAGCTCTGGGAAAGCAGATTTGCCCCTCCACACCGTGAGTCGGTGTGGAGTTCATTTTTGTAAACTCTGCGTGGATTTTGTAGTTTTTAATACTGACCGCACAGTATCCTTTTCTCTCTGTCTATCAAGTTTAGTATTGGCCTCCTTTGCTGAATTCTGATTTCATTTCTGTATACGTCATTTCCCTCTCCATTCACAGTCAATATTTGTGGGGGGCTGTCTTTCCTTTTGGGGGTTTCTCTGAGGCAAGATAGCTTTCTATTTCCTTCTTTAGGGGTAGTTAGTTCTTTGGCTGTGAAGAGGTGTCTAGGGAGAGTCAGGAACATCCCACGGCTATTACTAGTGTTGTTGTTAAGATTAGGGACTGCGGTCAGTAGAGATACCACCTTCTCAGAGTTTGTCCCATGTTGCGTTTTAGGCACCAGGTCATATCAGTGTGGCCTCTTAATCACCAGGTCATAACAGTACAGCAGGCCCACAATGTGTTAAATGCATCTCAAAAGAGGGAAAAGAAAGTTCTGAGTCATTTTTTTTTCCTTTGTAGCTTGTTTTGTCTTTTTTTTCCCCCTTAATCTCTGGGTGGTTCAGGATTTTGGTGCTGATATGGAGGTTCAGGGTCTGTCCTTGCGCGTGGATCAACTCGCTGCTAGGGTACAGAGTATTCAAGATTATGTTGTCCAGACTCCAATATTAGAGCCTAGAATTCCTATTCCTGATTTATTTTCTGGGGATAGATCTAAATTTTTGAATTTTAAAAATAATTGCAGATTGGTTTTTGCTCTGAGACCCCGTTCCTCTGGTGACCCCATTCAGCAGGTGAAGATTATTATTTCTTTGCTGCGTGGTGACCCGCAGGACTGGGCATTCTCCCTTGAGCCAGGAAATCCTGCATTGCTCAATATTGACGCATTTTTTCAAGCGCTCGGATTGCTGTATGACGAGCCTAATTCTGTGGATCAGGCAGAAAAAACTTTGCTGGCTCTGTGTCAGGGTCAGGAAGCAGCAGAAGTATACTGCCAGAAATTTAGAAAGTGGTCTGTGCTCACAAAATGGAATGAGAATGCCCTGGCAGCGATTTTCAGAAAGGGTCTTTCTGAAGCCCTTAAAGATGTTATGGTGGGGTTTCCTACGCCTGCTGGTCTGAATGAGTCAATGTCTTTGACCATTCAGATTGATCGGCGCTTACGTGAGCGCAAGGTGGTGCACCATATGGCGGTGTCCTCTGAGCAGAGTCCTGAGCCTATGCAATGTGATAGGATTTTGACTAGAGCAGAAAGGCAGAAATTCAGACGTCAGAAAGGCCTGTGTTTTTACTGTGGTGATTCTGCTCATGCTATTTCTGATTGCCCTAAGCGTACTAGGAGGGTCCCTGGGTCTGTTACCATTAGTACTGTACAGCCTACATTTCTCTTGTCTATTACCCTGATTTGCTCATTGTCGTCCTTTTCTGTTATGGCATTTGTGGATTCTGGCGCTGCCCTGAACATAATGGACTTAGAATTTGCCAAGCGTTGTGGTTTTTCCTTGGAGCCTTTGCAGAGTCCTATTCCCTTAAGGGGGATTGATGCTACACCATTGGCCAAGAATAAACCTCAGTACTGGACACAGTTAACCAGGTACATGGCTCCAGCACATCAGGAAAATATTCGCTTTTTGGTGTTGCATAATTTGCATGATGTTGTTGTGCTGGGTTTTCCATGGTTACAGGTACATAATCCAGTGCTGGATTGAAGATCTATGTCTGTAACTGGTTGGGGTTGTCAGGGGATACACAGTGATATTCCTTTGATGTCCATTTCCTCGTCCCCTTCTTCTGAAGTTCCTCAGTTTTTGTCGGATTTCCAGGATGTGCTGGAATATGATTTGATGAGCCCAAGTCCAGTTCCCTGCCTCCTCATAGGGACTGCGATTGTGCCATTAATTTGATTCCTGGCTGTAAGTTCCCGAAGGGCCGACTTTTTAATCTGTCTGTGCCAGAGCATGCTGCTATGCGGAGTTATGTAAAGGAGTCCTTGGAGAAGGGGCATATTCGCCTGTCTTCGTCACCGTTGGGAGCGGGATTTTTTTTTGTTGCCAAGAAGGATGGCTCCTTGAGACCCTGTATAGATTATCGCCTTCTCAATAAGATCACAGTCAAATTCCAATACCCTTTACCTTTACTTTCTGATTTGTTTGCTCGGATTAAGGGTGCCAGTTGGTTTACTAAAATCAACCTTCGAGGGGAGTATAATCTCGTGTGTATTAAACAAGGTGATGAATGGAAAACAGCATTTAATACACCCAAAGGCCATTTTGAATATCTTGTGATGCCATTCGGGCTCTCTAATGCTCCATCGGTATTTCAGTCCTTTATGCATGATATCTTCCGGAATTATCTGGATAAATTCATGATTGTGTATTTGGATGATATTTTGGTTTTCTCCGATGATTGGGAGTCTCATGTGAAGCAGGTTAGGATGGTATTTCAGGTCCTTCGTGCTAATGCGTTGTTTGTGAAGGGGTCTAAGTGCCTCTTTGGAGTTCAGAAGGTTTCTTTTTTTGGTTTCATTTTTTCTCCCTCGGCTATTGAAATGGACCCTGTTAAAGTCCAGGCCATTCATGATTGGACTCAACCTACATCTGTAAAGAGACTTCAGAAATTTTTGGGCTTTGCCAATTTTTGTCGCCGCTTTATGCTAATTTTTCTAGTGTGGTGATTGAAGCCTCTGACCGATTTGACGAGGAAGGGCGCTGATGTGGTGAATTGGTCCTCTGCGGCTGTTGAGGCCTTTCAGGAGCTTAAACGTCGTTTTACTTCTGCCCCTGTGTTGCGTCAGCCAGATGTTTCTCTCCCTTTTCAGGTTGAGGTTGACGCTTCTGAGATTGGGGCAGGAGCCGTTTTGTCTCAAAGAAGTTCTGATGGCTCTTTGATGAAACCGTGTGCTTTCTTCTCCAGAAAGTTTTCGCCTGCTGAGCGTAATTATGATGTCGGCAATCGGGAGTTGTTGGCTATGAAGTGGGCATTTGAGGAGTGGCGACATTGGCTTGAGGGAGCCAAGCATCGCATGGTGGTCTTGACTGATCACAAGAATCTGATTTACCTCGAGTCTGCTAAGCGGTTGAATCCTAGACAGGCTCGGTGGTCTCTGTTTTTCTCACGTTTTGATTTTGTGGTCTCGTATATTTCGGGATCTAAGAATGTGAAGGCTGATGCCCTTTCTAGGAGTTTTTTGCCTGATTCTCTGGGAGTTCTTGAGCCGGCTGGGATCCTCAAGGAGGGGGTGATTCTTTCTGCCATCTCCCCTGATTTGCAGCGGGTACTTCAGGAGTTTCAGGCTGATAAACCTGACCGCTGTCCTGTGGGGAAACTGTTTGTTCCTGATAGATGGACTAGTAGGGTAATTTCTGAGGTTCATTGTTCGGTGTTGGCTGGTCACCCTGGGATTTTCGGTACCAGAGATTTGGTGGCTAGGTCCTTTTGGTGGCCTTCCTTGTCGCGGGATGTGCGTTCGTTTGTGCAGTCCTGTGGGACCTGTGCTCGGGCTAAGCCTTGCTGTTCCCGTGCCAGCGGGTTGCTTTTGCCTTTGCCTATTCCTGAGAGGCCCTGGACGCATATTTCCATGGATTTTATTTCTGATCTTCCTGTTTCTCAGAAGATGTCTGTCATCTGGGTGGTTTGTGACCGGTTTTCTAAGATGGTCCATTTGGTACCGTTGCCTAAGTTGCCTTCCTCCTCTGATTTGGTTCCATTATTTTTTCAGCATGTGGTTCGTTTGCATGGTATTCCGGAGAATATTGTGTCTGACAGAGGTTCCCAGTTCGTTTCTAGGTTTTGGCGGTCCTTTTGTGCTAGAATGGGCATTGATTTGTCTTTTTCTTCAGCATTCCATCCTTAGACAAATGGCCAAATGGAGCGAACCAATCAGACCTTGGAAACCTATTTGAGATGCTTCGTGTGTGCTGATCAGGATGATTGGGTGACCTTTTTGCCGTTGACCGAGTTTGCCCTTAATAATCGGGCTAGTTCGGCTACCTTGGTTTCGCCTTTCTTTTGTAACTTTGGTTTTCATCCTCGTTTTTCTTCAGGGCAGCTTGAGCCTTCTGACTGTCCTGGTGTGGATTCCGTGGTGGACAGGTTGCAGCAAATTTGGACTCATGTGGTGGACAATTTGACGTTGTCTCAGGAAAAGGCTCAACGTTTTGCTAACCGTCATCGGTGTGTTGGTCCCCGGCTTCGTGTTGGGGATTTGGTCTGGTTGTCTTCTCGTCATGTTCCTATGAAGGTTTCTTCCCCTAAGTTCAAGCCTCGCTTTATTGGGCCTTATAAGATTTCTGAAATTATCAATCCGGTGTCTTTTCGTTTGGCCCTTCCAGCTTCCTTTTCCATTCATAATGTGTTCCATAGATCCTTGTTGCGGAGATATGTGGTACCTATGGTTCCCTCTATTGTCCCTCCTGCTCCGGTGTTGGTTGAGGGGGAATTGGAATATGTGGTGGAGAAGATTTTGGATTCTCGTTTTTCGACGCGGAAGCTTCAGTATCTGGTCAAGTGGAAGCGTTATGGCCAGGAGGATAATTCTTGGGTTGTTGCCTCCAATGTTCATGCTGCCGATTTGGTTCGTGCTTTCCATTTGGCTCGTCCTGATCGGCCTGGGAGCTCTGGTGAGGGTTCGGTGACCCCTCCTAAAGGGGGGGGTACTGTTGTGAATTCCGTTCTGGAGCTCCCTCCTGTGGTTGCTAATGGTATTTTTGTGAGTTCTGCCCTTGGGCTCCCTCTGGTGGTTTCGAGTGGAACTGCTGCTCCTTTAGGTAGCTGTAGCAACTGCCTTCACTAATCGCCTTGCCTGGGTTTGTTATTTAAACCTGCTCTGGGCTTTAGTTCATGCCTGCTGTCAATGTTCTTGGTTGGATTTGGTTCTCTCCTTGGATTTCTCATATGGCCTGTCCTTGTCAGCAAAAGATAAGTTTTTGCTAGTTTTTGTTTGTCCATTTGCTTGGACTCTATTGCTCTGCAAATATGTCTCTTTTTGTCCAGCTTGTCACTATGTCTTATTCAGGCTAGCTGGAAGCTCTGGGAAAGCAGATTTGCCCCTCCACACCATGAGTCGGTGTGGAGTTCATTTTTGTAAACTCTGCGTGGATTTTGTAGTTTTTAATACTGACCGCACAGTATCCTTTTCTCTCTGTCTATCAAGTTTAGTATTGGCCTCCTTTGCTGAATTCTGATTTCTTTTCTGTGTACATCATTTCCCTCTCCATTCACAGTCAATATTTGTGGGGGGCTGTCTTTCCTTTTGGGGTTTTCTCTGAGGCAAGATAGCTTTCTATTTCCTTCTTTAGGGGTAGTTAGTTCTTAGGCTGTGAAGAGGTGTCTAGGGAGAGTCAGGAACCTCCCACGGCTATTACTAGTGTTGTTGTTAGGATTAGGGACTGCGGTCAGTAGAGATACCACCTTCTCAGAGTTCGTCCCATGTTGCGTTTTAGCCACCAGGTCATATCAGTGTGGCCTCTTAACGACCAGGTCATAACAGCCTTCACAGCGTCCTAACAGAATGAAACAAATGTGAACAGGTACAAGCTGATAGTACTGCAATATCTACATACCAAAGAGAACAGCAGCTTCTGTATGTACTACGATGTCTGAAAACACTGAATATATGAAATGTGAATGGTATCACTGCTACATAAACTATATGCACAAAATGACTAGACCATGTTTGCAACTGTGCTCGGCCGCACTATTCCAAAGTCCAGAAGGCTGATGTCGTCAGTCGTCCACAGCTACAACCACAGCTCCATCTTGACTGATATATGCCATAAATATAGCAATTATCACCTATTCTGCGGACCCAGAATATTACGGTGAGTCCCTGATTTAGCTATTTCCATAACACCCATAAACTTCATTCATGTGCAGTCACCTCTCTTATACATGGCTGTGAAATGGAGCCAGGTAGGGTCGGAATTCTAGAGGTGGAATGTACATATACCGCTTTGGAAGCCAATTTTTTAATTAAATGCATGTTGTTTTTTTAAATTCATTATGCAGTCAGCTTTTCCTTAAAAATTTTGTAACGTTGGCCTTATACAGCATCTGATTTGCGCTTTCTATTGCAGAATGCGAGGGAGTTAACCAAAAATCCATCAGTGAACTCTTTCTGACTTTAGAGTTTTCTTCCTCTGAGCTCCTTTCATTAGAATTATGTTCACAAAGTTCAATTCAACTGAGAAAAGCTCAGAGAAAGGAATATAAGATTTATAAATTCTCCTGCAACAAGGAGCTCACTGACAGTCTCCCAGTTAACTCCTTCTGCAGCCAAATAGAAAACGGTGCAAACATTTCAAATGAAACCCAATTTCAAAAATTGATTTTTAGCCCCAAAACTGTTCCCGAATATTTCTTTATAGGGTTAAACTAACGCCACAAAAGGGGAAAATGGAATTTTACAGAACGGATCTTGTCCTTATTGTGCACAGAAATAGGGTCTTGGAATCTCCTTTCGGCTCTCGCCACAGGGAAGACTTCAGCATTGTGCGATCAGTCAGATAACCCCCGACGTGACGTTTTTTGGAAGGTGCCTGGTTCCATTGCAGTTGGTTGATTTCCTGGTATTAGTACGAGCTGAATAGACAGATGGTGGATGCCTCATGCTCGGATGATCTGTTTGTCGTGATTGCATCTTACATTTCTGGGGATTTATGGAATGTCATAACAGAGCAGAATAAGGCCAAAAGGGAATTCCTGCTAGTAAATATTTTCATACTCCTTGCTGGTTCCTCTGAAATGCCACCAACAAAACCTGGTAAAAATACTTTTTTTCACAGCGCTTCTGCATGGAAAGTTCCATGGAGCTGAATATTAAAGTGGCTAAGGAGGTGTTGGCAGAGAGAATTTCATCCTGGTATTGTAAATAACAGACGAAGTCACAGCGGCCAAAAACACAATCCTGTGGAGGCTTGCCACGGCGTTCATGGATAAATGTGTCCGCGTGCGCACAGGTTATCTGCTAGCATTACATAAGAAATGTATACGCTGTACTGGAGGAAAACTTCTCTGTAGGGAAAAACTAAGCTTGGTTACAATCATTTATTTAATTTTATTCGGAGCTAAATTCTAGAGACAAATATATACAGTGGGTACAGAAAGTATTCAGACCCCTTTCAATTTTTCACTATTTGTTTCATTACAGCCATTTGGTAAATTCAAAAAAGTTCATTTTTTCTCATTAATGTACACTCTGCACCCCATCTTGACTGAAAAAAACAGAAATGTAGTAATTTTTGCAAATTTATTAAAAAAGAAAAACTGAAATATCACATGGTCATAAGTATTCAGACCCTTTGCTCAGACACTCATATTTAAGTCACATGCTGTCCATTTCCCTGTGATCCTCCTTGAGATGGTTTTATTCCTTCCTTTGCGGAATATGTTGGCGCTATATAAATAAAAACTATTATTATTATTATTGGATTCCAGCTGTGTGTAATTAAACTGATAGGACTTGATTTGGAAAGGCGCACACCTGTCTATATAAGACCTCGCAGCTCACAGTGCATGTCAGACCAAATGAGAATCATGAGGCCAAAGGAACTGGCCAAGGAGCTCAGAGACAGAATTGTGACAAGGCACAGATCTGGCCAAGGTTACAACAGAATTTCTGCAGTACTCAAGGTTTCTAAGAGCACAGTGGCCTCCATAATCCTTACATGGAAGAAGTTTGGGACCACCAGAAGTCTTCCTAGACCTGGCCGTCCAGCCAAACTGAGCAATCGTGGGAGAAGAGCCTTGGTGAGAGGTGAAGAAGAACCCCAATATCAATGTGGCTGAGCTCCAGAGATGCCGTAGGGAGATGGGAGAAAGTTCCACAAAGTCAACTATCACTGCAGCCCTCCACCAGTCGGGCCTTTATGGCAGAGTGGCCCGACGGAAGCCTCTCCTCAGTGCAAGACATGTGAAAGCCCGCATAGAGTTTGCTAAAAAAAACACATGAAGGACTCCCAGACTATGAGTAATAAGATTCTCTGGTCTGATGAGACGAACATAGACCCTTTTGGTGATAATTCTAAGCAGTAGGTGTGGAGAAAACCAGGCACTGCTCATCACCTGCCCAATACAATTGCAACAGTGAAACATGGTGGTGGCAGCATCATGCTGTGGGGGGTGTTTTGCAGCTGCAGGGACAGGACGACTGGTTGCCATTGAAGAAAACATGAATGCGGCCAAGTACAGAGATATCCTGGATGAAAACCTCTTTCAGAGTGCTCTGGACCTCAGACTTGGCCAAAGGTTCACCTTCCAACAAGACAATGACCCTAAGAACACAGCTAAAGTAACAAAGGAGTGGCTTCAGAACAACTCTGACCATTCTTGACTGGTCCAGCCAGAGCCCTGACCTAAACCCAACTGAGCATCTCTGGAGAGACCTGAAAATGGCGTCCACCAACGTTCACCATCCAACCTGACGGAACTGGAGAGGATCTGCAAGGAAGAATGGCCGAGGATCCCCAAAATCAGGGGGGAAAAACTTGTTGTATCATTCCCAAGAAGACTCATGGCTGCACTAGCTCAAAAGGGGCTTCTACTCAATAATGAGCAAAGGGTCTGAACACTTATGGCCATGAGATATTTCAGTTTTTCTTTTAAATAAATTTACAAAAATATCTACATTTCTGATTCTTTCAGTCTAGATGGGGTGCAGAGTGTACATTAATGAGGAAAAATGAACTTTATTGAATTTACCAAATGACTGCAATGAAACAAAGAGTGAAACATTTAAAGGGGTCTGAATACTTTCCGTACCCACTGTATACACAAAGTAAAGGCAGGGAACACAATACAGGTAAAGCAATATATACCATCTGCTCATAATGTCATAGATATAATGTGAGTAGGAGATAGCTAATACCTGAAAATGGAATAACGCAGGACACACCAAGTACTGCCAGAGCAAAACCAAAAAAGAAATTGGTGCAGCAAAGTCCAAAGAAAGTGCCGAAAAATCTTTATTAAATACATATATAAAAGACAACAAGGAATCAGGAAAAGTAGTGGATTGAAGTCTACTAGCAAAATACACAGGACGCATGGAGACGGTACAGAAATCCCCACGACAGTGATCAGGTAAACTATACTAATGATGTAAGGCAGTAATAACTACCGCGCACCACATGATAATGATACTAAGTAGTGGTAAAAAAATAGCCTAAGTACGCAGAAATAGTAAGCCAAATGGCACATCACTACAGATATAATGTGGAGAAATACCTGATCAACTGGAACCACGGGGAGAACGTCCGCTCCAAACCCACCCCTACGCGCATTTCGGAGATGTCCTTCCACAGGGGGCGTGTCATGACATCTCCGCAAATGATTTATATAGAAACGAGGGACTAAAGGTAGCCAATGCGCAAACCCCAGGTAATCCGGGCGCTCAGACCGACGCCGGAAAGGCACAGGCCCATGTAATCCGGCGCCAGGCCGCGACCCGGAAATGGTGAGTACAATGCTAACTACTGCGCATGGCCGGAAGTGAAAACGCGGCCATATTGGAAGAGGGAACTACAATACGGCGGTACGCGGGGCCGGAAACATACTAGCGGCCATATTTGAGAAGGGAATAATGCCACATATGTACAGAAGCCGAGCAGAAGGTAAATAAAATATCCTGTACGTACCACAAGGATAACAAGCCACCAACATTGCAGGTCAACATCGAAAGTAATATATATGAGTGGATTACAAACAGTATATGCAACAAAGCATTATATAGGCTACCAAATAGCAGTCAAGATAGATAGCAATATGTATACAAAACCATTGTACCCAAACAGCAAATCACATAGATAACAGTATATATATAGCAATGGTATATACAGTTAATAAATAATGGTAGCAAAGTGCAAAATATCACATAAGTAAGGAGCAACTGAGCACAAGCAATACATGGTAATACATATAATAAATAACGGTATATATAGCATAATGTTGTATACAGAAAATGATAAGATATAAAACTCCATATATCAAATAGAGAAGTATGGTGGCAAATGGATGAGAATTAGGTTCACATTCGACTGTATATGAAGTATATGAAGGCCTTAAGGATCTTAGAAGAACTAGCCATCGAACACGTGGGAGAAGGAGGTAAGATCCCTCCATCTATCCGCCCACGTTCCAAGAAATTCCCCCCATTATCTGCATGTGCAAATATTGAACTTTTTGTCCAGGTGGTTGTGGCAGAATTGTATAAGATCCCAAAATTTACAATCAGTGATAATCTTTCTAAAAGTGAGAGTAGCAGGTTGAAGTATCTTCAGGAGCTCCCTAACGTCGTGCTAAAACCGGCCGATAAAGGTGGTAATGTTGTCCTTTGGCCCCGAGATATGTATGAGAGAGAGGCGTTTCGCCAGTTAAATAATACAACGTGTTATAGGAAACTTTCCTATAACCCTCTCTCGGCATATTCCTCACAACTTGAGGCTATTCTAAAACGGGCACTTGAGGACAATATTATAGTCAAAGATCTGGCATCGGCGTTGGTTGTTCCTGAACCTACAATTTCCACTCTGTACCTGCTCCCTAAGATCCATAAGAACTCTGCCACACCACCTGGCAGACCAATCATCTCTGGGGTTGGTAATTTCTTGGAGAATATAAATAAATGGATTGATTATTATCTCCAACCCCTTGTTTCAGGCCTCCCTTCCTTCCTCCAAGATACAGGAGATTTTTTGCGCAGGGTCGACGGACTGTATATTGAGGGTGATACTCTGATGGCTTCAGCGGATGTGGAGTCATTGTATACAAATATTAAACATAGTGATGGCATAGCGGCTGTGAAATTCTTTTTAGATATGTCATCTTTGTCTATTGGTATCCGCACACTTCTGCTGGAGCTATTGGAGTTCACCCTCACTCATAACTTTTTTGTCTTTAAGGGGTGCTTCTACCTCCAGCTCCAGGGAACCGCCATGGGGGCGGCCTTTGCGCCGGCCTATGCCGGTCTCTTTTTGGGGCTGTGGGAGAGGGACCTCTTCCTGTCCGACAAATTGGGGTCAATCGAGCGTGTCCAGTTATGGACACGCTATATTGACGATATCTTCTTTGTCTGGCAGGGCACTCCGTTCGACCTTGTGCAATTCATTGATATGGTGAATAGCAACGACCGTAATATCCACTTGACGTTTTGTTCCAGTGAAGTGGCACTGGATTTTTTAGATGTGACTGTAAGGAGGGATTCTTCTGGCATTCTACAGACAGATGTCTTTAGAAAAGCAACCGCCACAAATACCCTCCTTCATGCCACATCCGGTCATCCTAGGCACATGATTAAGTCGGTTCCCACTGGTCAGTTCCTCCGTATACGCAGAATCTGTTCTACAGATTCTGATTTTGAACATAGGGTGCAGGAACTGAAACAACGCTTTCTATCCAGGGGGTATAGTAGACGCATGCTTAAGAAGGCCTATCATAGGGCCAAATACTCCTCTAGACACGAGCTTCTCTACAATCAGTCACGATTTCAATCTCCTCCCACTAAACAAGTAACACGTTTTGTTACTACTTTTAACTCGCAGTCTGACAAGGTTTACTCCGCTGTGTTAAATGCTTGGCCTATACTCAAAGTGGATAATATCCTTGCCAAAATTATTCCAGACAGACCGTCTATTGCATATAGACGTGGCAAGAATTTGGGTGATCTTGTAGTCTCCAGCCACTATGACAGTTACCATAAAACAACATTTCTGGACAGATTTCCAAGGAGGGTTGGCTGTGTTCCGTGTGGTGGCTGTATCGCATGCCCTAACATAGATCGTACTGATGCATTCACCAATTTTGATGGGTCTAAAACCTACAAGATCAACCAGTATATTACATGTACAACAAGATATGTGGTATATCATGCCACGTGTCCATGCGGTCTTGTGTATATTGGACTGACTTCGAGACAACTCAAGGTGCGCATCAGGGAACATGTTTTGGGTATTGAGGCGGCAGCCTCCCACGTTGAACCAGCCACCCTGAAAACAATTCCTCGCCATTTTAAATTACTCCATAATTGTAATAGTGCTCTTCTAAGAGTGCGGGGTATAGATTGTATTAAGATCAATATACGTGGCGGTAATCTGTCCAAACGACTTAGCTGGAGGCTAGATGGATCTGGCGGCTGAACACAGTTCATCCGCATGGCCTTAATGAGTGTCTATCATTTGCTCCCTTTCTCTGAATCGGCTAGCTGTTTGGGTGGACATAGTCTGTTGGCATATACATAGTGTGTTTTTTTAATGTATATTTTATGTGTATGTAGTATTTTTCACTAATTCTGCTTTTTATTATCTAGTACTATAACGCGATCGGTCATGTCATCTATCCGCAATTTACACCTTTTTCATCATATTATGGGACTTTCTCAGGATCGACCTTCTGTACTTCATATACAGTCGAATGTGAACCTAATTCTCATCCATTTGCCACATACTTCTCTATTTGATATATGGAGTTTTATATCTTATCATTTTCTGTATACAACATTATGCTATATATACCGTTATTTATTATATGTATTACCATGTATTGCTTGTGCTCAGTTGCTCCTTACTTATGTGATATTTTGCACTTTGCTACCATTATTTATTAACTGTATATACCATTGCTATATATATACTGTTATCTATGTGATTTGCTGTTTGGGTACAATGGTTTTGTATATATATTGCTATCTATCTTGACTGCTATTTGGTAGCCTATATAATGCTTTGTTGCATATACTGTTTGTAATCCACTCATATATATTACTTTCGATGTTGACCTGCAATGTTGGTGGCTTGTTATCCTTGTGGTACGTACAGGATATTTTATTTACCTTCTGCTCGGCTTCTGTACATATGTGGCATTATTCCCTTCTCAAATATGGCCGCTAGTATTTTTCCGGCCCTGCGTACCGCCATATTGTAGTTCCCTCTTCCAATATGGCCGTGGTTTCACTTCCGGCCATGCGCAGTAGTTAGCATTGTACTCACAATTTCCGGGTCGCGGCCTGGCGCCGGATTACATGGGCCTGTGCCTTTCCGGCGTCGGTCTGAGCGCCCGGATTACCTGGGGTTTGCGCATTGGCTACCTTTAGTCCCTCGTTTCTATATAAATCATTTGCGGAGATGTCATGACATGCCCCCTGAGGAAGGACATCTCCGAAACGCGAGTAGGGGTGGGTTTGGAGCGGACGTTCTCCCCGTGGTTCCAGTTGATCAGGTATTTCTCCACATTATATCTGTAGTGATGTGCCATTTGGCTTACTATTTCTGCGTACTTAGGCTATTTTTTTACCACTACTTAGTATCATTATCATGTGGTGCGCGGTAGTTATTACTGCCTTACATCATTAGTATAGTTTACCTGATCACTGTCGTGGGGATTTCTGTACCGTCTCCATGCGTCCTGTGTATTTTGCTACTAGACTTCAATCCACTACTTTTCCTGATTCCTTGTTGTCTTTTATATATGTATTTAATAAAGATTTTTCGGCACTTTCTTTGGACTTTGCTGCACCAATTTCTTTTTTGGTTTTGCCCCACTGTATACACAGTGTATTTATGTCTTCCTTCTATCTATCTCCAATGGCATAACTAGAGTCTGTTGGACCCCGGTGCAAAATTTTGACCTGGACCCCATCTGCATGTTCTTTAGATGTATGGACCCTTGTGGTGTTACAGATCCAGTGAAGACATACATGTTCGCCCACCCATATACTAATGTCCCTGATCCTGGACCCTTTCTATAATAATGTCCTTCATTCTGGACCCTTCCTGTAAGAAGCTCTCCGATCTTGGACCCTTCTAGTAGTAATGTCCCTCACCCTATATCCTTCCTGCAATTATGTCCTCCATCCTGACCCCTTCCTGTAATAAAGGTCCTTTTTAGTACTACTTTCCCTCATCCTGCTATAATGTCCTCTATCCTGGACCATTTCAGAATAAATGCCCCCCATCCTGGGCCCCTTGCTGGTATAATGTCCCCTATCCTGGACCCCTTCCTATAATAATGTCCGCTATCATGGTATAATGTCCTCATCTTGGTGCCCTTCCTGGTAAAATGTCCCCATCCTGGTATAATAGCCTCCATCCTGGGGCCATTCTTGTTATAATGTTCATTCTGCTGCTCTTTTCCAACAAATGTAAAAGAGAACAAAACAATTCTTCTTACCTTCCTCCTCTCCCATGACGTGTAGCGTCCCTTTGTATACCTGGCTCAGATGCTGGCAAACAACTTCAACGTGCAAGCAACAGTGTTATGGACTGACCTGGGTTGGATTAGTGGTATTGCAACGACTAGGGGCAGCACCAGAAGGTAGAGTAGTAAAGCACTAGCCAGGGGTCGGTACACAGAAGCAGCAATGTAGCTAAAGGATCAGCAGGTTGTGTAGCCAAAGGTCAGTACATTGTAGCGGCCTATGACTAAAGGATGGGAGCTCAATAATCCTGCAATGTCAAGTTTCAGTAGGGGGTTCAATCAGGGGAGCTGGAGGGACATTTCTAGCTAAATGTGTGTCCTCGGACACAAATCCAGCAGAAATAGTCATTGGCTATCTATTATTTATCTATTATCTATTTATCGATTATCTATCTATGTACAGTATTATCTATCTATTATCTATGTATTTATCAACTATCTATTATCTATCTAACTAGCTATCATCTATCTATTATCTATCTACTATCTATTATCTGTACATAGATAGATAATAGATCGATAGATAATAGATAGATAGATAATAGATAAGATAGATAGATGATAGATAGATAGATAGATAATAGATAGATAATAGATAGTTACATTTTTCAAATTAACTGCTATCTATCTATCTGCACGCTAAAAATACATTATATGTGTTAAATGTTTGCTAGTTCATTATGAGGACATTTATGTGAATAGATTAAAATACTGAAACAAAATGTTAAAGAAAACAATGTGAACTAAATTAATATAAAAGGCTAATTCTCTCCCCAAAATGTCACATTTATTTTCTATATATTTTGTATCAGTTTCAAAAGTGAAATAATCCTAAAATAACAAAGCGTGTTGAGTAACGATCTCTCCCTGGTTTTCTCCTCGGGTACATATTGTCCCTTGCCACTAAACCTTAGGGACAGAAGGAGTCACCAGAGGGAGGATCAGCGGGGGTCTGAAAACCTGATGAAATAGTTTTCATTTAATGAAGGTATGGCCCATGGCCGCCGCTGCTTCGCCATATGTTTGAAAAAATGTTAATCTCTTCAGCTCAAGTACCTTTCCTCATTGTTGCCTGCGAAAAAAAAAAAAGGTTTGTAAGCGCCGGTAAGACGACGTTATCACACTTAAAAAGAACAGAAAGAGCGGGTGTTGTTTACACATGTATTATACATCATAATTAAAACTTAAGCTGCTCGGCTTAATTACACCTCGTGGAAATCGAAGACTTTTTTTTTCTTTTTTTGAGGAATCATGGCAAAAAGGAAAAAAAGTTCAACAACTTAAGGACCGAAGTGGAAGAAGTGAATAATTAATGACTGAGATAATTAAGATGCCACACAAAACGATTGTTAGAATATGACTGAAGGCCGATTTCTCGAATTCGTTGAAGCTTTATACATATAGAACTTTGAGCGTCGCTGAAAGAACCGCTTTCACTAATTGTGTCAATTATTGTGGTTGACGTGAGCGCTAGTTAGCTGCTAGTTACACGAGGGTTCTAAACCAAAAAGAACATCCTGAAATAAACAGACTTGTTAGCAGAATGTCTACTAATTAGGTGTAAAGACACATTATCTCTTTAATCTATAAAACAGTAAACTCTCGCTCTATTTTTATCTTTCACTCAACAAGAGCCAAGAAGTTTCTCAACCCGAGAAACAATATTGTAGGAACATCAAAGTTATGAAATGGTAAGTTGCGTTATGGTTCTCAATGTGAAGTGAATACATTGCCCAGTTTTTGGCTAAAGATTTGGACTGTAAACGATCTCCAAGTTCTTTACCCTCAAACACCCTCAAAGTGATGACGGTCATTAGTGATCTCAAGCCTCAGAGCAGGGGTGTAACAAGGAGGTCCGATATAGCAAACCAAACTCTTGCTCTCTCTTTACTGTTCAAAGGTCAAGAGGGAAAAAGATGTTCAACTCATAAAACAGTGTTATAGGAGAAACTTCAAAGTTATGAAATGGTACGTAGAGTTACGGGTCTCTCCGGGATATGTTGACCATCCTTTGGCTAAACCGAGATGGAAAATCTAAATAATCTCAAAATTTTGTACTCTAGTACCATCACAAGATGGTGAACTGGTCATTTCTGGTCCACATCCCAGGTCATAGAGCATCAGGGTGAGGTACAATTCCAGAAGGTGCACAGTACCATGCCAAATTCTTGCTCACTTTTTACTGTTAAATCACAAAGACGGAAATATATCCTCAACCCATGGAAGAACGTTATAGAAACATCAAAGTTATGAGATGATGGACTCTATTACAGGAAATTTATATTTTTGAGAGCCTTTAGGGTAAATTGAGATAGAGAATCTAAATAATTCTAGAATCCCCACAAAGTGATGATTTGGTAATTTTTGGGTTTAAGTCTCAGGTCGCAGAACAGCGATGCAACTAGAAGGCCTGGGGTACCACAGCAAAATATTGCCTCCTTTTTCCTGTTTAACCACCAAGAGCAAAAGGTTTCCCGAACTATGAAACAATATTGTAGAAATGTTCTATTTATGAGATGGTAGATTGTGTTAAGGTTCTTACAGGAGGTGGATATTTTGACCATTCGCTGGCTAAACTGAGATGGAACGTCTAAAGTTTCTCCAATTTCCTTACACTAGAACCTTCAAAAGGTGGTGAAGTGGTATTTTCAGGTCTCACATCTTAGATCACAGAATAGTGGTGTATGATGATGGTGCAGAATATTATACCAAAGTCTTGCTCTCTTTTTATCATTCCATCCAAAAGGGTCAAAAAGTTCCTCAACCCATGAAATAAAATTGTAGAAACTTCCATGCTATAAGAAGGTAGATTGTGTTACGGTTCTAATTGGGACGTGTATACTTTGTCTATCGCTTGGCTAAACTGAGATAAGAAGTGTAAAGAATCCGTAAGTTTTTTTACCCTAAAGGTACCTTCACACTAAACAACTTTCCAACGAGAACGACAATGATCCGTGACGTTGCAGCGTCCTGGATAGCGATCTCGTTGAGTTTGACACGCAGCAGCGATCTGGATCCCGCTGTTATATCACTGGTCGGAGCTAGAAGTCCAGAACTTTATTTGGTCGTCAGGTCGGCGTGTATCGTCATGATTGACAGCAAAAGCAACGATGCCAGCAATGTTTTTACATGGAGCGTGAACGATAAGTGAGTCGCCGTTACGTCACTGGATCGCTCCTGCATCGTTCTGGAGTTGCTGTGTTTGACGTCTCTACAGCGACCTAAACAGCGACGCTGCAGCGATCTAGTTTAGGTCGGATCGTTGTCTATATCGCTGGAGCGTCGCTTAGTGTAACGGTACCTTAAGACCCCTTAAGATGGGAAATTGGTCATGTCTGGTCTTGGGTCTCAGGTCACAAAGGAGCGGCTTGAGTAGAAGGAGTGGAGAACCACACCAAAATCTTACTTTATTTTTACCATTTAAAGTTATGACTTGGTTGATTATGTTACGGTTTTAACTGGTGACCAACATTTGGCTAAACCAAGCTTACTAAGACTAATGAATCTTCAAGTTCTTTAACTTAGAACTAGCGCAAAGTGCTGAAAGGTCATTAGTCATTACTGATCTTGGAAGTATGCTGCCCGGAGAAATCCTCGACTCTGCCCTGTCCTTCAAAAAACACATCCAAGATTTTGCCTCCTCCTGCCGTCTCCAACTCAAAAATATTTACAGAATTCATCCCTTTCTCAACCCTGGATCTACTAGAACAGCTGGCAGCCCTTGCACATTGGTACCATGGGTAAGATGACCCTCTGAGATGCATTTTCTTTTTCCCCCTTCTAACTCTTGCTTGTGAATTTTTTGCATATTATTGCATATCACAGACCTTTTTCCACCTGCAATCCTTTATCCATATTTACTCTTAACTTTTTGTATTTAGGGAATTCATCAATGAGTGTTTGGTGTACTATACATAGTGGCTGGGGACTAATAATTTTGGATGGTTTCTGACCTTTGTGTTACTTTGTTACACATGCCACTTTACTGCAGACGCCATATGTCTTGTTTAATGTGCATGTATAGGTTCATTTCTTTACCTAAACAATTTGTCATTTTTATAAAAACTTCTCTGGACTTTGACTCCCAGTCTCTTATAGGTCACATATATGTATAACGTGATAGGTTAAATTTGTGGAAAGTTAAAGGTAAGCACATCTGTAAGTGACGGCACATGATCATCTGGGTACAGTGCATAGTATGAAATATTTATTTCCACTCTTCTCTCTATATCAATTTTAGGTAACCAGTAACCTACAGTATAAAATCCTGTTGTTAGGGAAAAGGATACTGTACATAGTAGCAAAGTTTTTAATGACTGAACTTTCAACAAATTTGTATAAATCAAGAGTGTGATAGGATTTTAAGAAATTTTGTAATATATCATATCGGAGAAATCTACTTCTTTTTCCACTTCTTTCCCTTCCCGTTTCCTGAATTCATAATTTACTCTGAAATACTGCTAAAAGCAATATTTCTCAAGACAAGGCAGACTGCCATCTCACTGTGTGATCAAATTACAGTTACATATTAAAATATATGGCTAAGGGAAAAAGGGAGGAGAGGAGTGAGGAGACAGAGGCACACGCAGAAACCACTGATACTTTACTAAGTACTACTTCATCTCAGTGCAGGATTCACAGCTACACTGCTTAGTACTGCTGTATAATATCTGTAATCCTGCTGATGCTGCTTCTGAACATGACTATTGGGAGACATAATAGCAGCTGGACTTCACCCACTAACTCAGACACAACTGAAAATTAGAAATACATCCTGCAGAGGGGAAAAATGTAAGGCTGAGTCACTTCACACAGCCAAGCAGTAAGTCAGGATAGTCAAGGAGTATGAGATCAAAAGCCAAGAAGGTACACCAGATCAAAATACCAGAAAGATAGTGGATCAGAACAAAGGGGTTAAACAAATGGATGGTCAGATCGAGGTCCAAGTTTGGGCAATGAAAAATCATCAAGCAAATCACTGGGCACAGAGAAAACCAACCACTCTTAGTTGAAGCTACATCTGATGGAGGTCTGGGACTAGCTCAGTTAAATAGCCGAGTAATCACCTGGAACAATGAACACCACATTTCAGATTGGACGGCCGATCTGCCAATCAAAACCCCAACAGCTCAGCACTTCCCTTCATCAGACCTAACGCTGAGCTGTCAATCAAAGCACTGACTGCTTCAGCAAGTTCCTGTACCAGATTGGACAGCTGAACCATCAGTAACTGCTTCCCAGACAAATTGAAGGGTATAATCGTGACAGTACCCCTCTTCTAGGGGGTCCACCGGACCCCAGGTTTCCCAGTAAACCTTAGATTGAAAGACCTGACTAACCTCTCAGCCTTCACATCTCAAGCTGGGGCCCGGAATCTCTCCTCTAGTCCATTTTCCCTCCAATGGATAAGGTACTGGAGGGAATTTTGGACCCTACGAGAATCCACAGCCCTATGAACGTCATACTCCAAGCCACCCTCAATAGAAACTAAAGTAGATGGGGATGAAAGAGACACTGCCAAAGGGAAAAAACTCCTTTAGTAGGGATTTATGCAACACGTTAGGGATGCAAAGTGATGGAAGAAGCTTTAATCTGAATGCCACCGCATTGACCACCTCCAGGATCTCATGTGGACCAATAAACTTTGGACCCAGATTCACCAATGGCACTTTAAGTTTAATATTCCTAGATAACAACTAAATCTTATCCCCGATCTTAAAAACAGGACCCACTGCATGTCTTCTATCGGCCTTCTATTTTTGGTGATCCCAATATTCTTTTGAACATCCGTTGCAGTAGTGACATGATTATTCTCACCTTCTGGAACTCATGCCCTGACGACCAGTGATGCATGGTAAAAAATAACCTACAGCTCTCCCTGAACACCATAAACCGGTCTTCCTCTCCCAAAAATGTATCAGGGAGAGCCATTTCAAGTTCATGAGACCAATTATACATCAGAGGGTTCTGCCATTGCCTGTAGTGGAGGGCTATAGGAAATATCCAAAAAAAAATATTATTTGACCCTGCAATTGATATTGACTCCAGACTCTGTTATTCCTTAGCCAGATCCTGAGGTATATGCGTCAATTGAACCACCTGGTCACAATGTATGTGAACAGGATACATACTGTTGAAAAAAAATGCCAGGTGTAATGGGACACTGAGCAACTTCTCAAGGCCAAGCCATGAGTCCGGATAGTCAAGTTAAAAAACAGTAGGGTACATCACAGACAGAAGGAAGACACAAAGGTTTAGTCAGACAACGGTCTGAGGTCAAAATACCACAAACATAGCGGATCAGAACAAAGGGGTTAAACAGACAGATGGTGAGAATGAGGTCTAAAGTTAGGCAATGAAAGACCATTAAGCAAAAGACTAGGCACAAAGAAAACCAAACACTCTCTAGCTGAGCTTCATCTTGCAGAGGTGCGTGAGTAACAGCCCAGCTAAGTAGCAGGGCAATCACCAGAGACAATGAACACCTGGAGACAGTCCAGCACCTCCCAGTCTCAGATTGGACTGCCGAACTGTCAATCAAAACACTGACAGCTCAGCACACCCCTACCACACTGGACACTGAGTTGTCAATCAAAGTTCTGACAGCTTCAGGATGACCCTGTACCAGATTGGACGGCTGAGCAATCAGTAACTGCATAACTACATGATACAAGTCATATCATAGCAAGAAATTTGGTGCAAATTCAAAAAAGCTATTTTTTCTGTGTCTTTACCTAGTTTTTGTGACTTTTTAACACTTAAAGGCTCAAATCTATTTAAAATTTTCTAAAAATGCGCCAAATTGAAATCTCTTTCAGAAACTTTACAGGAGTGAGATGCAGCAAAAATGTCACATTTGTTAAAGTAAAATTTCATGAATCTAAAACATCTAAATAAGCAAAGTGTTTATGAAAAAAAAATTATAAAAAAAAGGCTCATAAAAGAAAGATAACTTAAAAAGATGTGATCATATTAAGCTAACTAACTGTTTTTTCCTTCTCTTTCATCAATTGATTTGTACCCATATATTTTTATGTATATTTTTTAATCCTGTTTTGGGTTTTGCATATGACTGATTAATTAATTAATCACACCAGTGCTGATCTATTACAAGTGCTGAGTGATGCCTATGATCTATACTCACCTGACGAAGGGGGCGTACCTGTTATGACCCCAGTGGACAGGGTCTCAGAGGAACGTGTAAGTCTGCGAGAATCAAAAATCCAGCTCATAGGGCAGTGGTAACTGGGTTGACCAAATAGCTACTCCTAACGCCAACACTAGAAGTAGCCGGGGATCATGCCTACGGTGATCGCTAGATGACTCGCGCCAGCCGGAGAATCTAACTACCCCTAGGAGAAGAAAACAAAGACCTCTCTTGCCTCCAGAGAAAGGGACCCCAAAGCAAGATACAAGCCCCCCACAAATAATAACGGTGAGGTAAGAGGAAATGACAAACACAGAAATGAACCAGGTTCAGCAAAGAGAGGCCAGCTTACTAATAGCAGAATATAGCAAGATAACTTATCTGGTCAACAAAAACCCTATTAAAAATCCACGCTGGAGATTCAAGAACCCCCGAACCGTCTAACGGTCCGGGGGGAGAACACCAGCCCCCTAGAGCTTCCAGCAAAGGTCAGGATACAGATTGGAACAAGCTGGACAAAAATACCAAACAAAACAAAAGCAAAAAGCAATGAAGCAGACTTAGCTTGAAATACAGGAACCAGGATCATAGGACAAGAGCACAACAGATTAGCTCTGATTTCAACGATGCCAGGCATTGAACTGAAGGTCCAGGGAGCTTATATAGCAACGCCCCTGAACTAACGGCCCAGGTGAGGATATAGGAAAAGACAGAAGCTCCAGAGTCAAATCACTAATGACCACTAGAGGGAGCAAAAAGCAAAATCACAACAGTACCCCCCCCTTAGTGAGGGGTCACCGAACCCTCACCACGACCACCAGGGCGATCAGGACGAGCGGCGTGAAAGGCACGAACTAAATCGGCCGCATGAACATCAGAGGCGACCACCCAGGAATTATCTTCCTGACCATAGCCCTTCCACTTGACCAGGTACTGAAGCCTCCGCCTGGAGAGACGAGAATCCAAGATCTTCTCCACCACGTACTCCAACTCGCCCTCAACCAACACCGGAGCAGGAGGCTCAGCAGAAGGAACCACAGGCACAACGTACCGCCGCAACAAGGACCTATGAAACACGTTGTGGATAGCAAACGACACAGGAAGATCCAGGCGAAAGGATACAGGATTAAGGATTTCCAATATCTTGTAAGGACCAATAAAACGAGGTTTAAATTTGGGAGAGGAAACCTTCATAGGAACAAAGCGGGAAGAAAGCCACACCAAATCCCCAACACGTAGTCGGGGACCCACACCGCGGCGGCGGTTGGCAAAGCGCTGAGCCCTCTCCTGTGACAACTTCAAGTTGTCCACCACAAGATTCCAGATCCGCTGCAACCTATCCACCACAGAATCCACCCCAGGGCAGTCAGAAGGTTCCACATGACCCGAAGAAAAACGAGGGTGGAAACCAGAGTTGCAGAAAAACGGCGAAACCAAGGTGGCGGAACTAGCCCGATTATTAAGGGCAAACTCAGCCAATGGCAAGAAGGTCACCCAATCGTCCTGATCAGCAGAGACAAAACACCTCAAATAAGCCTCCAAAGTCTGATTAGTTCGCTCCGTCTGTCCATTAGTCTGAGGATGGAAAGCAGACGAAAACGACAAGTCAATGCCCATCCTACTACAAAAGGATCGCCAGAATCTGGAAACGAACTGGGATCCTCTGTCTGACACAATATTCTCAGGGATGCCGTGCAAACGAACCACGTTCTGGAAAAACACAAGAACCAGATCGGAAAAGGAAGGCAGCTTAGGCAAAGGAACCAAATGGACCATCTTGGAGAAGCGATCACATATCACCCAGATAACAGACATGCCTTGAGACACCGGAAGATCAGAAATGAAATCCATGGAGATATGTGTCCAAGGTCTCTTAGGGACAGGCAAGGGCAAGAGCAACCCGCTGGCACGAGAACAGCAAGGCTTAGCTCGAGCACAAGTCCCACAGGACTGTACAAATGACCGCACATCCCTAGACAAGGAAGGCCACCAAAAGGATCTGGCCACCAGATCTCTGGTGCCAAAAATTCCTGGGTGACCTGCCAACACCGAGGAATGAACCTCGGAAATGACTCTGCTGTTCCACTTATCAGGCACAAACAGTCTGTCAGGTGGACAAGAATCAGGCCTATCAGCCTGAAATCTCTGCAACACACGTCGCAGATCTGGAGAAATAGCTGACAAGATAATACCATCCTTAAGAATACCAACAGGTTCAGCGACTCCAGGAGCATCAGGCACAAAGCTCCTGGAAAGAGCATCGGCCTTCACATTTTTTGAACCTGGTAAATACGAGACAACAAAGTCAAAACGGGAGAAAAACAATGACCAGCGGGCCTGTCTAGGATTCAGGCGTTTAGCAGACTCGAGATACATCAGATTTTTGTGATCAGTCAAGACCACCACACGATGCTTAGCACCCTCGAGCCAATGACGCCACTCCTCAAATGCCCATTTCATGGCCAACAACTCCCGATTGCCCACATCATAATTTCGCTCCGCAGGCGAAAACTTCCTAGAGAAAAAGGCGCAAGGTCTCATAACAGAGCAACCAGGGCCTCTCTGCGACAAAACGGCCCCTGCTCCAATCTCTGAAGCATCCACCTCAACCTGAAAGGGAAGCGAGACATCAGGCTGGCACAAAACAGGCGCCGAAGTAAACCGACGTTTCAACTCCTGGAAAGCCTCCACGGCAGCAGGAGCCCAATTAACCACATCGGAGCCCTTCTTGGTCATATCCGTCAAAGGTTTCACAATGCTAGAAAAGTTAGCGATAAAACGACGGTAGAAGTTAGCGAAACCCAAGAACTTCTGAAGACTCTTAACTGACGAGGGCTGAGTCCAATCAAGAATAGCTCGGACCTTGACTGGGTCCATCTCCACAGCAGAAGGGGAAAAAATGAACCCCAAAAAGGGAACCTTCTGTACACCAAAAAGACACTTTGAGCCCTTGACAAACAAAGAATTTTCACGCAAAATTTTAAAGACCATCCTGACCTGCTCCACATGCGAATCCCAATTATCAGAAAAAACCAGAATATCATCCAGATAAACGATCAAAAATTTATCCAGATAGTTCCGGAAAATGTCATGCATAAAGGACTGAAAAACTGAAGGGGCATTAGAGAGCCCAAAAGGCATCACCAAGTACTCAAAATGACCTTCGGGCGTATTGAATGCGGTTTTCCATTCATCTCCTTGCTTAATGCGCACAAGGTTGTACGCACCACGAAGGTCTATCTTGGTGAACCACTTGGCACCTTTAATCCGGGCAAACAAGTCAGACAACAGCGGCAAAGGATACTGAAATTTGACAGTGATCTTATTTAAAAGCCGATAGTCAATACAAGGCCTCAAAGATCCGTCCTTTTTAGCCACAAAAAAGAATCCCGCACCAAGAGGGGAAGAAGACGGACGCATGTGTCCTTTCTCCAGAGACTCCTTGATATATGAACGCATAGCGGTATGTTCAGGTATCGACAGATTAAACAGTCTTCCCTTAGGAAATTTACTGCCTGGAATCAAATCTATTGCACAGTCACATTCCCTATGAGGAGGCAATGCACTGGACCTGGACTCGCTAAAGACATCCTGATAATCAGACAAATACTCCGGAACTTCCGAAGGCGTAGAAGAAGCAATAGACACAGGCAGGGAATCCTCATGAATACCACGACAGCCCCAACTAGACACTGACATAGCCTTCCAGTCAAGGACTGGATTATGGGTCTGTAACCATGGCAGCCCCAAAACAACCAAATCATGCATTTTATGTAGAACGAGAAAACGTATCACCTCGCGGTGTTCAGGAGTCATGCACATGGTAACCTGTGTCCAATACTGCGGTTTATTTTCTGCCAATGGCGTAGCATCAATACCCCTAAGAGGGATAGGATTTTCTAATGGTTCAAGAATAAAACCACAGCGCTTAGCAAATGAGAGATCCATAAGACTCAGGGCAGCACCTGAATCTACAAACGCCATGACAGGATAAGATGACAGTGAGCAAATCAAAGTCACAGACAGAATAAACTTAGGATGCAAATTACCAACGGTGACAGGACTAACAACCTTAGATATACGTTTAGAGCATGCTGAGATAACATGTGTAGAATCACCACAGTAGTAGCACAAGCCATCCCGGCGTCTATGAATTTTCCTCTCATTTCTAGTCAAGATTCTATCACATTGCATCAAATCAGGTGTCCGTTCAGACAACACCATGAGGGAATTTGCGGTTTTGCGCTCCCGCAACCGCCGGTCAATTTGAATAGCCAGGGACATGGTATCATTCAGACCTGTGGGAATGGGAAAACCCACCATAACATTCTTAATGGCCTCAGAAAGGCCATTTCTAAAATTAGCGGCCAGTGCACACTCGTTCCAATGTGTCAGCACGGACCATTTCCGAAATTTTTGGCAATACACCTCAGCCTCGTCCTGGCCCTGAGACATAGCCAGCAAGGCTTTCTCTGCCTGAATCTCAAGATTGGGTTCCTCATAAAGTAAACCGAGCGCCAGAAAAAACGCATCAATATCAGCCAATGCCGGATCTCCTGGCGCCAACGAAAAAGCCCAGTCTTGAGGGTCACCCCGTAAGAATGAAATAACAATTTTTACTTGTTGAGCAGAGTCTCCAGACGAACAAGGTTTCAGGGACAAAAACAATTTACAATTATTCCTGAAATTCCTAAACTTAAATCGGTCTCCTGAAAACAGTTCAGGAATCGGAATCTTGGGTTCAGACCTAGGATTTCTGATAACATAATCTTGTATACTCTGCACACGAGCGGCAAGCTGGTCCACACTTGTAATCAAGGTCTGGACATTCATGTCTGCAGCAAGCTTAAGCCACTCTGAGGTAAAGGGGAAAAGAAAAAAAAAAAAAAAAAAATGAGAGAGGGAAAAAAAAAACTCAAAATTTTCTTTCTTATAATCCCACTTCTGCAATGCATTAAACATTTAATACGGGCCTGGCATACTGTTATGACCCCAGTGGACAGGGTCTCAGAGGAACGTGTAAGTCTGCGAGAATCAAAAATCCAGCTCATAGGGCAGTGGTAACTGGGTTGACCAAATAGCTACTCCTAACGCCAACACTAGAAGTAGCCGGGGATCATGCCTACGGTGATCGCTAGATGACTCGCGCCAGCCGGAGAATCTAACTACCCCTAGGAGAAGAAAACAAAGACCTCTCTTGCCTCCAGAGAAAGGGACCCCAAAGCAAGATACAAGCCCCCCACAAATAATAACGGTGAGGTAAGAGGAAATGACAAACACAGAAATGAACCAGGTTCAGCAAAGAGAGGCCAGCTTACTAATAGCAGAATATAGCAAGATAACTTATCTGGTCAACAAAAACCCTATTAAAAATCCACGCTGGAGATTCAAGAACCCCCGAACCGTCTAACGGTCCGGGGGGGAGAACACCAGCCCCCTAGAGCTTCCAGCAAAGGTCAGGATACAGATTGGAACAAGCTGGACAAAAATACCAAACAAAACAAAAGCAAAAAGCAATGAAGCAGACTTAGCTTGAAATACAGGAACCAGGATCATAGGACAAGAGCACAACAGATTAGCTCTGATTTCAACGATGCCAGGCATTGAACTGAAGGTCCAGGGAGCTTATATAGCAACGCCCCTGAACTAACGGCCCAGGTGAGGATATAGGAAAAGACAGAAGCTCCAGAGTCAAATCACTAATGACCACTAGAGGGAGCAAAAAGCAAAATCACAACACGTACCATCCCTGAAACGCGCAGTATTTAATAAATTTATACCTTGATCTGGTCTGGCTGGCTTCTTCACTCCTAGCGTGGTGCCCTGAAGAAATCCACCCACTACTCCCATCATCCTTTCGGCAAAACATATAAAGAATAAGATGCTTCTTTTTCCACTTATAAGCCACTTCTTTCCCTTCCTGTCTCCTGAATTCATAATATAATCTGATATACTGCTAAAATACGTACTTCTCAAGACAAGACAGACTGCTATCTCACAGGAGATGAAATTAAAGCTGTCTATTAAAATGTATGGAAAGGAGAGAAAGGGAGGAGCAAAGTGAGTAGACACACTGAGGCACAGGCTGAAGGAGCTATTGCTTTTCTAAGTGTTATCTGACCTCAGGGCAGGATTCACAGCTACACTGCTGCCAAATTGAAATCTCTTAAAAAAAACTTTACTTTGGTGAGATGCACCCAAAATATGCAACATTTGGGGAAAGTTGCATCTTATGAATCTGTCTAAAGCAGTGTTTCCCAAACTCCAGTGATCAGGGCCCCCAAAGATCATGTTTTCAGGATTTTCTTTGTATCGCACAGGTGTTGGAATTATTATTGAGACATCAGAAATTGCCAAAGGCTCTCACGCCTGTGCAACACTAGGGAAATCCTGAATACATGATCTGTTGTTGGCCCTGAGGACTGGAATTTTACAAACACTGGTAAAAACATCTGGATAAGCAAAGTTGTTGAAGAAAAATAAAAAAATGACTGAAAAAAAGAAAGACAACTTATAAAGGGATGTGAAACATAAAGAGAATAATGCATAAATAATTAAGCTACTAAAAGAGAAGGAAATTACTCGAGTAAAATGGAGAAACAACAATGTTGAATCGGCACTGTTGTGTCAGGAATCCTCCAGATAAAACTTTTACAACTTTCAAAAACCTCTAGGAGCAGTGGATGATACACAGGAATTCTCTGGTGTCAAGTAGATGTGAGTGAACCAATCCAAAGAAGATCGACTTTGAGTCAAATTTCCTTAAATTCTTGGTTCCACGTAAATTCGAACACTTTCAGAAGACTTGCTCATGTATTTTTGCAATAGGGTTTCAATAAAATTTTCGACTTCATTTATGTATCACTTTACATAGCGTACTGCAGAATGAGTTTCTAATAAATTCGATATTGAGCTTGTTCCAACAGCAGGGCCTGTGACCTTTATCTTTCTTTTCCTAAACTTTCTTCTACTCTTACTGATAACTACATTGACATTCAAAATTGGTCATGAATCAGCTTAGATGTACAATCAGAAGAGAGATAAGTGTTACCAGTCCTGTTACCAGCCAGCGTGCCGATCTGGCATCAGTCCAGCATCCCTTCGGCGGATATTAGCTACTCACAAATGGCACCCTTACAAAATCCAGCTGCTGCAGCATCTCCACGAGGATGACCCAGATCGGCATGCTACATTTGCAGAATGGGCAAAACAAAAATTGGAAGAGGACCCTCAGTTTACACAGAACATTATGTTCAGAGATGAGGCAAACTTTTTTGGGTGGGCCATTTATATGGATACACCTAAATCGAATGAGAATGGTGACAGTGTTCTTGCATTGGGTTTCTTGCATTGAAGTCTGCTGCAATGACCCAGGTTCTGCGTTCACCAGACATCAACACAATTTCTATCAGCTCCTCACGTGTTAACCTCTGCGACATGTCAATGGCTGTAAACAAAGAGAAACTTGTAAATAACTTATGAAAGCATAAAGTCACATTAAAACCAAGCACACCATTGTTTTTCTTGAGAAATTCTCATGACCCTCTTCCCAGTGGAAAAAATAAAGTAGGATCCAAAATGGCCAACTTCAAAATGGCCGCCATGGTCACCACCTGTTAGGGCTGGCAGAAAGCACCAAATAATTATAAAGATGGAATAAGGTGCGTTCGCAGCCCGAGGTCCACCGTGCAGAGATGATACCTGCTGCTAGGTAATGGCGGACAGTAAATGGTGGTAAAATGAAAACACACACGGGTTAGCTACACTCGGTATGGAGGAAGCGAACCCTGTTGCGTCACAGGACCACAATACAGCAGAGGAAATGCAAGTATATAGTCAAAGAACTCTGCCCCAAGACGTGGGGTTAGAGTCCCTCTAGACCACTTGAGTTCGGCACCGGAACTGCAGTGCCAGCAAAAATAAACACAAAATAGATTTAGCGCTCTGCGTGTGCGCAGCACCGCTCTGGTGGACACCACTAACCGCCCAAACTAGGGACAGGTAAGCGCACTGGTTGTGCACGGTGCCGCACTGGCTAACCCTGCAGATTGATGCTATTAGATTGTGCCTGGTGCTGGATGGCACTAACTGGTGCTAGACAGCTCCAAAATTCATGAGCATTCAACAACACTAGGGATGGGTATGATTCGGAGCTTTCACCAGAACAGGCATACATCCACACACACACAATAACTGATTTATACTAGCGCATGGCCGTGTGGCCATGTGAACCTTTTATAGTGGAAGTTCTCCAGGACCTTCCTAGTGGTCCAACAGGAGCTGCTACAGGACCTGAGCATGTCACCCCAGACTTCCAATGAGAGGTTGTCCCTTGGACATGCTCAGAAAAAGAAAAGCAGGACTTAGTCCCAGGAGTGCCTGCTCGCCATTGATCAGTACTGGTTATGATGGCTGAGCCTGGAAGGACAGCAGTAACCAGCTGCACAGTATCAGCTTGAGCCAGAAGCTGGGACCGACGTTTCTGCTGAGCAGGCTCCACTGCGGCTGGGGAATAATGGGAGACCGCAGAGGACATGGTTTGAGATTCCCCCTGTGCAGCAGCGGGAACTCGACACCTAACACCATCGATCTTGAAAAGTTTTCCCCCTCCCATATGCTATTTATTTAATCGTATGAACATATATTTTAACATCATATAAGAATGAATAACAAACAATATGGCCATGTTCACACGTTCCTGATTTCCCTGCTGTTTTTCTGCACTAAAAACCGCAGCTCTTGGCAGAAAACGCAGGTGCGGTTTTTGGTGCGTTTTGGTGCGTTTTTTTATGCGGTTTTTAGTGCGGTTTTTTATGCAGTTTTCTCTGCAGATTGTCTGTGTTTGACACAAATAAAGCTTTAACTGCAGTGGGGAAAAAAAAAAAAAGAAATGATGTCATTTCCTTGTCCAACCCTTTTCTTCTTCCATCCTCCATTTTGGGACTAAACACCAAAATGAGTGGACGTGTTTTGAATGACAGCGCTCCGCAGAGTGCTGAGCGTAGGCCAGATCACAGCCCGCGGATCCAGCTCTATCCAGCTATTTAAGTGCCACGTATTTAAGGCTATGTTCACATTTGCGTTGTGCGCCGCAGCGTCGGCGACGCAACGCAAACAAAAATGCAGCAAAACGCATGCACAACGCTGCGTTTTGCGACGCATGCGTCCTTTTTTTGGTTGATTTTGGACGCAGCAAAAATGCAACTTGCTGCGTCCTCTGCGCCCGGACGCGGGCGCCGCAGGGACGCATGCGGCGCAAAACGCAAGTGCAACGCATGTCCATGCGCCCCCATGTTAAATATAGGGGAGCATGACGCATGCGGCGACGCTGCGGCGCCGACACTGCGGCGCAGACCACAAATGTGAACGTAGACTTAGTGCCACATATCACGTATTTCAGTGCCACGTATTTAAGTGCAACGTATTTAAGTGCCACGTATCACGTATTTCAGTGCCACGTATTTAAGTGCCATGTATTTAAGTGCCACGTATCACGTATTTAAGTGCCACGTATCACGAATTTCAGTGCCACGTATTTAAGTGCCACGTATTTAAGTGCCACGTATCACGTATTTCAGTGCCACGTATCACGTATTTCAGTGCCACTTATCACGTATTTCAGTGCCACGTATTTAAGTGCCACGCATTTAAGTGCCACATATCACGTATTTCAGTGCCACGTATTTCAGTGCCACGTATTTCAGTGCCACGTATTTCAGTGCCACGTATCACGTATTTCAGTGCCACGTATCACGTATTTCAGTGCCACGTATTTAAGTGCCACGTATCACGTATTTCAGTGCCACGTATTTCAGTGCCACGTACAGTGCCACGAATTTCAGTGCCACATATTTCAGTGCCACGTATTTCAGTGCCACGTATTTAAGTGCCACGTATCACGTATTTCAGTGCCACGTATTTAAGTGCCACGTATTTCAGTGCCACGTATTTCAGTGCCACGTATTTCAGTGCCACGTATTTCAGTGCCACGTATCATGTATTTCAGTGCCACGTATTTAAGTGCCACGTATCACATATTTCAGTGCCACGTATTTAAGTGCCACGTATTTAAGTGCCACGTATCACGTATTTCAGTGCCACGTATTTCAGTGCCACGTATTTCAGTGCCACGTATTTCAGTGCCACGTATCACGTATTTAAGTGCCATGTATCACGTATTTAAGTGCCACATATCACAAATTTCAGTGCCACGTATTTCAGTGCCACGTATTTCAGTGCCACGTATTTCAGTGCCACGTATCACGTATTTCAGTGCCACGTATTTAAGTGCCACGTATCACATATTTCAGTGCCACGTATTTCAGTGCCATGTATTTAAGTGCCTCGTATCACGTATTTAAGTGCCACGTATCACGTATTTAAGTGCCACGTATTTCAGTTGCACGTATTTTTGCTATTGTAAGGTGGCATTAATCCCGGTTAATAATGGAGAGGCGTCAATAAGACGCCTATCCATTATTAATGCTATTAAAATGATCAAAAAAAATATAGGGGGACCCCCCCCAAAAAAAAAAAAAAAAATGACATAGGGTCCCCCTATATTTTTAGGCTAGAAAGGCTAGGCAGACTGCTGCGGGCCAATATTTGTGGCCTGGGAATTGGTTAAAATACCCATGGCTGTTCCCAGGCCATGAATATGAAGCCCACAGCTGTCTGCGTAGCCTTTCTGGCTCAGAAATAAAGGGAGAGCCCCCCCCCAAAAAAAGTGTTGGGGTCCCCCTATATTTTTAGGCCAGAAAGGCTACGCAGACAGCCGTGGGCTTATATTCATAGCCTAGGAAAGGGGCCATGGATATTTGCCCCCCCCTGGCTACAAATATAAGCCCGCAGCCGCCCCAGAAAAGGCGCATCAAAATGATGTGCCAATTCCGGCACTTAGCCCCTCTCTTCCCACTCCCTGTAGCAGTGGGATATGGGGTAATGAGGGGTTAATGCCACCTTGCTATTGTAAGGTGGCATTAAGCCCGGTTAATAATGGAGAGGTGTCAATAAGACGCCTATCCATTATTAATCCTATGAAAGGGTTAAAAAAAAACACAAACACTAGAAAAAAATATTTTAATGAAATAAAGACACCCACTTTTTGACCATATTTTATTGTACGCTCAATCCGTCCTGAAGACCCTCGACCTGAAAAAGACGCAAAATAAAAAAACAAATTCATACTCCCAGGCCCTGTCCGCAGAAATCCATCGAGGGTCCCACGAAGATCTTCCATGGAGAGCAGACACATCCAGAGATATGTCGGCTCTCCACGGCTGCAGCAACACACTGACAGGAGCCATAGTTCCTGTCGGTGTGTCACTGCGCATGCGCGAGCGAGTTTACCGGCGGTCATTGACCCCGGCACTCTCGCTTAACGGCAGTGCTGCGTGGGAAAGTTCAACGCAGCTGTACTGCCATTAACCGAGACGCCGGCGCCATTGAACTCCGGAACAGTACGCGATACACTGCTAGGAGCTTCGCTCATGGCAGTGTATCGCCGGAGAGCAGCCGATCGGCGTGGGACACTCGTTTTATGGATTCTGCGGACAGGGAGTATGGATTTGATTTTTTATTTTGGGATTTTTTTCTAGGGGATCGAGGGCTTCGCCTACCAGTGTGCTGTTGGTGAGTATATACTCTGTGTTATATGTTGTATGTACTGTGTGTCATGTATGTGTATTGTGTGTGTTTTGTGTAACTTTACAACTGTGCTAAGTCGCCAGACACAGGGACAACTCTCCCATCCTAATACCGGATGGGAGTAGTAGTCCCATACGGCGACTTAGCACAGTGGTGGCACTAGCGTCGCATGGGGACACACACACACACACACACACATACACACATACACACATACATACATACACACACATACACACACACACACACATACCAAATCTATCAAACAGCCGACAGCGATCCCCATGCGACGGTATGCCTCCGTCACTTCGGAACACACTCCGCCCACGCACTTCCGCCCACGTACTTCCTCCCGCTTCCCCGCACTTCCTGCTGCAGCGGTTTCTCCACCCATAACTGCAATAAAACCCGCAGATATATTTTTGATCTGCGGGTTTTACTGCGGGTTTGACCTCACATTGGAGGTCTATGGGTGCAGAACCGCTGCAGTTCCACACAAAGAAGTGACATGGTCCTTCTTTTTTACCGCAGCTATTCAGCGCAGCTTTTTTAGTGAATTTCAGGATCATGTGCACAGCGTTTCCTGTTTTCCATAGGGTTACATTGTACTGTACCCTGCATGGAAAACAGCTGCGGACCCGCAGCGGCAAAATCGCTGCGGTTCCGCGGTAAAAAACGCATTGTGTGAACATGGCCTAAACAGTGATTGAAAGGGGACAAAGGAACAGAAATCAGAGTCAAAATGATGTAAAATATATTGACCAAGAGATCTTGATGTAATTTGATTGTTTGGTCGTCAAGATTGTTAGTCCTTTAGCGTTACCCAGGGTGCACCACGTGGAGGTGGACTAACATTGCACCCCTCCTATATGCTAATGTGCCACAAACAGGAAGTTGATATCACCAACCATTCCTATTTTAATTAGGTGTCTCCATATACATGGCCCATCCATGGTACCATACCTTACCTTGACGTTGGTGGATGGGCTTACATTTTTTGGCCAAATTTTGTGCTAAGCATCTTATGTGTTTTTTCATAGATTTCACAAGCCATTATGTTATTCACATTTCATGTATCACACATTCCCTTGCTTTAGTACAATTGAGTGCAACCATTGATCTATTAGCAAGAGTGGGCAGTCATGTGATGCGATTGGCTTACTTCCGGCCACATTCCGACTAGACGTGTGTTGCTTCCTCAATGCAAAGGAATTGAGTGAGGCCAAACACAACTAGTTGGCACATGACTGTATGTATGCCTACTTGCAGTCTCTTAGCTGTACTACGAGGAACGATTAGAGGATCTGGGAATGTTTAGCTCGCAAAAAACAAAGCCAACAGGAGACTTAATAGCTGTCTACAAATATCTGAAGGGCTGTCACAGTGTAGAGGGATCATTCATCATTATTCTCGTTTACACATGGAAACACAAGAAGCAACGGGACGAAACTGAAAGGGAGAAGATACAGATTAGATACTAGGAAAAACTTTTTGACAGTGAGGGTGATCAATGAGTGGAACAGGCGGCCATGAGAGGTGGTGAGTTCTCCTTTAATGGAAGTCTTCACACAGAGGCTGGACAGACATCTGTCGGAGATGGTTAGGTGAATCCTGCATTGACCCCGGAGGTCACTTCCAACTGTAACATTCTAGGATTCTTAAGTGACCTAATGTTCTAGCAGACGGCACCGGACAATCCTGACAGCGTGCGGTGTGCGTGCTTGTAAGGATTCAGTAGTCTGCAGTCCTATAGAGCGACTTCAAACTTTAATCCAAAGCCTAGACAACCCCTTTAAGTAAGAAAAACAAACCCTTGAAGTTGTCCATATACTTTATGTCTACAAGTAGTTAAGTATTTAATTGCAATCTTCCAAAAACAGCGTCACGGCTGTCCACAGGTTGTGTCCGGTATTGTAGCTCAGCCTCAATCATGAGTTGCAATACCACACAGAACCTCTAGGTAAGAGTGGCGCTGTTTCTAAAAGAAAGCAGATAAGTTTTAACTCTCTACCACAACTGCAGGCAGAAGTTCTACGTCATATCGTATTCTCAGAATCATGCCCCCGTAGCTACAAAATATCATAAGTTAAACATTTTCAATTCAGCACTATCACCTTACTCTGAAACATTTAGTTTGGATCTAATGTGTTTCCCCACAAGTCTCTTATGTAAGAAAACACCTGCGGGAAATTATGGGATTATATTTCCCTTTCACCTTTACAGTGTCGTCTTGGTATCTGGAGTGCAGAGATACAATGTATCACAATGAGTCGGAATCCAAATGACGCTTTACACATGTACACCACGGGCAGCGCGTCGCTCGCGGCCACATTGTGTCACCCCGCCTCGCTCTCACGCAGCATATTTATGTTTGCTGATCCTGGGTTTCTCTTACTAGGGGTATATACAGACGACTAATTATCTCCTGAGAACTCGCTATAATTTTAAGGGTTATGCACAACATGTTAATTAATCACACAGCTCCCAGATATTTGTAACATGCAGCGTGGATGTGAAGACGCATTTTAAATGAGAGCGAGGCAGAGACTACAGCTGCGCCGATCGCGAGTGCTGCACAATAAGCAAAATGTTATATTATTTTCGGCCCCCGATCATATGTTCTGTTAAATATATAAATACGAAAAAAAATATGTGGTAAAAATAAAGCTGTTAAACTACTGATCTTATGTCAATGAACTTTCCTGCGTGAAAAGATGAACATCTGTCCTCATTTCAAAATACATGAAAAGTATCACGTTTAGATCTCTGTTCTACTGTCAAAGAGGTTCTGCAGCAGCTGGAATGTGCAGTTCTAATGTTTGTGAAGAAAGGTGAGATCTTTAAAGAAGTAGAAAAAGTACATCTGTTTTCTTATACAAATAGCGCCACACCTGTCTGCAGGTTGCTCGTGGTATTGCCGCTCCTTTTAGCTACTTTGGATCCGAGCGTGTCATGTCGGACACTGTTCAGACCAGGTCGTCTGACAGACAGCGGTAATTCCGCGTTTGACCACTGTTTGCTCATTGGCGTCGGCTAGTTTTCGTCTGGCTGCTCCGGGGTTAATTTATCTGATCCTCGGATTGGAAGCTGGGCCATGCCCATTTCCTTTAAATGGTTCTCCTGATCTTTGGGCGTCGCCGATTATAGCTTCTGTCTTATCCGTAGTTATCTCGGTCCGGAGTGGAGAGCTGGTTGTTGGAGAATCATTGCTGGTGGTGTATTTTCCTTGTCTTATTTACTCCTTCCTATATTTGTATTTATTTTGCCCTGCACCGTTATAGTGTATTCCTTATTGACTGCGGCGTGGTGTATATTTTCCTTTATCCTTGTTTGTTATAACTGTGGGTATTGGTCTATTGCATTCACTGGGTGGTGGGCGGTGGTGTTCAGTCTAGGGCTGAATCAGGAGTTAGGGTGAGGGTGGAGGCCTGGACATGCACACCTTCAGTGTAAACTTCAGGTAGAGGGTCAGACAGGGTTTCCCTAGTCTGAGGGAAATTGCAGGGGCCCGGGTTATTAGCTCTTACCCTCCTTGTATCCCCGTGACATTATAATCGGCCTAAGAAAAAAAAAAAAAAAGGGGGTTCCTTTTTTTTTTTTTTCTTCTCTGTGTTTTGTCATGGATCCCATGACTTCCATAACCCGCCAGTTGGAGGCGCTGTCCCTACAGGTCACTGAGTTGAGGGGGGCAGTGCAGCAACAAGGACTAGCAGTATCTAATATACAGGCTGGAGCGACAGGAAGAGTTAATGAGCCCAAATTTCCTTTGCCTGAAAAATTTGCTGGGGAACGCAGTAAGTTTCTTTTCGTGAAGCTTGTAAACTGTATTTCCGTATGCGCCCGATCTTCTCTGGTAATGAGGCTCAACGTGTGGGCCTGGTGTTGTCATTATTAAGCGGGGATCCCCAAGCATGGGCATTTTCGTTGCCATCTGATTCTGCTGCATTTAACTCAGTGGAGGGTTTCTTTTCTGCTCTAGGACACATTTACGACGATCCAGACAGAATGGCTCTAGCAGAATCTAATTTACGCACTATTTGCCAGGGGGAGCGTGTTGCAGAGGATTACTGTTCTGAATTTCGCCGCTGGGCGGTTGACACTCAGTGGAATGAGCCAGCATTGCGGAGTCACTTTATTCATGGAGTTTCTAATAGGGTTAAAAAAGCCCTCCTGATGTACGAGACTCCTGCTTCACTAGATTCCGCTAAGAGTCTTGTTGTCCGCATTGATCGCCGTTTGCGTCAGGGGAATCATGAGACGCCGCCTGTGGGTGAAGGTTTAGGTTCACGTGAGGTTGCTGCAGGTGAGCCCACGGAATCTATGCAAATCGCAGGGGTGTCACATGTTAAGAATCATACCCCTGTACTCAGGAAGCAGGGAGCCTGTTTTTTTCTGCGGTAAAACTGGTAATTTTATTAATATCTGTCCTCTGCTGTTAAAGAAAAACGCAATGGCGGAAAACTTCTGAGCTCAGAGGGTGTGGAGGAGTCCAGTCTGAGCTTATGTATATCCTCCATGATGATTTCTCAGTGCATGCTCCCTGCCAATGTTGTTGTCGCTGGCAGAGAGATACCAATCACTATTTTTGTGGATAGTGGTTCCGCCACAAATCTCATTGATGAGGAGTTTGCGCGCACTGCTGGTTTTAAGATTGAAAAACTGCCTCATCCTATCCGTGTGGTCACCATCAATTCTGCTCCTCTTCCACAGGGGGAGATTACCGAGTTCATGGCTGAGGTTAAACTCCACATTGGGGTTCTTCATTTCGAGCAGGTCACATGTAAGGTGCTCAAGAGTCTTCCGGCACAATTGGTTCTGGGTTTTCCATGGTTGTCTACACACAACCCGGTGATTGACTGGAAAACTCAGGACATAATCCAGTGGAGTGATTTCTGTCAGGAGAATTGCCTGGCCACATGTGTGTCCGCTGTGACTTCAAGCGTTCCTGAGTCACTTCAGGATTATGCGGATGTGTTCTCTGAAAAGGGTTGTTCAGAGTTGCCGCCACACCGCTCCTATGACTGTTCTATCAGGTTTAAACCAGGGGCCAAGTTGCCTAAAGCAAGGATGTTCAACATCTCCGGTCCGGAGAGACAAGCGCTAAAGGATTACATTTCTGAAAGTTTGAGCAAAGGGCACATCAGGCCGTCATCCTCGCCGGTGGCAGCAGGGTTCTTCTTCGTGAAGAAGAAAAATGGCGGATTACGCCCGTGTTTGGATTTCAGGGAGTTGAACCAGATTACGGTTCGTGATCCATATCCTATGCCACTGATAGCTGACTTGTTCAACCAGGTGGCAGGTGCTAAGTGATTTACCAAGCTTGACCTCAGGGGGGCGTACAACCTCATAAGAGTCCATCAAGGTGATGAGTGGAAGACGGCTTTTAATACCCCTGAGGGTCATTTTGAAAATTTGGTGATGCCTTTTGGGTTAACTGACGCACCTGCAGTGTTCCAACATTTCATCAATGATGTGTTCTCGCATGTTTTGGGGAAATTCGTTATCGTGTACCTAGATGACATCCTCATATATTCTTGCGACCGTGATGCTCATTTAGATCATGTCAGGCAGGTGTTAAAGCTTCTCAGAGAGAATAAGCTATATGCTAAACTTGAGAAATGTGTATTTTTTGCTCAAGAGTTGCCGTTCTTGGGTTATATTGTGTCTGCTTCTGGTTTTAAAATTGACGCCGCTAAGGTGCAAGCGGTGCTGCATTGGGAACGTCCTGATAACCTGAAAGCACTTCAGCGGTTCCTTGGGTTTTCTAACTACTATAGGAAATTTCTCAAGGATTTTTCTATCATTGCTAAACCGCTAACTGACATGACTAAAAAGGGTACCAATTTTTCCGTTTGGCCTGAGGCTGCTGTTCGCGCATTTGAATTTCTCAAAAACAGTTTTGTTTCAGCCCCCATTCTTGTGCAGCCAGACGTATCTAAACCCTTTGTCGTGGAAGTCGATGCGTCTGAGGTTGGTGTGGGGGCGGTACTATCTCAAGGCTCATCCTTGAGTGGTTTGCGTCCGTGCGCCTATTTCTCCAAAAAACTGTCGTCCACTGAACGTAACTACGATATCGGCAACAGGGAGTTGTTGGATATTAAGTTGGCCTTTGAGGAATGGCGACACTTCTTGGAGGGGTCGGTACATCAGGTCACTGTTATTACCGACCATAAGAATCTGCTGTATTTGGAGTCTGCCAAGCGTCTGTCTCCCAGGCAGGCTCGCTGGGCATTGTTTTTCACGCGGTTTCAACTTTGTTGTCACTTATAGACCAGGGTCTAAAAACACTAAGGCGGATGCTCTGTCCAGGTGTTTTCCAGGGGGAGAACCTCAGGAAGACCCAGTACCCATTCTCCAAAAGGGTGTTGTGGTTTCAGCCCTCACTACCGAGGTTGAGGCTGAGATTGCCGAGGCTCAGGAGGAGGTACCATCTGAGCTTCCCATCAACAAATCTTTTGTACCGCTTCATTTCCGCCTAAAGGTGTTGGCAGAGCATCATGATACTGTCCTGGCTGGCCACCCAGGGGTTAGAGGTACTTTGGAGTTGGTGTCACGTCCGTTTTGGTGGCCCAAAATCCAACAGGACGTGGTCTCATATGTGTCAGCGTGCACCACGTGCGCTAGGGCGAAGACACCCCGCTCCCGTCCTGTTGGCACACTACTTCCTCTGGAGGTACCTAGTAAGCCATGGACGGAAATCTACATGGATTTCATCACGGATTTGCCTCCCTCAGCTGGGAACACGGTCATTTTGGTGACTGTGGATCGGCTTTCAAAAATGTCGCACTTTGTGTCTTTGCCTTCTTTACCTAACGCTAAGACTCTTGCTCAGGTGTTTGTGCAGGAGGTGGTCAGGCTTCATGGAGTTCCGTCTGACATCGTGTCAGATAGGGGTACTCAGTTTGTAGCAAAATTTTGGAAAGCATTTTGCTCACGGCTGGGGATCAAGTTGTCTCATTCGTCTGCATTTCATCCCCAGTCAAATGGTCAGACCGAGCGTATGAACCAAAATTTGGAGCAGTACTTGTGCTGCTTTGTCTCTGATAACCAGGAGGAGTGGTCTACCTTTCTTCCTTTGGCTGAGTTTGCCATCAATAATCACCGCCAGGAGTCATCTGGGGAGTCTCCGTTTTTTTGTGTTTACAGGCTACATCCTCAGTTTTGTACGTTGAGTCAGAAAGGCTCTTCCGGCGTTCCGGAGGAAGACCAGTTAGGAACACAATTGTCATCAGTCTGGAGGAGAGTGAAACAGCGCCTGTTGAGTGTGGGTGCTAGGTACAAACGTGTGGCTGACAGTAGGCGTGTGCCAGGTCTGGACCTGAGTGTGGATGACTGGGTGTGGTTATCCACAAAAAACATAAGACTCAAGATACCATCCCTTAAATTGGGTCCACGGTTTATTGGTCCATTTAGGGTCACCGCCGTCATTAACCCAGTAGCGTACCGACTGGAGCTCCCTACGGTGTATAAAATACACGTGTTCCACAGGTCTCTTCTTAAGAAGGTGGTGGGTTCTGTGGACGCGGCGCCTATGCCACCTCCAGTCTTGGTGGATGGTAACCTAGAATTTGAAGTCTCCAGGGTGGTTGACTCTCATGTGGTGCACCGCACTTTACAATATTTGGTACACTGGCGTGGTTATGGGCCTGAAGAGAGGTCCTGGGTACCAGCCTCGGACATTCATGCGGATCGGCTGGTCAGGTGTTTTCATCGTTGCCATCCGGACAAGCCGGGTCCTATAAGCCGTGAGGGCCCTGGGGTCCCTCGTAGAAGGCGGGGTACTGTCATGTCGGACACTGTTCAGACCAGGTATTCTGACAGACAGCGGTAATTCCACGTTTGACCACTGTTTGCTCATTGGCGTCGGCTAGTTTTCGTCTGACTGCTACGGGGTTAATTTATCTGATCCTCGGATTGGAAGTTGGGCCATGCCCATTTCCTTTAAATGGTCCTCCTGATCTTTGGGCGTCGCCGATTATAGCTTCTGTCTTATCCGTAGTTATCTCGGTCCGGAGTGGAGAGCTGGTTGTTGGAGAATCGTTGCTGGTGGTGTATTTTCCTTGTCTTATTTACTCCTTCCTATATTTGTATTTATTTTGCCCTGCACCGTTATAGTGTATTCCTGATTGCGGCGTGGTGTATATTTTCCTTTATCCTTGTTTGTTATAACTGTGGGTATTGGTCTATTGCATTCACTGGGTGGTGGGCGGTGGTATTCAGTCTAGGGCTGAATCAGGAGTCAGGGTGAGGGTGGAGGCCTGAACATGCACACCTTCAGTGTAAACTTCAGGTAGAGGGTCAGACAGGGTTTCCCTAGTCTGAGGGAAATTGCAGGGGCCCGGGTTATTAGCTCGTGCCCTCCTTGTATCCCCGTGACAGAGCAGCTATGATGCATACAGCCTGTGGACAGGGGGGGCGCTGTTTTTAAAAGAAAACTGTTAAGTAATTTTAATCATAGACTATTTCTTTATAGGGAATCTCTCTTTTGCCATAAACATGTAAAATTTTCACCTGGTGTAATTGTTACTTTTCACCTGAATTCGACATTGATCTTGTTTTGTTCCTGAGATACGGTCCTCTATTTACTGTCTATAGATCTAGTCTTAGTATGCAACTGGGTGTATGTTAAAAGTTTTTGATCACACCTCCTTGGCTGTAAAGGCTAGATAAATAGATAATAGATAGATAGATAGATAGATAGATATATAATAGATAAATAGATAGAAGATAGATAATAGATAATAGATAGACATCCATGAGACATATAATTAGTGCAGTGCATGGGTAGTTTACTGTACATGGATTAACCAAATAAATAAATAATTGAAAAAAACGATGTAGGGTGCTCCTATTTTTAATGACCAGCAAAGGTAAAGAAGACAGCTGTGAGCTGATATTATCAGGCTGGGAAGGTTCCTGGTTATTGTCCCCTTCCCAGCCTAAAAATACCAGCCTGCAGCTGCCCCAGAAGTGGTGGAGCATCACATTAGATGCTCCATTTCTCCATTTCTGGCCTTTGCCTTGGCTCTAACCCTGGTGCATTGGAAATTGGTGTAATGGTGCTTGAGGTTGATACCAGCTGTGAATTGTCCAAAAACACAGCTGACATCAAGCATTGGTGCTAGTAATGGAGAGGTGCCTCTCATACATCCCTATTACTAAACCCAGGGAAAAAAAAGAATAACACACAAAAAATACTTTGTTTAAATAAACACTCGTCCACACTTTTACCGGTTTACCACCTTATTTAAAGACACAGGTCTGACGTAGCTCACCGAATTTGACGTAGTCCAAACTAAACCCATAAAGTCCATCAAATCCTCCGTACAAAGACTATGGAGCCTCATTCTGTGCTACGGGGATTCAGATGTCTACAGTCATTCTTTGAGGCTTCTGCGAGACCAGGTTTCCCAACATTTCTAGGAGCGTCCACAATGTTTCGGGAGACATGGCTATTATGCTGCCCTAATGAAATCCCTAATTGTGTCAATGATAATGGCTGAATAGACTTCTTTTCTCTAGACATATTAGATGGCCTCTTGTAACAAATATTAGCCAGCATCTCAACAGATCATTTGAAAGATCTTTGCATGGACCTTTCCCATTTTTATAGGATACCCCTAGGGATGCTATGGACGATTCGGGTGCCAGGGGGCAGTGGAGGCCATGAAACACTTAGATAGTCAGACAGTGAACAGAATCTTTCCAGCTAGTTCCATCTTTGCATACATTTTTCTCCAACCAAAAACTCTAATTTTCTTCCCTCCAAAAAGTGCAATCTTGTCCTAATACTTTCTATATGGCATAGATGAAATCACAAGTCATTGTACACGGCACATCTAATGATCCCCATCTACTTATAAATACACAGACCGGTAAGATAGAAGCTACCAAGCATTTCCATGTGTTAGATCCTGCTATGTTTTATTAATTAGCAAGGTTCGTTTGCTGCTGAATGATGTAGATCCACCGCAGCGGTTACTTTCATGTTCTCTCCAATAATCCATTTGTTAAAGTCTTCATTTACACTGCACAAATTATCCCTATCAGCAGGTAGGGAGCAATCACGGCCTCCTCCATATTACCTCTAATACTAAAATAATCATTCAGGAAGATGGTGAATTTGAGGAAAGCTGCAAAAAATAAAAAGACTAAAAGATTGAACAGTTATTCCTAAAAGTTAAAATCTGTAAAGTGGCAAAAAGTTATTTCTGATTGATAATTTTAGTTGAATAGATAGATAGATCTATAGATAGATGAATAGATAGATAATAGATAGATAATAGATAGATAATCGATAAATAGGTAATACATAGATAATAGATAGATAATAGATAGATCTGTAGATAGATAGATGATAGATAGATAGATAATAGATATACACACAAATAAATCACCAAGCAACAGTCTTTAGATCAACACTCTAAACACCTCCTAACAACCAATACCTCCAACTCCAGAACCAGGCAGTATTAAACTAACACTGGCAATCCCTGCTTTCCAGCAGTGACTATATATAGCAGATGGGAGTGGCCAACACTGAACAGCTGAGACCATCAAAGCAGGCGCTCTCAAGTGAATAGATTAACCCCTGCTCTACTAGCAGAAACCTGCACTTGTTTAATATGAAGGTGAAATGCTGCTAATCAGTGCAGGAGTACGAGATACCGCAGTCTTCTGGCCCCTCTCTGTCACGGTAAACCTGTGACAGTACCTCTGTTTTTCTACGAGAGCATATAGATGTGATAACCACCCTTTTCTGTAGCATAGGAACCGGTTCCTGATTATATCAGGAAAACAACGAGATAAGGCAAAAAAGTTAAATTTATTGAAGAACAATGCCCATCTTGCCTATCTAGATGTCAGATGCTTCGGAGATTCTAAATATAAAAGCTTTTTATGATTACCGATTACCATGACTGGATGAACTGCCCTCCACCAGAAAATGACGCCATTCTTCAAAAACCCACATAACTGCCAAGAGTTACCAATGTCATAGTTTTTCTCAGAGGACGGCAGTTTCTTAGAAAAATATGCCCATGGATGCCGTTTACCAGGAGATGAACCCTGTGACAATACAGCCCACACCCCCACTTCAGGCGCATCAGTGTCTACAATAAAAGGCTGAATGACGTCAGGCTGTATGAGAATTAGCCCAGATGCAAAGCACTTTTTCTAGAAATCAAATGCCTCCCTTGCCAAACTGGACTATTTGGAAAAGTCCATCCATTTCCCGGTCATATCCATCAGAGGTTTGGCCACTACCGAAAAGTTTTTGATGAACTTATGGTAGTAGTTGGTGAAACCCAAAATCCTTTGCATGCCTTTAACTCAGGATGATTCTAATCCAGTACTGCCTGGACTTTTACATCCAACTCCAGAACCAGGCACTATTAAGCTAATACTGGCAACCCCTATTGCCAGAGGAGACTATATAAAGTAGAGGGGAGTGGCCAACACTGAAGTGCTGAGACCTTCTAAGCAGTTAAGATCTAGGAGCTCTCAACTGAACAGAATAAACCCTGCACTGTTGGCAGAAACCTGCACCATTTAATATGAAGGTGAAGTGCCTCTAATCAGGGCAGAAGTACGAGGAATCAGACACCATGGTCTTCTGGACCCTCTCTGTCGTGGTAAGCTCATGACAATAGATTTGCAGATAGATGGTAAACATATATTAGATACAAAATATATACATAGATAATATTTCCTATTCCTCACAAGACGACATTAATATCACTAATTGTAGACGGTCAATGACTACTGGTCCAAATTAATGGATTTCTCTTGATTGCCCCTTTAAACTAACTTCTTGCTCCATGCAAGGTTATAGGGAAATTAATTTTCTTACTTTCCTCCCCATATTTTCTATAGTTATTATTTTCACCTTGCATAAATATTATAAGTTTAGCTTCCATCATGACTTATACTAAGAAGGAGCCAGTGACATAGACCTCTGCTATTTCCTTGTCTTCAGCTGAGTTTTTAATACAGCTATCAATTTGCGGTTTTCGCAGGGTAACGATAACGAACCTTTGGAATGAACCATTAAATGAAGTTTTCGTAGCCTGAATATGAACCTATTCAGCAGCTGAAAGAAGGACTTCAGGGTAATTAGGTTTATCTACTAAGTGATTCTTTCATTACATTAGAAACATTGAGTTGAACTCTACGGGAGAAGCATTTTAACTGGAAGATTTGTCCTTAAATATCAGGTCACCATGGTTCATTTTCAGATGTGTAACGCTGATTCCTGTTGGGTGGGGAGTCATATCTTTTTTAAAGACTAAGTAAACCTGATATACATGTTTTAAGTACGGTAATCCATTTAGTTAAAATTATTGATTACTTTGTTTTTATTATTATTATTTAATTAGTTTAATAAGTTTTATTTAGTTTTGTGTATTTTTTACATTTTTATAACTTTCTGTTTTACAAAATTTATGACATTTATAGAAATTCTACCATTTTTTATTATTGGGTTCTGACCCATGTACCAGAGGAAAAGCTACTATCAAAGCATTTGCTCAAACAGCTGATGGACAAGGGTCATCCTTTTATCTCTCTTAGAAAGATTCGGTCATCAGGTTTCCCTGTTAGAAGCACCAATGTGTCTAGGCTGTTCTGTCCTTCTAAAATGTTGTTGTTTTTTTCTTTTTTTATTTCACAACCACAAATTAAAATACTTTATTCCTGTCCCACTCTTGATGTAAATTGCCGCGGTTCTGTAATCGTAATTCCTCCTGGCTTTGCTATACATGGATATTTGAGGGCTCTGGTACTTTTAAGTATCCAGGTGTCACTGTTGCGTTCTCAAAATTGAATATTACATTAGTTTATATTATACATTTAATATTTGCATTTCTTTGTGTGATATAAACTGTACATTAAAGATGATTTAAGGGGAAAAAATGGAAATGACTAAGTTAAACAATTCATAAAATAATATTTTACCAATGTGTCCAATATCTTTAATTTCATCTCCAAACCGACTGATTTTTGGCTTCTTCGGTTTATGTACTAAACTCTCTGAAAATGACTACGGTTATGTCTGTATCATCTAAAAATATATCTTCCCATAAGTAATCAACCCAATTATAGTATAATAGCCGAGCCCCCTAGTGGAAATAGTTCCTTCTCCTGCTGTTAAAAATTATAATAATCACAGATGTTTAATGAACAGAATTAATAATATGTTCACAGATTTCAAGACAGAAAATTTCTATCAGCGTTTGATTTGACGATTCTAAAACTTTTTTATTCTATATCTCTCCTGGAATCGATTCTAAGAAATGAGGGATGAATTACATTTATGTATTTGCTATGTATTTCTATTATCGAGGGTATGACACCAGGGTTTCCAAAAGTCCAGATATTCCAGGACAGTCCATAAAAATGGGGCACTTTTTTGCCCTATCTTTAAAAAAAAAATTAAGTTGATTTTTTTTAATCTGAAAAAACCGTGTTATTAATTTGACTGTAATTTTAATCATGTTACAGTTTCCAGTGAATGCCGCTAGTATCTTCATATCAGAATCATGGGCTGTGGCAATAGTAAGGTATCACTTATAATCACAATGGTTTACTATGGTTTTCCAATGTGTTTGTTAAAAATATTAACAGAAAACAGAAGATAGGTTCAGGGTAAAGAACATTAGCAGCAGAGAGGAAAACCCTAGCTGGTCTTTCACTGACTAGCTTAAAGGAAACTCGTCACCAGATTTGTCCTATTTGAGATAAGACCATCACCTGTCATCCCTCATATACAGCATTCTAATATTCTGTATATATGCCCCCAATCTGGCCTGCAAGTCAAGAAAAATACTTTTTATAATAGTCACCTACGGGGCGGTTGGGTCCGATGGACGTCGCTGTCTTGGTTTGGTGCCTCCTCTCTTCTTGCGATGCCATCTTCCTTCTGTGCTTCTTGTGGATGATGCATCCTACATTATCCACACTGCGCAAGCATATGTCTCTGTTCTGTCGAGGGCAGAGCAAAACACTGAGCAACATGCGCAGGGAAAAGTCAAAGAGACCTGCCGCATGCGCACTGCAGTGGTTTGCTCTGCTTTGGTCAGGGCAAAGAAGGACACCAGCGGTGCGATGCCGGGACACTTCATCCACATGAAGCAAAGAAGGAGGACGTAATCGCAAGAACAAGTGAGGCACCGGACCAAGACCCATCGGACCCAACTGCCCCATAGATAAGTATAATAAAATATGTTTTTCTTTTGTTGCAGGCCAGAATGGAGGCATATTAGAATGCTGTATATCAATGCTGGAAGGTACCGGTCTTATCTCATATGGGACAAACCTGGTGACAGGTTCCCTTTAAACTACAGCAAAATGGCTGCACAACCTAATAAGACTATAACCAATAGGAAAAAAAATTGCAGGGGGTGGAGTTTATAAAGCTGCACCTGAAAGGTGATAGGCAGACAAATGAGTATGTGAAAACATCTGTTACCTCGAAAAGATTGAAGCAAGGATAACAGAAGCTAAACACCTGCAGAAAAGGTGTATCTGCTGTTGTTCAATGGACAGAGAAGCAGATCACAAAACACAGGCTCAAGGGTTCGAACCCAGACGCATAACAGCTGTGCATAAAAAATAAAATGTCAAGTTGGCAACTCTCTATGACTCCCAAAAAAAGACTTGTGATTTCCATCGTCTTATGCCCAGATGGTGAATTCCTTTGGCACCTGCTTCACTCCTGGGTCTTAGAATGCTGGATGCTATCATGGGTCATGTTAGGATCCATTCTGATTTGTAGGGATCTGAGAACATTATCCTGCCTGTCGGCATCCCCAGCACCTCATCTAATTACTAGGTCATAAAAGGCACCAGGGATGCCTGCAGGTACAAGGTTCACAGGGCTCAGATCCAGTAGGCATGGACTACCGACATGGCCAATGGACCAAAATTACTATCTTAAAGAGGTTGTCCCGTTGGAACATTTATGGCCCATGAATAGGATCTTAAGAACGCAGCCCTGGTGTATGATTCTATAAAATGTAGAGGTGGCCATGCATGCACAGTTCTCTCCATTCATCCCAATGAGTTTGCTCTGCAAATTTCACTTTCAGATTACCGATTTTCACAAAATACAATTATTTGGTGTGTGTGGGAAATTAATCATATATTCGTTTATTGTGCTTACTATCTCCCTATAACTTTTATCTCTATAATTTATAGAAAATGAATATTATGGGACTCTGAGAAGCTACGGTAGAGGGGAGCAATGGCTGTTCATTCCAGAGCTAGCCAAGTTCATAGCTCAACTATTTCTGACTTCCCATAGACACTGAACAGAACTGCGGCTGGCATGGACGGACACCACTTTGGACTACAGGGCATCTTACGAGTGCCTGGACAACGGCTCTATGGTGTGTGGAGTCCATTCCTTGCAAGAACCCAAATCAAAATAATCCTGTGTCGGGAGATCATGAAATACAACCAGGACTGGAATTGAACAAAAAGATCTGAAGGTTCTCGTCCGGTGCCACATCGATAGCACATGGTAGGCGAACCAGAACCCTGCGAACGTCCCACTACATCACATCCCCGATGTCCCTTCTGATAAGTAGGCCTCCGCCATGAGTGCATTGTGCCACAGTGTAATGACGACCCAGCGTCTGACATTCAGAAGGGACCCCCGGGAGGCTGCAGGAAGTAGAAGGGTTGTAGGGCACTGGTCAGGACCGGAGTCCTGTTAGTCATTTATGCTCAACACTAATCATGACCAGTTGAAACAGACAGATTCTGTACAAACATGTATGTTTGTTCTTTGTTTCTACCAATGTACTTTATCTAAGATGCCAAGGAAAATATTAGATTGGAAAAAATTCTACAATACATATTGAAGACATACTGTCGCCAAGGTCTTGGTAATTATACTAATTGGCTAATGTATTCAAAAATGCTTGTAAGAACAAAAAGCCATTATTATCCATGTCTTCTCTCTGCAGATTAAGAGCTAAATACACAATATTCTGCAACAGTAAAAGTATATTAATGGAGGAAAGCATAAAGTACTGAAAATGCTGACGTCCCAATCCCCATACACATAATAAATGGAAAACATAAGTACAGGTCAAAAGGTCTCCGGTTTAATGTATGAAAACATGTTTTTTCAGACCTTTTGTAAGTTGAGAGCAAACAAAATATGACTCACTGCTGCATCATCCATCACAAGGCCTGTGGACGTCAGGTCGGAGTCTTCCAGAAAACAAGATTTTTACTGTAAGTGGCAAACAGGAGTCATTGGTACAATTTTTTTTAAAATAGTTGGTGTCACAGAGATTTGTTTTGGAACACATTTAAAAAAAAAAAAATGTTTTTTTCAAAATTCCCAGAAAATACTATAGGTCCTCATCTATCAATCAGCAAAATACAAACATACTTATATCAGTCAGTAATAGCACCAAGTTCCAAAAATAACAGAGGCAGATCTGATATCAGTCTTCAGATTGTGTGATTGCTTTGGTTCATTTACATTTGGTTTAATGCACATGGAACTGAGAAAGTCAAAAGACCCAGAGAAGCTGGACACCCCAGTGATTACCTGCATTTGTCACAAGTCTACTTTAATACTGCCCCTACATACAAGATTATAACTGATATAATACTGCCTCAATATACAAGAATATAACTACTATAATACTGCCTCCTATGTACAAGAATATAACTACTATAATACTGCTCCTTTGTACAAGAATATAACTACTATAATACTGCTCCTATGTACAAGAATATAACTACTATAGTACTGCCCCTATGTGCAAAAATATAACTACTATAATACTGCTCCCTATGTACAAGAATATAACTACTATAATACTGCTCCTATGTACAAGAATATAACTACTATAATACAGCTCCTATGTACAAGAATATAACTACTATAATACTGCCCCTATGTACAAGAATATAACCACTATAATACTGCCCCCTATGTACAAGAATATAACTACTATAATACTGCCCCTATGTACAAGAATATAACTACTATAATACTACCCCCTATGTACAGGAATATAACTGCTATAATACTACTCCTATGTACAAGAATATAACTACTATAATACTGCCTCCTATGTACAAGAATATAACTACTATAATACTGCCCCCTATGTACAAGAATATAACTACTATAGTACTGCTCCTATGTACAAGAATAAAACTTATAACTGCTATAATACTGCCCCTATATACAAGAATATAACTACTATAATACTGCCCCTATGTACAAGAATATAACTACTATAATACTACCCCCTATGTACAGGAATATAACTGCTATAATACTGCCCCTATATACAAGAATATAACTACTATAATACTGCCTCCTATGTACAAGAATATAACTACTATTATACTGCCCCTTATGTACAAGAATATAACTACTATAGTACTGCTCCTATGTACAAGAATAAAACTTATAACTACTATAATACTGCCCCTATATACAAGAATATAACTACTATAATACTGCCTCCTATGTACAAGAATATAACTACTATAATACTGCCCCCTATGTACAAGAATATAACTACTATAGTACTGCTCCTATGTACAAGAATAAAACTTATAACTACTATAATACTGCCCCTATATACAAGAATATAACTACTATAATACTGCCCCTATGTACAAGAATATAACTACTATAACACTGCCCCTATGTACAAGAATATATCTACTATAATACTGCCCTCTATGTACAAGAATATAACTACTATAATACTGCCCCTATGTACAAGAATATAACCACTATAATACTGCCCCTATGTACAAGAATATAACTACTATAATACTGCCCCTATGTACAAGAATATAACTACTATAATACTACCCCCTATGTACAGGAATATAACTGCTATAATACTGCTCCTATGTACAAGAATATAACTACTATAATACTGCCTCCTATGTACAAGAATATAACTACTATAATACTGCTCCTATGTACAAGAATATAACTACTATAATACTGCTCCTATGTACAAGAATATAACTACTATAATACTGCTCCTATGTACAAGAATATAACTACTATAATAATGCCCCTATGTACAAGAATATAACTACTATAATACTGCTCCTATGTACAAGAATATAACTACTATAATACTGCCCCTATGTCCAAGATTATAACTACTATAATACTGCCCACTGTAGATCAAATGATGAAAAGCCATTCTCTTCTTATGTTGTATTTCGGTTTCATCTTACATCTATGACTTTATCTCTTTTCTGATTTAGCCTCAATCATCATAAAAGTGAGATATTTACAGCCTGCACCTCTTTATGGATGAACACTCTCTCGTGTCCTTCAATAATATTTTATCATAAGTTTGCATAAATGATTGCAGATTTTGCTCGGCGTTTCTGTTGATAAGTACGGTTGGCGGTGATATGTGGTGACAGGACCAAATGTGTTTTGGCCGAGATTCAGTCTAAAAAAAATTAGAAGCTGTTGATTTTATTACCACTTTGTCAATATATTTGATGTAGTGTTAATGACTGTGAATGGCCTAATGATCAGCCTGGGTCGCCGCGGCACTCTCGGTAAGCACCGTCTCCTTTGATCTCCAGCATTGGGGAGAATGAATGCTGATTCAGTTCATTTTTCACACGCTCATTCCAGGATAGTCATGAAGCAAACATTTCATGATCAAACATTTTAATGTACTTCACTTGTCCTGGAGGCAGAGTGCGATAAATTAAGACTTGTTGCCAGTCCCAGACAATCTGCTCTTTGCAGTCACCATAATGCAGCTTCCACCATCCCTGAGAAGGTGAGGTCGGAGCCTCAGAGGAGACCATAGTATTTGTAGAAGTCACTGCAAAGCTTTGATGACCTATTTGGAAACACAAAAAGTATTATCAAAAGTTTAAACTTGGAGCGTAAGAACTGACTTCTTTAGGTTCTCGACCTTACAACATCCAATTTTAGCATCAGTAAAATAGTCCTACAGTCACGTAGGCTTCATGAAAATTCATAGCCCTTTTCTTTCCTTCACAAAGGAGTCAGACCTATTCTGTCCAGTTCTGGGCTCTACATTTTAAAAATACATCAACAAACTGGAGCAAGTTCAGAGAAGAGCTAGCAGAATGGTGAGCAGACTGCAAAGTATGTCCTATGAGAAACGGTTAAAGGATCTGGGAATGTTTAGTGGTCTACAAATATCTGAAGGGCTGTCACAGTGTAGAGGGATCATCATTATTCTCATTTGTACATGGAAACATGAAAAGCAATGGAATGAAACTGAAAGGGAGAAGATACAGATTAGATATTAGAAAAAAAAATTTCGACAGTGAGGTTGATCAAAGAGTGGAACAGGCGGCTATGAGAGATGATGAGTTCTCCTTCAATGGAAGTCTTCAACCAGAGGCTGGACAGACATCTTTCTGAGATAGTTTAGTGAATCCTGCACTGAGCAGGGGGTTAGACACAAGGACCCTGGAGGGTCCTTCTAACTGTAACGTTCTAGGATTCTATGAGAGTACAAATCCCCTGCCCTCCAGGATTTATATCAATAGCCCCTATGCTTTCTTAAAATGTAAGGCTTTGTTCACATTGTTTTAGTAGTTTTTGTAGCACATACACTGTTACGTGTCGAGTTCCCGCCGCTGCACAGGGGGAATCTCGAACCACCTCCGCTGTGGTTTCTCATTCTCCTCCAGCCGCAGTGGAGCCTGCTCAGCCTGCTCAGCAGAAACGTCGGTCCCAGCGCCTGGCTAAGACAGATACTGTGCGTTTGGTTACTGCTGCCCTTCCAGGTTCAGCCATTATAACCAATACTGTTCAGCGGCGAGCAGGCATCCCTGGGACTAAGTCCTGCTTTTCTCCTTCTGAGCATGCCCAAGGGAAGATCTCTCATTGGAGATCGGAGGTCACACACTCAGGTCCTGCAGCAGCTCCTATTGGTCCACTAGGAAGGTCCTGAAGAGCTGCAGCTATAAAAGGTTAGCATGGCCGCTCGGCCATGCGCTAGTATAAATCAGTAATTGTGTGTGTGTGGATGTATGCCTGTTCTGGTGAAAGCTCCGAATCATTCCCATCCCTAGAGTTGATGAATGCTCGCGAATGTTGGAGCTGCCTAGCGCCAGATAGTGCCATCCAGCACCAGGCACAATCTATACTGCGTCTATCCTGCAGTCACCGCTGCTGCGGTACTGTACGCACTCTGTGCGGCTATCTCCTGTGTCTCCTGACAATCCATCAGTGTAGGGTGAGAACTCCCGCTTGATCCCAGCATCTGACTCAGGGCGTCCTCAGGCGTGGGCTCAAAAGCCACCGAGGGTCAGAGCGGAATCAAGCACCAGCATAATGGGGGTGAATTGCAGGGATCCCACTAGTATCCATTTGCTGCACCCTGTGAATGCTAACAGGGCACAGCGTTATCTTTATTCCCTGCAACTCTGTGAAGCAACAGAGTTCGCTCCTATACAGACTAGGTGACGGAACCCATGTCTATTCAGGCATAGTACCGCCATATAGTACCACCATATAGTGCCACCATTAACTAGCAGCAGGTTCTACTCCTGCACAATGGACCCCGGGTTGCAAACGCACCTATACTATCATTATATTTACTCAGTGCGTTCCGCCAGCCCTAACAGTATACTAGCGCCAGGGTCTGACTAGTAATGGCGGACGATCAGTGTCTACAACGGTACATCCAGCAGCTGGAGGGTAGGTTGGCAGCTCTTGAACGCACAACCTCGGCTGTGGATGTCACCGCAGTCGCTGTTTAGGCTGCTACCGTAGCTGCAGCCAGTTTGTCCACTGCCACCCCTGCTCCGACTTTATCCTGTCTCCCGTTACAAGACAAGTTTGCTGGTGACAGTAAGCTGTGTCCGTGATTCGTGAGCCAGTGTGCTATATATCTAGAGCTCCTGGCTGCACGTTTTCCCACGGAACGGGCTAAAGTGGGATTTATTTTATCCCTTCTGTCGGACAGGGCGCTGGAGTGGCCAACGCTGCTGTGGGAGCGCGATGATCGTGTGGTGCAGAGTGCACCTCGCTTCCTGGACTCTCTGAAACAGGTCTTTATGGGACCTCGTGTCACCCATGATACGGCGCTCCAACTGCTGGCATTGACACAGGGCTCGTCCATGGTCAGTCAATTCGCCGTCCACTTCCAGACTTTGGCATCTGAGCTAGAGTGGCCAGATAAAGTCCTTATCCCGGTGTTTTGGAAGGGACTGGCTGACCATGTGAAGGATACCTTGGCCACCAGGGATATTCCTGCCACACTGGAAGAGATAATAACTATTTCCACCTGCATCGACCTTCGATGTCCCAATACATCCAGGAGAATCTGGCAAGAGGATTTATTAGGAAGTCAGTGTCACCTGCAGGGGCTGGGTTCTTCTTTGTGCAGAAGAAGAACGGAGAACTACGTCCATGCATTGATTACAGGGGTCTTAATGCCATCACTGTTAAGAACAAATACCCTCTGCCTCTGATATCAGAGCTATTCGATAGGTTGTGAGGAGCAAGGGTATTTACTAAACTTGATCTGTGGGGTGCTTACAACCTGATTCGCATCCGTGAGGGGGACAAATGGAAGACAGCATTTAACAGCAGGGACGGCCACTATGAATACCTGGTGATGCCCTTCGGGCTCTGTAATACCCCTGACGTTTTCCAAGACTTTGTGAATGATATCTTCCGGGATATGCACTCCACCTCGGTCGTAGTCTATCAGGATGATATTCTCATCTACTCTCCAGATATACTCCCACCTGAGAGATGTTTGCAAAGTCCGACCTCCTACGGGCAAACTCCCTTTACGCCAAGTTGGAGAAGTGTGTGTTTGAGCAGGAGTCCTTGCCTTTCCTTGGCTATATCATCTCTGCCCAGGGATTGGCTATGGATCCTGCCAAGCTACAGGCCGTGATGGACTGGCAGGAACCCCATTCTCTCAAAGCGGTGCAGCGCTTCATGGGGTTCATTAATTACTATTGCCAGTTCATTCTCCACTTCTCAACTTTGGTAGCTCCCTTGGTTGCCCTCACCAAAAAGGGAGCAAATCCCAAATTGTGGTCGGAGGAGGTTTCCAAGGCCTTTCTCTCTATTAAGTCACACTTCGCTAGTGCTCCCATTTTACATCGCCCCGATGTTGATAAACCTTTTATCATGGAGGTGGATGCCTCTTCCGTCTGTGCTGGAGCAGTCCTCTTCCAGAAGGATGCTCAAGGTCGGAAGCATCCTTGCTTCTTCTCCAAGACCTTCACACCAGCGGAGAGGAATTATTCCATCGGGGACAGGGAGTTGCTAGCCATGAAGTTGGCTATCTCAGAGTGGAGACACCTCCTGGAGGGGGCTTGCTTTCCCTTCCAAGTTTACACCGACCACAAAAATTTGATCTATATACAGACTGCCCAGTGGCTAAATTCTCGCCAGGCTAGATGGTCCCTGTTCTTCTCCCGATTCCATTTCACCCTCCATTTTCTCTCCGGGGAGAAGAACATTTGTGCTGATGCTCTCTCCTGCTCTATAGTGTCATCAGCGGAGGAGGAGGAGCCTCGGCTTATTGTCCCTTCTGAGAGCCTGAGGACTGTGGCCCCGGTTTTACTAGAGTCTGTGTCCCTGGGCAAGACTTTTGTGCCATCAAATTTGCGACCGGAGGTTCTCTCTTGGGCTCACTTGTCCAGGGTGGGTGGACACTTTGGGACCAAAAGGACATCTGAGCTTCTGGGGAGGACGTACTGGTAGCCGCATATGGCCCGTGACGTTGGAGACTATATTCGGGCATGTGTCTCCTGTGCCAAAAATAAGTTTCCTCGACAACAGCCAGCTGGGTTACTTTACCCCTTGCCGGTCCTGGGAGATGGTCGAGATGGACTTTGTGGTGGGCTTACCGAAGTCCCGTGGCTGCACCATTATTTGGGTAATCACCGACCATTTTTCCAAAATGGTGCACTTGGTGCCTCTTCCACGGCTACCTTCTGCATGGGCCTTGGCAGTGTTGTTTATTAAACACATTTTCCGCCTACATGGTATGCCGGACAAAATTGTTAGTGACCGGGGTCCCCAGTTTGCATCTTAGTTCTGGAGAGAGCTTTGTCCTCTACTCAGCATCGAGCTGAATTTCTCTTCAGCATACCATCCCAAGACGAATGGGATGGTTGAGAGGGCCAATGTCACGGGGGAACTGAGTAGACTAAGGTTGGTTACCCGGGCCCCTGGATATCCCTCAGGCTAGGGAAACCCTGTCTGTCCCTTTCCCAGAAGTTACACTAAAGGTGTGCATGTCTGGGCCGCCAGGCCTGACCCTGACTCCTGTTTCAGCCCTAAGCTGAAACCACCACCCGCCACCCAGTGAAGAGACCACACACCAATCCCCACAGAAAGCACAGACAGGGAAAACTGAAAAACGCACCACGCCGCAGACACACGGGAAAACACTATAATGTGCACAGGGCAAAACAAATACAAATAGGAAGGAGGAATATGACAAAGGATAATACACCACCAGATACGATATTCCTACAGCAAGACCACCACTCCAGACCAGAACCACTAGGCATAAAGCACAAGCTATAATCGGCGACGCCCAAAGTCCAGCGCGACTATTTAAAGGCCGTGGGTGTGACCCAGCCTCCAACCTGATTGCCAGCTAGATTAACCCCGAGCAAGCTGGATAAAATCTAGCCGACGCCACTGAGCGTGTAGTGGACATAAGTGGAATTACTGCTGTCTATCGGATGCCCTAGTGTGAACAGCGTCCGACATGACAGTACCCCGCCTTCTACGAGGGACCCCAGGGCCCTCACGACTTATAGGACCCGGCTTGTCCAGATGGTGCCGGTGAAACATACTGACCAGCCGGTCCGCATGTATGTCTGAGGCTGGTACCCAGGACCTCTCTTCCGGCCCATAACCACGCCAGTGTACCAGGTACTGTAATGTGCGGCGCACTACACGAGAGTCAACCACCTTGGAGACTTCAAACTCCAAATTGCCATCCACCAAGACTGGAGGTGGCATAGGCGCCATGTCCACAGAACCCACCACCTTTTTTAATAAAGATCTGTGGAACACGTTGTGTATTTTATATACCGTAGGGAGCGCCAAACGGTAGGCTAACGGGTTAATGATGGTGGCAACCCTAAATGGACCAATAAACCTTGGACCCAATTTCAAGGATGGAATCTTGAGTTTTATGTTTTTTTGTGGACAACCACACCCAGTCACCCACACTCAGGTCCGGACCGTCACACGTTTACTGTCAGCCATTCGTTTGTACCTTGCACCTACGCTTAGCAAGCGCTGTTTCACTCTCCTCCAAACTGATGACAGTTGTGCTCCTAACTGGTCCTCCTCCGGGACGCCAGTAGAGCCCCCCTGACGCAGAGTACAAAACTGAGGATAGAGCCCGTAAACACAAAAGAACGGGGACTCCCCAGATGATTCCTGACGGTGATTATTTATAGCAAACTCAGCCAAAAGAAGGAACGTAGACCACTCCTCCTGATTGTCAGAAACAAAACAGCGTAAGTACTGCTCCAAATTCTGGTTCATACGCTCGGTCTGACCATTTGACTGAGGATGAAACGCAGAAGAATGCGACAACTTGATCCCCAGCCGTGAGCAAAAAGCTTTCCAAAATTTTGCCACAAACTGAGTACCCCTATCAGACACGATGTCAGATGGGACCCCGTGAAGTCTGACCACCTCCTGCACAAAACCTGAGCTAGAGTCTTAGCGTTAGGCAACGAAGGCAAAGACACAAAGTGCAACATGTTTGAGAACCGATCAACAACCACCAGAATGACCGTGTTCCCAGCAGAGGAGGGCAAATCTGTGATAAAATCCATGGAAATCTCCGTCCATGGCCTACTGGGTACCCCGAGAGGATGTAGTGTGCCAGCAGGACGAGAGCGGGACATCTTAGCCCTAGCGCACGTGGTACATGCTGATACGTACGAGACCACGTCCTGTTGGATTTTGGGCCACCAAAACCGACGTGACACCAACTCCAAGGTACCCCTAACCCCTGGATGGCCAGCCAGGACAGAATCATGATGCTCACCCAACACCTTTAGGCGAAGATGGAGCGGTACAAACGATTTATTAATGGGAAGCTCTGGTGGTACCTCCTCCTGAGCCTCGGCAATCTCAGCCTCAACCTCGGTCGTGAGAGCCGAGACCACTACACCCTTTTGGAGGATGGGTACCGGATCTTCCCGAGGTTCTCCCCCCAGAAAACACCTGGACAAAGCATCCACCTTAGTGTTCTTAGACCCAGGTCGGTACGTAACAAAAAAGTTGAATCTCGTGAAAAACAATGCCCAGCAAGCCTGCCTGGTGGACAGACGCTTGGCTGACTCCAAATACAGCAGATTTTTATGGTCGGTGATAACTGTAACCTGATGGACCGACCCCTCCAAAAAGTGTCGCCATTCCTCAAAAGCCATCTTGATAGCCAACAACTCCCTGTTGCCGATATCGTAATTACGTTCGGCAGACGACAGCTTCTTGGAAAAGTAGGCGCAAGGACGCAACTCGCCCAAGGATGAGCCTTGTGACAGCACCGCCCCCACTCCAACCTCAGATGCATCGACTTCCACGGTAAATGGTTTTGATACGTCCGGTTGCACCAGAATGGGGGCCGAAGCAAAACTGTTCTTCAGAAATTCAAATGCGCGCACAGCAGCCTGAGGCCAGGCAGAGAAATTGGTACCCTTTTTCGTCATGTCAGTAAGCGGTTTAGCAATGGTAGAAAAATCTTTGATAAACTTTCTATAATAGTTGGAAAACCCAAGGAACCGCTGGAGTGCTTTTAGGTTATCAGGTCGTTCCCAATGCAGCACCGCTTGCACCTTAGCGGCGTCCATTTTAAACCCTGAAGCTGACACAATATAACCCAAGAAAGGCAACTCCTGAACCGAAAATACACATTTCTCAAGTTTTGCATAGAGCTTATTTTCCCTGAGAAGCTGTAACACCTGCCTCACATGCTCTAAATGAGTATCACAGTCGCATGAATAAATGAGAATGTCATCTAGGTACACAATAACGAATTTCCCCAGAACATGCGAGAATACATCATTTATGAAATGTTGAAAAACTGCAGGCGCGTTTGTCAACCCAAATGGCATCACCAAATTTTCAAAATGACCCTCAGGAGTATTAAAAGCCATCTTCCACTCATCACCTTGACGGACTCTTATGAGGTTGTAAGCCCCCCTGAGGTCAAGCTTGGAAAACCACTTAGCACCTGCCACCTGGTTGAACAAATCAGGTATCAGTGACATAGGGTATGGATCACGAACCGTAATCTGGTTTAACTCCCTGAAATCCAAACACGGGCATAGTCCGCCATCTTTCTTTTTAATGAAGAAGAACCCCGCTGCCACCGGCGAGGCTGAAGGCCTGATGTGCCCTTTGCTCAGACTCTCAGCAGTGTAATCTTTTAAAGCTTGCTTCTCAGGACCAGAGATGTTGAACATCCTTGCTTTCGGCAATTTAGGGGCAATGTGGTTTCAATTCTGAGCAACCCTTCTCTGAGAACACATCCGCGAAATCCAGCAGTGACTCAGGAATGATTGGAGTCACAGAGGACACATATGTGACCAGGCAATTCTCCTGGCAAAATCCGCTCCACTGAATTATGTCCTGAGTTTTCCAGTCAATAACCGGGTTGTGCATAGATAACCATGGAAAACCCAGAACCATTTGTGCAGGAAGATTACTGAGCACCCTACATGTAACCTGCTCAGAATGTAGGACCCCAATGTGGAGTTTAACCTCAGCCACAAACTCAGTAATCTCCCCCTGTGGGAGAGGGGTAGCATTGATGGTGACCACCCGGATAGGATGAGGCAATTTTTCGACCGTGAACCCGGCCGTGCCCGCAAACTCCTCATCAATGAGATTAGTGGCCGAACCACTATCCACAAAAACAGTGATTGGCAGCTCTCTGCCAGCGACCATAACTCTGGCAGGGAGCCTACATTGAGAGACCACCATGGAGGATATGCATATGCTCAGATTGGCCTCCTCCACACCCTCTGAGCTTAGTAGTTTTCCACCGTTGCGCTTTTTTTTAGAAAACAGTGGACAAGCATTTACATAATGCCCCTTTTTACCACAGCAAAAACAGAGTCCCTGCTTCCTGAGCAAGGGGGCTTGATGATGCGACACCCATGCGATTTGCATAGGCTCCGTGGGCTCACCTGCAGCAACCTCACGTGCACCTACAACCTCCCCCATAGGCGGCATCTCTAGTGCCCCCTGACGCAAACGGCGATCAATGCAGACCACAAGACTCATGGCAGACTCTAGAGAAGCAGGAGTCTCATACATCAGAAGGGCTTGTTTAACCCTTCCCGAAACCCCACATACAAACTGACTCCGCAGCGCCGGGTCATTCCATTGTGTGTCCACCGCCTAGCGACGAAATTCAGAACAGTAATCCTCCGCCATTCGCTCCCCCTGGCGGAGAGCGCGTGTTTTAGATTCTGCTAGAGCCAATCTGTCAGGATCATCATATATGAGTCCAAGAGCAGAAAAAAAACTCTCTACTGAGTTAAATGCAGTTGAATCAGAAGGTAATGCTTGGGGGTCTCCGTTCCGTAATGACAAAACCAAGCCCACACGCTGAGCCTCATTACCTGAGGAAAGCGGACGCATACGAAAATACAGTTTGCAAGCTTCATGGAAAACAACAAATTTACTGCGTTCCCCAGCAAACCTCTCAGGTAAAGGGATTTTTGGCACTGCAACTCTACCTGCAGTTTCCACTTGCACATTAGATACCACAAGACCCTGTTGCTGAACTGCCCCCTTCAATTCAGTGACCTGTAAGAACAGCGCCCTCAACTGCTGGTTTATGAAAGTCATGGGCTCCATGACATGCAAAAAAAATATATATGTATTTTTTTTTTCTTTTGGGCCGATTATAATGTCACGGGGGAACTGAGTAGACTAAGGTTGGTTACCCGGGCCCCTGCGATATCCCTCAGGCTAGGGAAACCCTGTCTGTCCCTTTCCCAGAAGTTACACTAAAGGTGTGCATGTCTGGGCCGCCAGGCCTGACCCTGACTCCTGTTTCAGCCCTAAGCTGAAACCACCACCCGCCACCCAGTGAAGAGACCATACACCAATCCCCACAGAAAGCACAGACAGGGAAAACTGAAAAACGCACCACGCCGCAGACACATGGGAATACACTATAATGTGCACAGGGCAAAACAAATACAAATAGGAAGGAGGAATATGACAAAGGATAATACACCACCAGATACGATATTCCTACAGCAAGACCACCACTCCAGACCGGAACCACTAGGCATAAAGCACAAGCTATAATCGGTGATGCCCAAAGTCCAGCGCGACTATTTAAAGGCCGTGGACGAGTGGGGGGCCATACAGCCTGAAATGCTGCAGCCCCATGACAGCGAGATACAGAAGGAAGAACAGCTTTTAGCGAATGTGCCGGAGAGCGAAGCAAAGGAGAGTGACAACAAGGGAGAATAGCAGCGACTGGGCTACCTCCCTGACAGAGCGCAGATACTGGTAACTGGAAGACCGAGGTTGTGTCATTACTCTAGGAGGCACATCAGAAACCGATAGGACAGCTAGACTACATGTAACTTGTCCGCCCTAACACCCAGGAGACACAGTGACACATAGAGCCCGGGTCGTGATCAGGTGAGACCCTGTAAAAAGGCTCGAGTCATCTGTCATACGGGTTTGAGTCCTACCTAAAGGGGGACAGAGAGAACTGAGAGGACTTTGCCAGAAGCCTTAGGCAGTAATGGACTACAATACCACCGGCTAAGAGGAAGACTTTCATCTCCACCTGGTTAAAGGGGAATCTGAACTCGCTTCCAAGCCGGCCGGACCCTGCCTGTATCTGTGATCTGGTGCCCTGGACTGGGGCTGCCTGCTACATCAGTAAACCAAGTAAAAAGACTGCACAACTGCATCCTTCGTTCTTTTACTGCTCCAATCACCATCTTCCATCTATTCACCGGGAGCCCTGGGGACCTATTTCACCTGTGGGAAGTTATACCATCTGGCTGCCATAACATCACCCCAGAGGACCCCTTTAAGCAGCATTGGTCATCCCTGACCGAATACCACAGGTGGCGTCACGAACTCCTATTATCTCACAAATCCCTTTAAAGACCTCCCCTTTTACATGGGCGCCCAGGGCCACGGACCGATTCGCCACCGCCGTGACACATCCATTTAAGTACCGGACCGGGTACCGAGTGCCCCACTGCCCTGGCGGGTGACTCAGGACCTGCATTGATTTGCAGAAGGCGGCACTTTCATCCCTTTTAGTATGGGGCGGTAGTGCACATGCTCGACCGCTGAGCTATTCTTTCCTTATGGGCCTGCCTCGTACTGTGTCAGGCGTTTTATAGCAGCCCCATAGAGAATATAAGGCGCAGCGGTTGGGCATCTGATCTACCACGCCATTTTGCAGCAGGTATAAAAGTGCTTTGTTTCTTGGATCATTGGCAACCATAGAAGAGCAATCAGACAAGCCAGGATTCTGTAACTGTGATGTAACATGTATGTGGTACAATTAAAGAAGCAAAAAGTAGTCAAAAAGTTAAACAGAAGTCAAAAATGGTAATATATCCTACCTAAAAAAAACTAGGACTAAGGTCAAAGTAGTTGAGATTTATAGGAGGTGTGGCCGTGTACTTTACACATGTACCATCATGCGTCGCTTCCTGCCCGGCCTCAAGACTTATTGTAGTGCCGATTGGAGAGCGAAAGAGGAGCTCAGATGAGTAAATACATGACACTTTGTATCCTACTATTAAATTCAGTTCTTCAGTGAGAGAAGATTGACAGATGTGCGAGCTTGAGCAAATATCAACGCAATAAGACTAGGAAGAAGTTGTATCCAGTGTTCAAAGTTCCAGGTGTAATCCCATATGTCTGTGATATCATCCGAAAGATCTGATGGAACAATTCAAGGCAAGCCAAGCTTCTGCTCAATAAGAGATATTTCTGTGGAACGTTCCGCAGTTATCTCTCCACTTTGAAGTGAATGAAAGCCTCGCCAAATCTATTCTGATTTCTGTTTGGTTGTAGACGTGTTTATTTCATTTTATTTTTTTTTTACATTTATTTATTTCAAACATTGAAATTAATTAGAAATGAGTTTGAGATGAACGGTAACTGGAAACATTTTCCCCATTTGATCTAAAGCTTCAAGTGTGATATGGAAATACAGAAAATTTTTGATCAAAAACCTTCATTGCGATGCACCTGCTCCTTTATTCTGGTGTATCAAAGCCTCGTGTCATTTCGCGTAAATATATTCCTTTTAGCGGGGCACGTAACATACTGTATAAATAAATAAATAGATTTAATCCTAATCACATTTTTTCTTTTTTGGCTTTCCACACGATGCTGTTTTATCGTAGAGAGAAGAATATTCTATAAATTTTACAAAAGACAAAAACATTGTAGAGCCAAAAACTAAGAAAACCAATTTGTAAGACAAAAAGTTCTATGCTCTCTGCATCATGTGTCTCATGGCATGTGGACATTGATCATCATATCCTTACGTTGCTTGCTAAAAATCGACTATCAGAACCCTCTTTTCCACTACAACAGTCTTCATTCTCCAGGAAGGCTTTCCTTTTTAGATTTTGATCTTGATTATGGGAAACCAAGACTATTTAGTAGATGGGGCATCAGTAGTAGGGTTGAAATAAACCATTTGAGTTCCACAGGATTCTCTGCTGGACCTAAACTCTCACAACTTTGGAGCCAATTATTTGCCTTAGGTGAAAAATTAAATAATGATATTTCGTCCAGGAGATCCAAGGAACCTAAGCCCCGCTCTTATCATGGATGGACATTGACGTTGGACAGCAGGGTCTAGCTTGTATTCAATTTTTCTCTTTCTTCCAGAGATGTTCACGAAATCTACCGTGGTGGTAAAATATTTGACACTAAGTTTAGCTAAATATTTTTTCTTACCATCATGAGTCACGTTTATAGAGTAAATGTCACTGAAATAAAGTTTTACGTCTTCCAAGGATCCCATAAGGTGTTCTGGACTTCTCTGGGTTTCTCATCATATTTGTTTGAGAAGTGGAGATTGTACAATTTTCCTTAATTGCTGCCAAAAATCTAATTGGGGGAAGGAAGTATTGTTGGCATGAAATACTGTATGCTTCAGGTTCGGAGTGCTCTGGGAAGCACCAACATCTCACCTTGCCTTGTCAAGGACATTTAGAAAATGGACTTTGGTGGATGTAATGTTTGCATGGACGCAAGAAATCCTAGTTACAACTTTTCTTTTATCTGTCTACTAGTCTTCAGTTCACATCTACACTCCATCTATCTCTCAATTGGCCATCACGGCCCTACCACCAACTTTACCGACCACTTCACTATCTGGGTCCTAATCTTTCATTGAAATGACACTTCCAAAAACATCATGGGTGACTTCAATATCCCACTGACACATGTCATTCAGCTGTCTCCAAACACTTATCACTTTTTTCCTCCTTTATCCTCAAAGGTCCTCTAAAGCCACCCAAAGTTGGCCATGAATTAGACCTCTTCTTCACCCGCCTCTGCTCCTCTGCTCCCTAGCTGACCTTTCCATCTCACCTCCTTTTCTACCTCACCACAATCTACTTATATTTTCTTTTTTTAATCTTTATCCTCCTTTCCCAGTTCAGAGACTAACCCATGCTCTTACATGTTATGATATCTGCATACTCTCTGACTGGCTTGTACCACTCTCTGTGATGACTCCAGCTCACTGGTGGTCACAGTCAGGAGAAGGCCCCTGTGCAAGAACAGTATATGGGCCCATTACCGCCCAAAACCTCATCATAATGCTCAATTCTTCTTGCTTTTGAGGTGGATGTGGGCCCCCTTACCTCTTGAACCCCTATTTAAATGCACTTTTGCTTTTTACTTATTTAGTTACAGCAGGGTTTTTTGCTCCTTGAGCAGCGTGACCTCCTTGAATTGGCTTCCATCCTCTCCCCCACATTACTTTTTGCCGAGCTACAATCTTACTTTCCATCTCACCACTCTACTGAAATCACTCACCATAACTATAAAAGCCAAAAACTACTGTATACCAACCTTTACTGATCGAAAACTGGAAGCCACAATATGAAAATTGTTTTCCATCAGAACCTAAAAAAATTGGTAAAAATGACTGTCATATTAGGAAACCCTTTCTTAAAGGATGATCCCTCATCAAGTCTTCAGATGTAGTAGATTCGACTGTGAAAAATCCCAGCTGTTATGCCCAGGGGAAACTGCGCACATTCACACCTCATACATAGTTGTTTTAAGTGTTGAAAAGTGGGAAGTTATTTTTCCAATGGTTCCTGCTTCTGATATAGAAATATTGGAGGTCCCAAGCCTACATTCCCAACTCTGACCTTCATGTAGCCGTCTAGAGTGCACAACCAGGTTGGTATATCAGACACGTCACGATTATAGTAGAATCTTGCAGAGGCAATGGGGATAATCCAATCAATATTAATTAATTCAGGCGCAAGAACGAGTTCTCCTCATCAGATTTTGATTCTTTTTTTAATGTACGTCATTTTGACATCTGCTCCTGATCTCTCTACCTAAAAACCCTTTTCAAAAATTCATACAAAGTGTCCACAGTTAATAATCAGAAATATGTTGAGTTGGGGAATCTCTGAAGACTCCTAGATAGATTAGCAATCCTTCGAGAGGCTGCGGCTGAAAATTACTCACAGCTGTCGGATGAGAGGTTATTGGGATTTTGTTCAGATTTGGCTGCTCAGAAATTCCACAAAACATGAGACGATGAACGCCGTCTACAGATGTAGTGACAGATCCAGAGCTACTGTGCAACACACGCATAATGAATAATCTGGTGTCAGGGGCGGATTATTACCAAAGTTCTTGGAAAAAGAAAAGTTAAAAAGTTAGAAGTGTCCAAAATCCGATATTTTGAGAACTTAATTTTCTTTTCTCTGGTTTACAGCCCCTTGCCTTGGAGACCGACCACATCTAATGTCTTGCTTGTAACCACAGCGCTGATTAGTAAGTAACATCGTGCTCCAGGGATCCAGCTTCATAACGGTGCATACTCTTTGCTCAGACACTCATATTTAAGTCACATGCTGCCCATTTCCTTGTGATCCTTCTTGAGATGGTTCTACTCCTTCTTTGGAGTCCAGCTGTGTGTAATTAATCTGATAGGACTTGATTTGGAAAGGTGCACACCTGTCTATATAAGACCTCACAGCTCACAGTGCATGTCAGACCAAATGAGAATCATGAGGTCAAAGGAACCGGCCAAGGAGCTCAGAGACAGAATTGTGGCAAGGCACAGATCTGGCCAAGGTTACAACAGAATTTCTGCAGTACTCAAGGTTCCTAAGAGCACAGTGGCCTCCATAATCCTTACATGGAAGAAGTTTGGGAGGTAAAGAGGTAAAAAAGAACCCCAAGATCACTGTGGCTGAGCTCCAGAGATGCAGGAGGGAGATGGGAGAAAGTTCCACAAAGTCAACTATCACTGCAGCCTCCACCAGTCGGGCCTTTATGGCAGAGTGGCCCGATGGAAGCCTCTCCTCAGTGCAAGACATATGAAAGCCGCATAGAGTTTGATAAAAAACACATGAAGGACTCCCAGACTATGAGAAATAAGATTGGTCTGATTAGATGAAGATAGACCTTTTTGGTGATAATTCTAAACGGTATGTGTGGAGAAAACCAGGCACTGCTCATCACCTGCCCAATACAATCCAAACAGTGAGACATGGTGGTGGCAGCAATGGTGTTTTTCAGCTGCAGGGACAGGATGACTGGTTGCCATTGAACGAAACATGAATGCGGCCAAGTACAGAGATATCCCGGATGAAAACCTCTTCCAGAGAGTTCTGGACCTCAGACCTGACCAAAGGTTCACCTTCCAACAAGACAATGATCCTAAGCACACAGCTAAAATAACAAAGGAGTGGCTTCAGAACAACTCTGTGACCATTCTTGACTGGCCCAGCCAGAGCCCTGACCTAAACCCAACTGAGCATCTCTGGACAGACCAGAAAATGGCGTCCACCAACGTTCACCATCCAACCTGACGGAACTGGAGAGGATCTGCAAGGAAGAATGGCCGAGGATCCCCAAATCCAGGGGTGAAAAACTTGTTGCATCATTCCCAAGAAGACTCATGGCTGTACTAGCTCAAAAGGTGCTTCTACCCAATACTGAGCAAAGGGCCTGAAGACTTATGACCATGTGAGATTTCAGTGTTTCTTTTTTAATAAATTTGCAAAAATTACTACATTTCTGTTTTTTTCAGTCAAGATGGGGGCAGAGTGTAATGAGAACAAAAATGAACTTTATTGAATTTACCAAATGGCTGCAATGAAACAAAGAGTGAAAATGTAAAGGTGTCTGAATACTTTCCGTACCCACTGTAGCTGACACTGAATAAAATGATATTTTTAGCTGGTAGGACAGAAAAGTGGGGACAGGTTCCCTTTAATGTAGTGTGCGATAAAATCGTCAGCTTCCCCTAGTCGCGGCTGCAAGAATGCAGATTTTTATCATGTAACTATTCAGCACTTGAAGCTTTTTATCAGAAAAAATAAAGCTATTAGAATATATTCTTAGAGATTAAGGAATTAATTTGAGGCAAATCAAATTCTTCTCGACCTCTCAAAAAATTTGGATGCTGCAAACATAGACAACATTTCCACTGTTACATTGGAGAAAATCAGGGGCTGTAGATCCGACTAGCTAAAGAGCGATCGTACAGGATGTGTAGGAATCACCTGCTAGCCCCGAGCTGAAGAAACCGGTCTCCTCCAAGGTCCAAGGTGGCCGATAATGTTGGCAGCGAGTTGAAGATGTTTTAATAAGCGGTAAATTGTAAGGTTGCTTGTTTTTACAAGGACTCAACAATTATACCTTTAATAACATCATCTGTCCCATTTTTATTATTTTACCAATTGTTCATATCTTTTCTAAAAATAGTTAAAAAAACACATACTCAAATATCTCCCAGGTCCCCATCGGTCTCTTCTCCTGTCCGGAGTGCTCGGCAAGTGACCAGGAATTGGAATCGGTGGATGAGTTTGTGCTTTTATTCTTTTTTTATCTTACAATGAAGTCCTCGGTAAAATTAAAAGAACGGGTAGATAATTCCTTTTAAGTTACGGAACAAAATGACTTGTTTCTTCCACTTGTCGTAATGACGATATTCCACAAGTATAATGCACATGAAGCCACTGGTAATTATGTAGCATTTATCTTTGGTCCTTATTAACATCCCCTGTAATGATACATAACTCACGGCGTCTTCTGATTGGTATTTCCTTTGGAGGAAACGTTACAATGTATCTAGATCCTTATATAAATATTTTCACGTCGACATAAAGAGATTTTATAGCTGTTGCATGTAACTGAATTAGAGTGCAGGAGGCTACGAGCGGAGCATCTATGTCAACGACAAGCTGTCTTCACTTTATTAAATCCATAACTTGAGCTTCCAAATATCTAATCATCATTAATGTATTCAGAGGTAGGAATGGCCTGCTCGTGAATTAAGCCTTTTACTATACTTTTGTTGTGTATTTGTAATGGTGTGACAAATATAAATTATGCTTAATGTGTAATTTAGCCTGGATCTGTTTCCATATCCATTCCGATTAATTGTGACATTGAGATGAAGCTGCGGCATTTAGATTAGATTATTGGCTCCCCCTAGTGGTCACAATGATGTAGCACACCTGAGCGAAAGAGCGGAAGAAAGGAATTGCACTAGAGATGAGCGAAAGAACGGAAGAAAGGAATTGCACTAGAGATGAGCGAACAGAATCGATGTGAATCGAATTTGTGTCAAATTTTAGAAAATTCACTTGACCCAATGAATTCGGACAATTTGTGATTTGATTCAGGCAAATCGTACAAAAAAAGGAAGCCATTTTGCAGAGGGTTGAATCAACCAGAGAAGGATTACATGACCTTAGACGCAGCTGCAGACTTCCCCATATTGCCTTACCGCTATCACATATCAAGATAAAGCACAGAGAGACAGAGGGAACAACCAGAGCCTGTATAAAAGCCGAGGCAGGGAAAGCAGCTGCATTTCAGGATAATTCGTGATAGTCAGAAAACTTCAAAGTTCAAACTCCGCAAAAGATGTTGGGAGAAAAGTTAGGAAACATTAGATTAATATTCTAGACAGTGTGCTTGAAGAAGATGAAAGTAAAAGTCTGTGAGTTAGGCCAGGTTCTCCTGAGCGTATGCAATATTAACCATTTTTATCCTGACAAAATTAACATTTTTGCATCCATATTGTGTTCCATATGACCATCTTTTATATCCGTATTGCATCCATATGCCCATTTTGAACATACAAATAGCATACAGTTTTTAAATTTAATAAATAATAAAGGTCAAACACAGAATCCTATCTTGATAGTTTCAATTGATCTATGAAAACCACCTGACATATGAATGGTAGCGTGCATGTGATCCATTTATTGTGCACCCATTGCCTTATAATGGGTGAGTCTGATCTAGAATACGGATCCCAGTAGTGCATGCTGCGATTTATTGCACGCAGACCATCGGTCCATGTACAAACATGAACTACTACATTGACCGACACTAGTCCTTATGCGGTTCGTATGCTATCAGTTTTACATACAGACAGCAGGCAGACGTTAGGTACACTTGTCTGAAGAAGCCCTAAGATAATATTCAACTGATATTGGGAGAGGGGGATAGGAGAGGTGCCATCAGAAGTGCCAGTGTGATTGATCAGCAACATAGTGGACTGACAGCTTTTCCTGCTGAATTTGAATTACACATTATTTTTTCTTCATTCTTCATGCACTAGAAAGCAGCAAGCCAATGGTCCTGATTCATTAAAATTCTGGCATAAAACAATTTGAAAAGTCTTAAATTTTTGTGCAAAAAATGGTTGCTACTTTTGCCATTTTCACAATAGTTTAGGGCATGTCTGCGAAAATGGTTGGAGCTGGAGAGGAGATGGGGCATTAGTCGATTTTCATTCACCTAAGGCTTATGGCAATTATTAGATTAGATATATCTGTCTTCCTGTCCATTGTACACTGTTTTGCTGCCACTAGATTTGATGCCCTCCACTACTAGGGCTGGCCAGCCAGACACTCCTTTTACTGTTCCTTCACATTCCTTCCTCTGTGTCTGCAGCCACTTTCTCTGCAGCTAGTGATAGACATATACGCATATCTCCTGCCAGTCCAATGTGATATAAAGTTATACTGAGCACCTGCTGAAGGGGCTGACAGGGCTGGATTTATACAGTCCAAAATCTCTTTTCTTGTTTCATTATATTCTAGGCTGTGCGGCTACTGCTGCTAACTCTTCCAGTGCTGATAGACAAGTACCACATCTCTTGTTTTTCTATTGTTGTCTATGGCTGTATTGTACTGCTGCTGGGAACCCTGCACCATTCAGGGTAAACTAACCTGAAACTGCTCTAAAAAAAAGTGATAATTTTTGCACATCTTTTAAAGAAGCCATAGCAACTTCAGTATTAAGACAGAAAACCTGTTGTTGCTCCCATAAAAAAGGGTTCGTTTTGCATGGCATGTTAAAAAACAAAACATTGCTTTCCCAGCAAACTTGTTACTGATCATAAAATAGGGATAATTTTTGTGACAGTTTGTTTTGTTTTTTAAAAAAGTCATTACTTCTTCTCTTTCAAAGCAGCAAACTTACTGCTGCTCTTTAAAAAAGAGATAATTTTTGGACAGCAAGTTAAAGAGATTTAACATTTTCCAAACAAACTTGTTGATACTCCACAAACAGGGATAATTTATTTACCAATACTTTCTAAAAAGCCATGACTCCTATCATGTGAACTATCTGGATATAAACATTGTGACGAGAGGCATCTGCCCTCAACAAAAGGGATCATTTTATGTCTAAAAGGATAAAATGTTTTCTCAGTGCAGTTTGTAATTAAACATCACGTTGGTTACTACAAATTACCATCCTTTTACCCGATGTTAGGCCGGGGTCACACTAGACCGTAATACGGACAAGTGCTATGCGATAAAAAATCGCATAGCACTCGGCCCAATGTTAATCTATGGTGCAGCTCCCATCATCCGATATTTTCTCCGCCGTATTCAGGATCCGAGTAAAATCGCAGCATGCTGCGATTGTCAGCGTATCTCGGCCGAGACTCGCCAATGCAAGTCTATGGGTGCGAGAAAAAATTGGATTACACACGGACCATGAGTGTGCATTGCGAGAAATACGCACCGGTGTTAGAGAAAAGCCGGTAATTCAATTGCCGGCTTTTCATTTCTCCTTCCCAAACCCGACAGGATATGAGACATGATTACATACAGTAAACCATCTCATATCCCTTTTTTTTTTGCATATTCCACACTGCTAATGTTAGTAGTGTGTATGTGCAAAATTTTGGCGCTGTAGCTTGTAAAATAAAGGGTTAAATGGCGGAAAAAATTGGCGTGGGCTCCCGCGCAATTTTCTCCACCAGAGTGGTAAAGCCAGTGACTGAGGGCAGATATTAATAGCCAGGAGAGGGTCCATGGTTATTGGCCCCCTCTGGCTACAAACATCTGCCCCCAGCCACCCCAGAAAAGGCACATCTGGAAGATGCGCCTATTCTGGCACTTGGCCACTCTCTTCCCACTCCCGTGTAGCGGTGGGATATGGGGTAATGAAGGGTTAATGTCACCTTGCTATTGTAAGGTGACATTAAGCCAGATTAATAATGGAGAGGTGTCAATTATGTCACCTATCCATTATTAATCCAATAGTACGAAATAGTTAATAAAACACACACATATTATTTAAAAGTATTTTAATGAAATAAAGACACAGGGTGTTGTAATATTTTATTAGACTCTTAATCCACCTGAAGACCCTTGTCACCTGAAACAAAGTTTCAAAAAAACAAACAACAATATTCCATACCTTCCGTCGTTCTGTCCCACGTTGTAAATCCATCTGAAAGGGTTAACTAATTTTACAAGCAGAAGCCTGTTAATGCAGCCGCTTCTGCCTGTAAAAACCCGGGGAATGAATGGAAACCAGGGTGACCTGTAGTTACCTTGAGTCGCAGTGATGCGCCCTCTGCTGGATGTCCTCATATGAACTCGAGTGTGGGAAAAATTCCAAGGCATTAACAGGCTTCTGCTTGTAAAATTAGTTAACCCTTTCAGATAGATTTACAACATGGGACAGAACGACGGAAGGTATGGAATATTGTTGTTTGTTTTTTTGAAACTTTGTTTCAGGTGACAAGGGTCTTCAGGTGGATTAAGAGTCTAATAAAATATTACAACACCCTGTGTCTTTATTTCATTAAAATACTTTTAAATAATGTGTGTGTGTTTTTTTAACTATTTCGTACTATTGGATTAATAATGGATAGGTGACATAATTGACGCCTCTCCATTATTAATCTGGCTTAATGTCACCTTACAATAGCAAGGTGACATTAACCCTTCATTACCCCATATCCCACCGCTACACGGGAGTGGGAAGAGAGTGGCCAAGTGCCAGAATAGGCGCATCTTCCAGATGTGCCTTTTCTGGGGTGGCTGGGGGCAGATGTTTGTTGCCAGGGGGGGGGCCAATAACCTTGGACCCTCTCTAGGCTATTAATATCTGCCCTCAGTCACTGGCTTTACCACTCTGGCGCAGAAAATTGCACGGGAGCCAAGCCAATTTTTTCCGCCATTTAACCCTTTATTTTAGCAGCTACAGCGCCAAAATTTTGCACATACACACTACTAACATTAGTAGTGTGGAATATGCAAAAAAAAAAAGGGATATGAGATGGTTTACTGTATGTAATCCATGTCTCATATCATGTCGGGTTTCGGAAGGAGAAATGAAAAGCCGGCAATTGAATTACCGGCTTTTCACATATCTCGTGCTGAATTAAATATAAATACAGAATATATGTTTTAATGAACATTTGAGCACATAAATCCATTAGATGTCGGTTTTGCAAGCCTGCGAGAAAATATCGCAGTACGGATGCCATACGGATGTCACACGGATAATTTGATGCGAGGAAATCGCATCCTCGCACTGCACACGGATCACTGTTTTGGCAACATTTGGGCGATTCTCGTCCGTGTAAAACGGACCGTGTTTTTATACGTTGTGTGTGTCCCCGGCCTTATATATAAAGAGGCATAATTTTTGAACATCTTTTTAAGAAGCCATAGCAACTTCAGTTTTTAGACAGAACACCTGTTGCTGCGTCCATAAAAAGGGATACGTTTTGCATGGCATGTTAAAAAAAAACATTGCTTTCCCAGCAAACTTGTTACTGATAGTAAAATAAGGATCATTTTTGTGACAGTTTTTTTTTAGTTTTTTTTTAAAGTAATTACTTCTTCTCTTTCATAACAGCAAACTTACTGCTGCTCTTTAAAAAAGAGATAATTTTTAGGCAGCAAGTTAAAAAGATTTAACATTTTCCAAACAGACCTGATGATAATCCACAAACAGGGATAATTTATTTACCAAGACATTCTAAAAAGCCATTACTCCTATCATGTGATCTATCTGATTATAAACATTGGGATGGCAGGCATCTGAAGCGCCCTGGCAGGGCCGTGGACTACTCGGTACCGGGTCCGGTCTTAAAGGGGATGTCACAGTGGTTGCGACCCGGTCCGTGGCCCTGGGCATCCAATTAAAGGGAAAGGTCTTTAAGGGGATTTGTAATGTCTATGTTTGTGATGCCACCTGTGGTGCTCAGTCAGTAGGGACTGACGCCGCTTAAAGGGGTCTTCTGGGGTGATGCTGTTGCAGCAAGATGGTAACGCTTCCCACAGGTGAAGCGGGGTCCCCAGGGCTTCCCAGGTGTATGGCAAGATGGTGTAAGCCGATAAATGCACAAAGAACCAGGACACAGGTCTGCAAGTCTTTACCTGGTTTACTGATGGCTGTAGTAGTCCTCAGTCCAGGGTACCAAGTACAGGGTAGCTGTGGTCCGGCCGACTTGGAGGCAATAAGATATCCCTTTACCAGGTGAGGTCAGTAAGTCTTTCCTGCTAGTGCCGTTTAGTTAATTAGGTCCCTGCTGCTTGAAGCTCAGTGCAAGTCCCCTCTCTCTTGTCCTAAGACAGATGTCTGTACGATGGGCAGTTTGAGCCTGTTTATAGGATCTCTTAGATGACCCAGCTCTCACAGTCACTGCTTCACCTAAGACTTGTTACGGGCAATTGACATATAGTGCTTTGCCCTCTGGTTCTGTCACGCGTTCTAGAGAACAACACGACCTCGGGCTCCCGGTACCCGGCTTCTGCGCTCTGACTCTGAAGGTGTCTGTTATGACCTGGTGGTAACGGAGCAGCACTGATATGACCTGGTGGGAACGAAGCCGCACTGATATAACCTGGTGGGTACGGAGCAGCACTGAAATGACCTGGTGGGTACGGAGCAGCACTGAAATGACCTGGTGGGTACAGAGCAGCACTGATATGACCTGGTGGGTAAAATAGATCATGAACAAGCGCTGAGGAGGTGGTAGCTTTACTGACCGCAATCCCTAATCCTAACACAAACACTAGAAATAGCCGTGGGACGTTCCTGTCACTTCCTAGACGCCTCTTCACAGCCTAAGAACTAACTACCCCTAAAGATGGAAATAGAAAACTATCTCGCCTCAGAGAAATTCCCCAAAGGAAAGATAGCCCCCCACATATATTGACTGTGAGTGGAGAGGGAAATGACAAACGCAGGGATGAAAACAGATTTTAGCAAAGGAGGCCAACTCTGACTAGATAGACAGAAATAGGAAAGGGAACTGTGCGGTCAGTATTAAGAACCTAAAAATCCACGCAGAGATTACAAAAATAACCTCCACACCGACTCACGGTGTGGAGGGGCAATTCTGCTTCCCCAGAGCTTCCGGCTAGCCTGAATGTTTCATAATGACAAGCTGGACAAAAAGAGACATAACTTTAAACTGAACAGTAAGTACAAGAACTAGCAAAAACTTATCTTATGCTGACATGGACAGGCCATCAGAGAAATCCAAGGAGAAGACTGAGTCTAACCTAGAAGAACATTGACAGCTGGCATGAATTACAGGCCAGAGCCCTGTTAAATACCAAGGCCAAGGGAGCCGATTAGTGAAGTCAGCTGCCAGGCCAAACTCCAGGAGCAGCAGTTCCACTCAAACCCACCAGAGGAAGCCCAAGGGCAGAACTCCCAAAAGTATCATTCACGACCACAGGAGGGAGCCCAAGAACGGAATTCACAACAGTACCCCCCCTTCCTTGAGGAGGGGTCACCGAACCCTCACCAGAGCCCCCAGGCCGATCAGGACGAGCCAGATGAAAAGCACGAACCAAATCTGCCGCATGGACATCGGAGTCAAAAACCCAAGAATTATCCTCCTGGCCATAACCCTTCCACTTGACCAGATACTGAAGTTTCCGCCTTGAAAGACGAGAATCCAAAATCTTCTCCACCACATATTCCAACTCCCCGTCAACCAACACAGGAGCAGGAGGGTCAATGGAGGGAAACATGGGTACCACATATCTCCACAACAAAGACCTATGGAACACATTATGAATGGAAAAAGAAGCAGGAAGGGCCAAACGAAAAGACACCGGATTAATAATTTCAGAAATCTTATAAGGACCAATAAAACGAGGCTTGAACTTAGGGGAAGAAACCTTCATAGGAACATGACGAGAAGACAACCAGACCAAATCCCCAACACGAAGCCGGGGACCAACGCACCGACGGTGGTTAGCAAAACATTGAGCCCTTTCCTGAGACAAAGTTAAATTGTCCACCACTTGAGTCCAAATCCGCTGCAACCTGTCCACCACAGAATCCACACCAGGACAATCTGACGGCTCAACCTGCCCCGAAGAAAAACGAGGATGAAAGCCAAAGTTACAAAAAAAAGGAGAAACCAAGGTAGCCGAACTGGCCCGATTATTAAGGGTAAACTCGGCCAACGGCAAGAAGGCCACCCAATCATCCTGATCCGCAGACACAAAGCATCTCAAATAGGTTTCCAAGGTCTGATTGGTTTGCTCAGTTTGGCCATTTGTCTGAGGATGAAATGCTGAAGAAAAAGACAAATCAATGCCCATTCTAGCACAAAAGGACCGCCAAAACCTAGACACAAACTGGGAACCTCTATCAGACACAATATTCTCCGGAATGCCATGCAAACGAACCACATGCTGAAAAAATAATGGAACCAAATCAGAGGAGGAAGGCAACTTAGGCAAAGGTACCAAATGGACCATCTTAGAAAACCGGTCACAAACCACCCAGATGACAGACATCTTCTGAGAGACAGGAAGATCAGAAATAAAATCCATGGAAATATGCATCCAGGGCCTCTCAGGAACCGGCAAAGGCAAAAGCAACCCACTAGCACGGGAACAGCAGGGCTTGGCCCGGGCACAGGTCCCACAGGACTGCACAAAAGAACGCACATCCCGCGACAAGGAAGGCCACCAAAAGGACCTGGTAACCAAATCTCTGGTACCAAAAATCCCCGGATGACCAGCCAATACAGAACAATGAATCTCAGAAATTACCTTACTAGTCCATCTATCAGGAACAAACAGTTTCCCCACAGGACAGCGGTCAGGTCTATCAGCCTGAAACTCCTGAAGCACCCGCCGCAAATCAGGGGAGATGGCAGAAAGAATCACCCCCTCCTTGAGAATACCAGCCGGCTCAAGGACTCCCGGAGAATCAGGCAGAAAACTCCTAGAAAGGGCATCCGCTTTCACATTCTTAGATCCCGGAAGATACGAGACCACAAAATCAAAACGGGAGAAAAACAAAGACCATCGAGCCTGTCTAGGATTCACCACTTGGCAGACTCGAGGTAAATCAAATTCTTATGATCGGTCAAGACCACAACGCGATGCTTAGCTCCCTCAAGACAATGGCGCCACTCCTCAAATGCCCACTTCATAGCCAACAACTCTCGATTGCCGACATCATAATTACGCTCAGCAGGCGAAAACTTTCTGGAGAAGAAAGCACACGGTTTCATCAGCCATCAGAACTTCTCTGAGACAAAACAGCTCCTGCCCCAATCTCAGAAGCGTCGACCTCAACCTGAAAAGGGAGAGAAACATCTGGCTGATGCAACACAGGGGCAGAAGTAAAACGACGCTTAAGCTCCTGAAAGGCCTCGACACACAGAGGACCAATTCACCACATCAGCACCTTTCTTTGTCAAATCGGTCAGAGGTTTAACCACAGTAGAAAAATTAGCAATGAAGCGGCGATAAAAATTAGCAAAGCCAAAAATTTCTGAAGGCTCTTCACAGATGTAGGTTGAGTCCAATCATGAATGGCCTGGACCTTAACAGGGTCCATTTCAATAGCCGAGGGTGAAAAAATGAAACCCAAAAAAGAAACCTTCTGAACTCCAAAAAGGCACTTAGACTCCTTCACAAACAGTGCATTAGCACGAAGGATCTGAAATACCATCCTGACCTGCTTCACATGAGACTCCCAATCATCGGAGAAAACCAAGATATCATCCAAATATACAATCATAAATTTATCCAGATACTCCTGGAAAATATCATGCATAAAGGACTGAAACACAGATGGAGCATTAGAGAGCCCGAAAGGCATCACCAGATATTCAAAATGGCCTTCGGGCATATTAAATGCTGTTTTCCATTCATCACCCTGTTTAATACGAACAAGATTATACGCCCCTCGAAGGTCGATCTTGGTAAACCAGCTAGCCCCTTTAATCCGAGCAAACAAATCTGAAAGCAAATGTAAAGGGTACTGGAATTTAACCGTGATCTTATTGAGAAGGCGATAATCTATACAGGGCCTCAAGGAGCCATCCTTCTTGGCAACAAAAAAGAACTCCGCTCCCAATGGTGACGAAGACGGGCGAATATGCCCCTTCTCTAAGGACTCCTTTACATAACTCCGCATAGCGGCATGCTCTGGCACAGACAGATTGAAAAGTCGACCCTTAGGGAACTTACAGCCAGGAATCAAATTAATAGCACAATCACAGTCCCTATGAGGAGGCAGGGAACTAGACTTAGGCTCATCAAATATATCCTGGAAATCCGACAAAAACTCAGGAACTTCAGAAGAAGGGGAAGAGGAAATTGACATCACAGGAATATCACTATGTATCCCTTGGCAACCCCAACTAGTCACAGACATAGATTTCCAATCCAGCACCGGATTATGTACCTGTAACCATGGAAAACCCAGCACAACAACATCATGCAAATTATGCAACACCAAAAAGCGAATATTTTCCTGATGTGCTGGAGCCATGTATATGGTCAAATGTGTCCAGTACTGAGGTTTATTCTTGGCCAATGGCATAGCATCAATCCCCCTCAAGGGAATAGGGCTTTGCAAAGGCTCCAAGGAAAAACCACAGCGCCTGGCAAAGTCTAAGTCCATTAAGTTCAGGGCAGCGCCAGAACCCACAAATGCCATTACAGAAAAGGACGACAATGAGCAAATCAGAGTAACAGACAAGAGAAATTTAGGCTGTATAGTACTAATGGCAACAGACCTAGCGACCTTCTTAGTACGCTTAGGACAATCAGAAATAGCATGAGCAGAATCACCACAGTAAAAACACAGCCCATTCTGACGTCTGAATTCCTGCCGTTCTGCTCTAGTCAAAGTCCTATCACATTGCATAGGCTCAGGAGTCTGCCCAGAGGACACCGCCATATGGTGCACCACCTTACGCTCACGCAGGCGCCGATCAATCTGAATGGCCAGAGACATTGATTCGTTCAAACCAGCAGGCGTGGGGAACCCCACCATAACATCCTTAAGGGCTTCAGAAAGACCCTTTCTGAAAATAGCTGCCAGGGCATCCTCATTCCATTTTGTAAGCACAGACCACTTTCTAAATTTCTGGCAGTAAATTTCTGCTGCTTCCTGACCCTGACACAGAGCCAGCAAGATTTTTTCTGCCTGATCCACAGAATTAGGTTCATCATAAAGCAGTCCGAGTGCTTGAAAAAATGCATCTACATTGAGCAATCCAGGATTCCCTGGCTCAAGGGAGAATGCCCAGTCTTGCGGGTCTCCACGGAGCAGAGAAATAACAATCTTCACCTGCTGAACGGAGTCACCAGAGGAACGGGGTCTCAGAGCAAAAAACAATCTGCAATTATTTTTGAAGTTCAAAAATTTAGATCTATCCCCAGAAAACAAATCAGGAATAGGAATTCTAGGCTCAGAAACCGGAGTCTGGACAACATAATCTTGGATACTCTGTACCCTTGCAGCGAGATGATCAACACGCGAGGACAAACCCTGAACCTCCATATCAGTACCCAAATACTAAACCACCCAAAGATTAAGGGGAAAAAAAAGACAAAACAAGCTACAAAAAAAAAATAAAAAATTACTCAGAACTTTCTTTTCCCTCTTTAGAGATGTATTTAACACATTGTGGGCCACCTGTACTGTTATGACCTGGTGGTAACGGAGCAGCACTGATATGACCTGGTGGGAACGAAGCCGCACTGATATAACCTGGTGGGTACGGAGCAGCGCTGAAATGACCTGGTGGGTACGGAGCAGCACTGAAATGACCTGGTGGGTACAGAGCAGCACTGATATGACCTGGTGGGTAAAATAGATCATGAACAAGCTCTGAGGAGGTGGTAGCTTTACTGCCCGCAATCCCTAATCCTAACACAAACACTAGAAATAGCCGTGGGACGTTCCTGTCACTTCCTAGACGCCTCTTCACAGCCTAAGAACTAACTACCCCTAAAGATGGAAATAGAAAACTATCTCGCCTCAGAGAAATTCCCCAAAGGAAAGATAGCCCCCCACATATATTGACTGTGAGTGGAGAGGGAAATGACAAATGCAGGGATGAAAACAGATTTTAGCAAAGGAGGCCAACTCTGACTAGATAGACAGAAATAGGAAAGGTAACTGTGCGGTCAGTATTAAGAACCTAAAAATCCACGCAGAGATTACAAAAATAACCTCCACACCGACTCACGGTGTGGAGGGGCAACTCTGCTTCCCCAGAGCTTCCAGCCAGCCTGAATGTTTCATAATGACAAGCTGGACAAAAAGAGACATAACTTTAAACTGAACAGTAAGTACAAGAACTATCAAGAACTTATCTTATGCTGACATGGACAGGCCATCAGAGAAATCCAAGGAGAAGACTGAGTCTAACCTAGAAGAACATTGACAGCTGGCGTGAATTACAGGCCAGAGCCCTGTTAAATACCAAGGCCAAGGGAGCCGATTAGTGAAGTCAGCTGCCAGGCCAAACTCCAGGAGCAGCAGTTCCACTCAAACCCACCAGAGGGAGCCCAAGGGCAGAACTCCCAAAAGTATCATTCACAACCACAGGAGGGAGCCCAAGAACGGAATTCACAACAGGTGTCCTTCTGCTGTTCCCCTGCTGAACCCTTTCCTCCTCTATGCTTCTTTCCTCTAAGCTCCTCCACAATTCAACTCTCCTTCTGCTTCTCTTTCCAGGGGTAGCAGCTCCCTCATGGCTGCTCAGCCCAAACGTCTGCTCCAGACGTCCTTCAGCTACTGGAGACCAACTGTCTCCCTCCACTGTCTCTCTTAGACTCTCTGAAGACTGACTGGCTCCTCCTCCAGACCAGGATACATTAAGTGTAAGGGAGCTCCCCTGAATCTGGGTCCTGAGCTCCTCCTCCTGGCCTAGATTCAGATTGTGTTGAATGCGAGTGCCTTACCTGATAGATAGGATCCCCTTGCCTCCAAGTGTGATATCACCCTCCCAGAAAGGAAGGTAACATCACTGCAGCAGCCGGTTACCTGGGGTGCTGCACATCTGCCCCCAACAAAAGGGATCATTTTTATGTAAAAAGGATAAAATGTTTTTTCAGTGCAGTGTGTTATTAAACATCACGTTGGTTACTACAAATTACCATATTTTACCCAATGTTATATATAAAGAGGTCACTTGAAAATTACTAAGGTATAATGCTAGGCGACCTCACTTTACAAGTCTTTTTTGGGCAACTGGAGGCTTTGCAGTATTTGAAATTTGCTGCAAATCGCGTGTCAAATCAAATTTTTGTCAAAAATTCAACAAAGCTGCAGTCAAGTTTCAAAAGATTCACTAACCTTTAAACTGCGCAGTAAATACATATGTAAAAGATAACACAGTAATATAATAGAAAAATAAATTCTAAATAAAAAAATGTAACACATTGACATCCAAAGTCATTAAATAAGATAGAAGTCCACAATGGCCCTGCACTAATGATGGGTGGATCCGTGGATGTTTGAGTCCGCCGAGTTCAGCCGAACATTTAAAAAACATTTGTTTTGGTTGCCAGAATGGTACTCGAACACTCGAACCTGGACCCCATTCAAAGGTCCCGAATATCTGGCATTTCCCATGCTGTTATCTATGTGACAGAGCAGGAAACACTTGCTCTGATCGGCAGTAAGTTACTGTTACCGTTACTGTAGGTCAGAGTGCTGCAGTTCCCACACTGTCATCTGTGTAACAGCGCGGGAAACACTTGCTCTGATCGGCAGTAAGTTACTGTTACCGTTACTGTAGGTCAGAGTGCTGCAGTTCCCACACTGTCATCTGTGTAACAGCGCGGGAAACACTGGCTCTGATCGGCAGTAAGTTACCGTTACCGTAGGTCAGAGTGCTGCAGTTCCCACACTGTCATCTGTGTAACAGCCCGGGAAACACTGGCTCTGATCGGCAGTAATTTACCATTACCGCAGGTCAGAGCGCCGTAATTCCCACACTGTCACACACAGATAAAATATTTACAGCTGGTCACAGCCCCCAGGTGTCAGCTTTAAATTTGCCAGTTATCAAAAATAAAGGGTTCCCATGCCTTTTTTAAAATTATTTAAATAAATAATTAAGAAAAATGACTTGGAGTCCTCCCTATTTTTGACAACCAGCCAAGCTAAAGCAGACAGCTGGGGGCTGGTATTCTCAGACTGCTGAGGGGCCATGGATATTGGCTCTCCCCAGCATAAATCAAGCCCACTCAATTATCAGGCAGGTCCACCTGGCAGATTTGCTTAATAAATTGTCCTCTTATGACAGTAGTCTAACAGATGTTTCAGAACAGATGGTAAGTTTGGTATGGATTTTTTTTTCTTGGACTCATTGCCATCAGACATTGATCACTCATTTATTGTTACTCACCTGTTGCAGCATCAGCGCCATGATGTCTGTCCTCTGAATGCTTGCTGCCTCTGCTTCTGTAACCTAGCATGCACCTCCAATACCATATTTCTAGGCAAGTTCAGGCAGCGGCATGTCGCCTGAGTAATCAGGCAGTTGGCTTCAATAGCACTACAGTGTACTGCTTTCCTGTGCCACTTATGCCTTTGACCATACTACTTTTGAGTCTCTTGACAAACTCAACTCTGTAACATCACTGGGGCTCTGCTACATCAGTACGATTGTGCTACATGACCACAAGGTTGCCTCTTGACACACCTAGCACCGCTATGTTGCTGGGCTCTGCTATTACACTCAACTCCATTCCTACCTTGAGTCTCTTGGCCTACTCAGCTCCACTACATCGATTAGATTGCTCTGCTGTAATGTCGTCCTGATTCGGCTTCATCAGTCTCCAGTTGCCATCGAGGCTCTACAACCTTTCTTGCTCCAATCAGTTCACTTTGATGCATCAATGTCATCTGTCCATGCTTTAGTCTTTCTGTTCACCAGGACCAGGGGCTTCGAGGACCCTCATCACCATCATGTTGAGGTCATTTTTTTTCTTCATTCAGAGGGGGAAACTAAAGCTCCTGAACCCCATTATAAAATCTGCAACTGCGCCCTCGCATGACATTAATAATTTGGGGACATTTTCTTTATGCAAGGGACTGTTACTTCTGCACCCTATACACCCTATAAAGCAAGTGGCTTCACCCCATTGTTCCTTATCTCATTTTTGGCATCAAATCTTATGGTCTTATGGTAAATTCTACCCGCAATAAGGCTGGAAATGTTTCAGTTCTTAGGGGGTTGTCCATTTTGAAAAAAAAAAAAAAATCCTAACTTCCTTTTGCATATTTAATGAAGGTAAGATAATTTGTATCAAAATGTTTCATTTTTCCCTCCTCCTTCTTCAGGTTCCAACTGATCTCTGGGCGGCCGAATAATTATGTTTCCTGCAGACTGAGCTAATAATAATAAGTTAAGTAAGTTTAATAAGTTAGTTACCTGCAGACTGACCAAAAAGAGACTGTCCGCAGGTAACTAACTTATTAAAGGCTACGGTCAGTTATGATTTCCTGCCAAATGAAACTTTGCATAAAGCTATTTATTGTCATAAATCGGATTCTCACCATACATTTTTTTTCCTCCACCGTACGAATCACAGATAATATCTAGAAGTTTATTTTTTGCCCTGTAGTATAAATATTCTACCTATGGACTTTCCTAAGTCCCCCGATCTTCTGCTCTCCACAAAAAAAAAAGAGAATAAAAAATAAGTGGCGCCATTTGTGTACTTAAGAAATGTTACACAAATTCTACATAATTAATGGGATCGTTTCATCATCCCCTAAAATTGTCGCATATGTAAAATTTCTAACATTAAATATTTACAGAGGGATAATTGGCGTGATTTATCTATTCAGAACAAGTGTCTGTTTGGAAGATTTGGGGGAATAAAACGGCCGTCGGCTACGAATCTTCAGGCGCATTGAATTTTAGATGGATGAGGATGAAAGAGACGACGGCGGCCTCGTAGATCGCTCTCATTGTCAGCTCCGAAAAGCAATAATTGTGTTAAATTAAGCTCCTAATAAAAAAAATAAATAAAAAATGAAACACTCGTGGGCCGGGGCAAGAAGCTTAAAAATCAATTTAACTTTCTGTCTCAGCGCTAAATGCTCCTCAATAAATTAGTGGTGATTATCTTAATCTAAATTAAAAACAGCAGGTCAGACCGCCTGCGACCAGAGGTATAAGTGTAACATAATGAGGGCACAGCGAAAGAAGCGCCGCAGGTAACAATAACTTCATTTAATAAGCTCACGTTATGCAGAAACATATCCAAGTGGAGTAGCAGGTAGTCCGAGAAACCCAGAAAAGTTACCCTTTATGAATAAACACACAGTAATAGTAAAAATGGTAAGTAACAATAGTACGAAAACTAATTAAAACTGCAAAAAGTAAAGTAAAAGTGACTAATACAGGTAAAAAAGTAATAATAATAATAATAATAATAATACAAACTTGGGTAGTAATAAGAAATAAATATAATTGATAATGGTTATAGGTCATATAAAAATAAGGGTAAAATGACTAGTAATAGTAAATATTAAATTGTGAAATATAATAATTGAAATAAATATAAAAAAAAATTAAAAAATAAGAGCAGTAATAGTTTACAATGATATTAAAACTATCTAGTAATGCAAAAGTAAAAAAAAAAAGATTGCAACAGAAAAAAATATAGATTAATATACTGTATAATAATATAATATTATAATAAGGAATAATAATGCTAAAATAGTATAAACATATTAAAATTCAATCATTTCAAAAATGATCAGTGCAAAATTACTAGTAATAATATTTCTTAATAATACCAATAACAAAAATTAAAACTAAAAAGTTTTTCGAAAAGTTGTAACATAAATAATACAAATTCAAACAGCTTAAAATATTATTATTATTATTATTTTAAATTTCAAACATTTTAAAATGATAAGTAAAAAATTAATATTATTAATATTAATATAACAAATTACTATTAAAAAGATAAAATAAAAAATTGAAACAATAATAATAATAATAATAATAATAATAATAAAAGTTGTAATATTAAATATTACATTTCAATCATTCTAAAAATAATCAAGGCAACATAACTGATAATAATAAATATTACATTATGATATGTAGTAATTTTAATAAATCTTAAAAATGATAATATGAAAAACACAATTGATAATATTAATAGTATTTAGAATTTTTTATATATTAATATTATTTATAGTACTAATATTATTATATTAGTGTATTGTCTGTATAGATGGTACAGCAAGGTATTTGCTTTGTGGCAGGTGAAACAAATGGAGACTGGTGGACAGACTCCTCCAATCTCGTCGTCTACTGAAAGTGATGGAGTACAGCTTTCTTCCAAAGAGACCAGAGACTGACCGTAGACGGGGAGCTGCATACAGAGACTTATCTGTGTGTATAGTGCTAAGACCCATTTAATGACTTGATTTTGTCCCGTTAATGATCACTGATCAACTGTAATCAATTGAAGATGCTCTTTTACTGCTCTGTTACAAAGGGCTGTCAAAAACTGTATGGGAAGAGGAGCGATCATTAATAGGACCGTTCTGCCTAGACAAAGTTTAATGTTTTTGACTGCATGTTCCTGTTAATTATTGGTAATGTGTTGAGAGAATAAGAAGCGTGAAGGTAGACTCTAGCTAGGTATGGAGAGTAAGAATCATGTTACTATTTGCTGGGATGAGTAGTGGAAGCATTTGAGCTGTGTGCTGCCCCAGGTTACAGAGGTGAAATTACCTCTGTCAGTGACCCTGACATACAAAATTGACCATATCTAAAGGAGATGAGGAAGAGATTGTCCTGATAGAGAGGGTCACCAAAAGAAGAGATAAGAGAGGGGGAGATGGTAGTATGTGTTAGGGCTGGCGGAACGCACCGAGTAAATATAGAGATGATATTTGGTGCGTTCGCAGCCCGGGGTCCACCGTACAGGAAAAGAACCTGCTGCTGGCAAACGGCGGCACTATATGGCGGTAGAAACTAACTCTGTTGCTTCATAGAGTCGCTATAAAGAAAGGGCTGCGTCCTGTTAAACTTCACAGGAATACACAGCAACTGCTGAGCAGATAGCAGCTTGTGGTCACGCAGTCAAGGAGGCAATCATACAATCTCCTCACCAGAGGAGCCGGTATTCTAAGTGGCTTATTTCAGCCGGGATCCTGAAACCATACACACAATCTCCTCACCGGAGGTGCCGGTATTCTAAGTGGCTTATTTCAGCTGGATCCTGAAACCATACACACAATCTCCTCACCGGAGGTGCCGGTATTCTAAGTGGCTTATTTCAGCCGGGTCCCTGAATACACACAAGAGTGACCACATTGGCGCAAAACTCATGACATGGATTGATACTAGCGCATGGCCATGCAGCCATGCAAACCTTTTATAGCTTTTATCCTAGAAGGACCAATGAGAGGTTGCCACAGAGCCTGAGCAACTTCAGGACCTTCCTGGAGAACCAATGGGTTTTGCTGCAGTATCTGAGCATGTGACTCTCGATCTCCAATGAGAGATCTTACCCTGGGCATGGTCAGAAAGGAAAAAGCAGGACTTAGTCCCAAAAGCATCTGCTTACCGCTGCCCAGCACTGGCTTCAATGGCAGAAGCTGGAAAAGCAGCAGTAACCCTTTGCACAGTCAGATTGAGCAAGACGCTGGGACCGACGTCTCCACTGAGCAGGCTCCACTGCGGCAGGAGAAGAATGGGAGACCGCAGCGGAGATGGCCAGAGATTCCCCCTGTGCAGAGGCGGGAACTCGACCCCTAACAGTATGCATACTGTAACAGCCATAAAGTGGGAGCAGTAGAGCTGAGAAAAAATGCAAGTGTGTGCTGCCTGTAGTGACAGTAATAGCCAACGTAGGAAGACTGCAAACCAGGAGAGGACTACACTGCAAGTGAGGAGAAGCCACTGAGGGATAATGGTCTGAGATGCATAATTCATAATCCAGGTGGGGACCTTCCAGTTGTGCAAGTTGGCACTGTGAGGACAAGAACGGAAAGACGAAGACAGAGAACGGTTGATGCTGTGAGCTTTCGCAAATACCTATATGAAAGTGAACAAAGGAGGCCAGAAAGCCCTGGCCAAAGCCGAGGTGACCAGATATACAGTATGACTTACACAGCAGCTGCATCTGGAGAGAGGTACGAGGAGTGTGCTGCCGAGTCCAGGAAGCGTGGCCATGATACAAAAGACAAGTACCAGCGCTTTCCAAGGATTATTAGCTTAATGTCACAGCATCCGAGCAGAATCAGAGACTCTCTCTTACTCATGTGTCCCAATTCCAGCACACACTGTCCTCCTGTTACCTCTGCTGGAAATTTTGACAATATTTTACATTTTATTCTTTGAACTGTTTCACCAATATTGAATATATTTTTTTTACTATTTAGTTTTTTAATTGAATAAAATAATTTTTTTTAATACAGAAGAATAACTTTTCTCCATTGAGATACAATGGATGATAATTCATAGTTTTAATAGTATTGTAGTTTTAAGATTGTCCATTGAATTCAACCTACAGCCTAACATGTTGATCCAGATAAAGGTAAAAACTCCATGAGGCAAACATTATTAGCTCCATTTTAGGGGGAAAATTCCTTAACAACTCCACATACTATCAGACTAGTTCCTTGAATCAACGACCCATCTAGTGCCCATATTATCAAGAAAGTTATCCAAACCCCTCCTCTTGAATATTAATAGTGAATCACTAGTCATTACAACACCATGTGGTAGAGAGTTCCATAGTCTCACTGCTCTTACAGTAAAGAATCAGTGTCTGGGATTATGATTAAACCTTCTTTCCTTTAGATGTAGAGGATGCCCCCTTGTCCCCGACTCAGGTCTAAGAGCAGGGCCGTATTTGCCACGTGAGGGCACGTGCCTAGGGCGGGGACAATGCAGGGGGTGGCACCTGAGCAAAGTTTGGTTGTTTTTTTTTTTTTTTTTTTAAAGCTGGGTCACCTCCCGACCGACCCCACCCCAACGCCACATGCCCCCCCGCCCCCCCTGGCCGCCCGCCTCCCACCCTCCCTCCTTGAAGACGGTACTCACCCTGCTCCAGAGATGCCTGTCTCGGCTTCTGCAGCGCTCCTGAATGAGCGGTCACGTGGTACCGCTCATTAAGGTCATGAATATGCGCATATTCATGACTTTAATGAGCGGTATCACCTGACCGCTCACGCAGGAAGAAGGTGCAGCGCCGGGAGTCGGGACAGCCAGAGGGACGTCGCGGCCGCGCGGTGAGGAACAGGTAAGTATGAGGGATGGGGGCAACAGGGGAGGGGGGATGAAGGAGGATGGTAAGCCGCGCCATTCAAGATGGGGGGGTGGAGAGATGAGCCATGCATACGGGGGGGTGGAGAGATGAGCCATGCATACAGGGGGGTGGAATATGAGCCATGCATACGGGGGGGGATGGGGGTGGAGAGGTGAGCCATGCATACAGGGGGGTGGAGAGATGAGCCATGCATACAGGGAGGGTGGAATATGAGCCATGCATAAAGGGGGGGTGGAGAGATGAGCCATGCATACAGGGGGGGTGGAGAGATGAGCCATGCATACAGGGGGAGGTGGAATATGAGCCATGCATACAGGGGGGTGAATATGAGCCATGCATACAGGGGGGGTGAATATGAGCCATGCATACAGGGGGGAGTATGAGCCATTCATACAGGGGGGAATATGAGCCATGCATACAGGGGGGGGGAATATGAGCCATGCATACAGGGGGAATATGAGCCATGCATACAGGAGGGGGGTCTCTATACAGTATGGAGAACTGTGTGTGGCCATTATACAGTATTGAGCATCATGTGTGGCCGTTATACAGTATTGAGCATCATGTGTGGCCTTTATACAGTATGGAGCATCATGTGTGGCCATTATACAGTATTGAGCATCATGTGTGGCCGTTATACAGTATGGAGCATCATATGTGGCCAATGGCCATTATACAGTATGGAGCATCATGTGTGGCCATTATACAGTATGGAGCATCATGTGTGGCCGTTATACAGTATGGAGCATCATGTGTGGCCAATGGCCATTATACAGTATTGAGCATCATGTGTGGCCATTATACAGTATGGAGCATCATGTGTGGCCATTATACAGTATGGAGCATCATGTGTGGCCATTATACAGTATTGAGCATCATTTGTGGCCATTATACAGTATGGAGCATCATGTGTGGCCATTATACAGTATGGAGCACTGTGGCCATATTTTTTCGTTTATAATTATTGTATATAAAACAGTGTGATCAGCAATGCTAAATGGGTGTGGTTGGGACGTGGATATGGGTGTGACTAGTTGTGAAATGGGTGTGGTCAGAGGCGTGGCCTAAAATTTGCCGCGGCGTGCACTTAATACCTCCTTCCCTTCTTCAAAAGTTGGGAGGTATGGTACCGCATTTGCCAGATCACGGCAAGTGCTGCAAATCCCATAGGGAATGAATGAGGCCGAACGCAGTGTTGCTGTAAGTGATCATTTACGCGGCACATGCAGAAAAACTGCCGGATCTGCTGCAAAAGGCGACTTTCACATCAGCAATTCTTGCTAAAGTCACTGCCGATAGTGTGATACTCACAAAAGGGGGAGGCAGCACTGAAAGTGCCTAGGGCAGCAGAAACTCTAAATACGGCCCTGTCTAAGAGTAAAAAGATAATCAGAAAGGTCTCATATAGTTGTACATTATAATAAGATCACCCCTAAGCCTTCGTTTCTCCAACGAGTGACCCCAAGCTTGACAACCTGTCTTCTGCAGTCTACCCGTTCCGTTAATAACCTTGGTCGCTCTTCTCTGCACCCACTCAAGTTCAGCTATGTCTTTCTTTTACACTAGAGACTACAATTGTACCCAGTAAGTGTGACAGCAATGGTGCCTTGTATAGAGGCAAAACTATGTTCTCCACATAACATTCTCTGCCTCTTTTAATGCATCCCACTATTTTAGTGCTGTCTGGCACTGATCACCAAAGGTGAGTTTGCCATCCACCCACATGCCCAAGTCTTTTTTTTTTTGACGGTTTTATCCAGTGTTTTACACTTTAGTACATAATTATGCATTTTATGTTCTCCATGACCTTATATATGTCTACTGTGAAAAGTCATTGGCAAAGCACTGGAGGGGAGATATGTTTCACTCAGGCTATTAGCTTCAGTGATTTGAAACATGGAAATTTGCTTCAGCACACTAACTGCTGAAAGGGGTTAATTGGCCATTTTAAAGGCTAGGCTTTTAAGTGAACAGATGAAGAGTGGGTGGGAGGCTGTTCGCCATATCTCCTCCCCAGGGTGGGGTTTAGAGGGTAAATAGTCAGCCTTCAGAGTCATTCGGTGTTTGGTGTGTCTGGAGCCAGCAGCTCCAGAGAAGTGGTTTGTGCTAAACTGAACCCAGTTGTTGTATCCTAAGCAGGCAAATCCCGCAGATATATGGACTGTCCTATACTTTATCTTTTGCTTTCCCATTATACCCGAAAGGCCGAATTTATTTTGTTGAGCCTGCAGTGGTTTATTCCATATTTTAAAATAAACGAGCATGCAAAAGGAGCCCCAATCCAGTATTGAGTACATTTACTGAACACACATTTCAGTAGGGAACATTTCAGATTTTAAAATCATTTTCAAGCTGGTGTTATAAAGTATTCTAATTTACTGAGATAATGACTTTTCTCCTTGGCCCAGGTAAGACGCTTCTGGCGTTGTCTATTGGTCATGAGCGTCCTGGCACAAGGAATGTGACACTTGTAGCCCATGTCGTGGAGATGTCTGTGTGTGGTGGCTTTTGAAGCAATGACTCCAGCAGCAGTTCATTCCTTGTGAATCTACCCCTAATTTTTTTATGGCGTTTTCTTAACAATCCTTTCCAGGCTGCGGTTATCCAGGTTGCTTGTGCACCTTTTTCTACCACACTTTTTCCTTCCAATCCACTTTCCATTAATATTCTTGGATACAGCACTGTGTGAACAGCCGGCTTCTTTAGCAATGACCTTTTGTGGCTTCCCCTCCTTGTGGAGTGTGTCAATGACTGCCTTCTGGACATCTGTCAGGTCAGCAGTCTTCCCCATGATTGTGGAGCTACTGAAACAGACTAAGGGACCTTTACAAGCGCTTAGGAGCCTTTGCAGGTGTTTTTTTGTTAATTATTCTAATTTATTGAGATAATGGGTTTTCATTGGCTGTAAGCCATAATACTAACATACTCCATGCTACATGCACCATATGTTACACTCACTCTGCTACATACACACTCTATGCCACACGCACTGTTACACACACACTCTGCTACATACACACTCCATGCTACATGCACTATATATTACACACACTCTGCTACATACACACTCCATGCTACATGCACTATATATTACACACACTCTGCTGCATACACACCCCATGCTACATGCACTATATATTACATACACTCTGCTGCATACACACCCCATGCTACATGCACTATATATTACACACACTCTGCTGCATACACACCCCATGCTACATGCACTATATATTACACACACTCTGCTACATACACACTCCATGCTACATGCACTATATATTACACACACTCTGCTACATACACACTCCATGCTACATGCACTATATATTACACACACTCTGCTACATACACACTCCATGCTACATGCACCATATGTTACACACACTCACTCTGCTACATACACACTCCATGCCACATGCACTGTTACGCACACTCTGCTACATACACACTCCATCCTACATGCACTATATATTACACACACTCTGCTACATACACACTCCATGCTACATGCACTATATATTACACACACTCTGCTACATACACACTCCATGCTACATGCACTATATATTACACACACTCTGCTACATACACACACAATGCTACATGCACCATATGTTACACACACTCACTCTGCTACATACACACTCCATGCTACATGCACTATATATTACACACACTCTGCTACATACACACTCCATGCTACATGCACTATATATTACACACACTCTGCTACATACACACACCATGCTACATGCACCATATGTTACACACACTCACTCTGCTACATACACACTCCATGCTACATGCACTATATATTACACACACTCTGCTACATTCCAGTCTGCAGTGTGATTCCTATAAGTGTGTCCTAGAAGTGTGAAGATTTCAGTAGAATTAAAACGTGAAAGATGTATACAGACTGTGCCCTGCTACCTGCCACCATCGCACTCTAACAAGCATCTCTATTCTTCCGACAGGTATGTTCATCCAACCAGCTCTCCTGCTGTCTGTCTATGAAGTGCACATAGTACATCACCCAGCTTTGCACACAGACTCGCCTCTGCTCCTAGCATTCTCATGGTATGCTTTTCAGCTAACCCCAGCTCTACCCTAGTGTTATTTATGACCTTGTTTACTCAATGCTTGATTGTATGCATCTGGTCCACTCTTAATTCTCTGACCAAGATGAACAGAGACCACTCCTCTCTGCTTCACACCTGAACGCACTTAGTTTTACATATATTGCATAGCTCAAGTCTGCAATGACTTCAGTCTGCATTGTGATTCCTATAAGTGTGTCCTAGAAGTGTGAAGATTTCAGTAAAATTAAAACCTGAATGGGAACTGAAGGTAACTGGACAGTCACTGTAAACAATGTTTCTGTTTATTTTCACTCTCACCCCTATAATCCTTCACTTTATGCTACTTCCCCTAATCCTCCACCAAGTAAGGAACTGTTTATCTCTGCTTCAATCCTCCCCATTCATCTCACCTCCTCCTCAGAACTGTTTGTTAACCTACAATCCTCTGATTCCAAACACAGATAGCCCCCTCATGCCCTCTCCTGCTCCCACCTGCTAAATCTTTCTCTGCTCCTTCTCACTGCTGGTGATATCTCTCCAAATCCTGGTCCTCCTCACCACATTCCCACAGTCATTTCTACCTCCCATCCACGCTCTATCACAAACTTCCGTGACCTCTCTAACCTTATACCCATTCACCCAGCCCCCGCTTCCCCAGTCCCACTAACAGGAGCTCTGTGGAATGCTCGCTCTGTCTGCAACAAGCTTTCCTACATCCATGATCTTTTTGTTACTGCCAAACTTTCCTTCCTCGCCATCACCGAAACCTGGCTCACCCCTTCTGACACAGCCTCTTCTGCTGCACTTTCGTATGGTGGTTTCCACCTTTCTCACACACCCCGCCCCAGCAGCAAGCATGGTGGAGGAGATGGTTTTCTCCTGTCAGATAACTGCTCTTTCACCCCAATCCCATGTCCACCCTCTGTTACCCTCCCTTCCTTTGAGGTGCACTCTGTGCGCATCTACTCCCCCTCCAACCTCCAACTGGCTGTCATTTATCGCCCCCAGGGCCAACCACCACCTTCTTTGACCACTTCACCACCTGGCTACTTCATTTCCTTTCCGCTGACATCCCCACTATCATCATGGGCGACTTCAACATCCCCATTGACACTTCCCTCTCAGCTGCCACTAAACTTCTATCTCTCACTTCCTCCTTCGTCCTCACTCAATGGTCTTCTACAGCCACCCACAAAGATGGTCACACACTGGACCTCATCTTCACCTGCCTCTGCTCCCTATCTAACCTCTCTAACTCACCTCTTCCTCTCTCTGACCACAACCTACTCACATTCTCTTCCCTCTCCACTCCATGTCTACAATCCCTACCCCACAAACTTTCACACCCTCGCAGAAATCTTAAACATCTTGACCTACATTCATTCTCTGAATCCCTCCTTCCTCTCACAGATATAAGTTCCTTACACAATGCAGATGACGCTGCCGCTCTATATAACACCACAATAGCTGTAGCTTTGGAATCTGCTGCCCCACTTACACATACCAAAGCTCGCAAAATCAACAGACAGCCCTGGCACAGTGACATGTTCCCAATTAACATCGGTTTCTGTCGTTTCTGAACCCCAGGTGCGATTTTCAGTGTGGTTGGTCTGCCATACATGTGCTAAAACGTGTACCTTGTCTGTTTAATATTTGTTGTTACATATATATGTTTAATAAAATTGTTATTCTTTTTAATCATCATTTTGTAGGGTCATTTATACTCCGTAGTTCTTTGTAGGATGTATCTATTGTGGAGTTTTCCCTGTTATAATTCATGTCCATTTTAGGGTGTTCCCTATTTGAGATCTGATTATGCATCAGTGGTATCTGTATTCAGCCCTGGCACACCAGCCTGACCAAAGAACTGAGGCGAGCTTCCAGGGCTGCTGACCGCAGATGGAAAAGATCCCACTCCAATGAGCACTTCATCGCATTCAAACAGTCCCTCACTACTTTCAAGACCACACTCGCCACAGCAAAAAAAACTACTTCTCATCTCTCATATCCTCCCTGTCTCACAACCCTAAACAGTTATTCAACACCTTCACTTCTCTCCTCCGTCCCCCGGCACCTCTTCCCTCCCCACTTATCTCAGCTGAAGACTTTGCCTCATTTTTCAAGCAGAAGATTGATAACATCAGAGACAGTTTTGGTCAACAACCCCCAGAGCCCTTTCTCCTGACTTCCCAGCCCTCCACTTCCAAAACCAACTTCTCCACCATTACAGAAGATCAACTCTCCACTCTACTCTCAAGATCGCATCTCACCACCTGTGCACTTGACCCGCTCCCATCCCACTTCATCCCAAACCTCACCACAGTCTTCATCCCAACCCTAACCCATCTCTTCAACCTATCACTAACAACTGGTGTTTTCCCCTCAAGCTTTAAACATGCCTCCATCACACCTATCCTCAAAAAGCCCTCTCTTGACCCATCCTCTGTATCTACCTATCGCCCTATATCACTTCTCCCCTATGCCTCAAAACTACTGGAACAACACGTCTACCTTGAACTGTCCTCCCATCTCTCTTCTTGCTCCCTCTTTGACTGCTTACAATCTGGCTTCCGGTCACACCATTCCACTGAAACTGCCCTAACTAAGGTCACCAATGACCTCTTAACCACCAAGAGCAAGCGACACTACTCTGTCCTCCTCCTCCTCGACCTGTCGGCTGCCTTTGACACAGTGGACCATTCCCTATTATTACAGACCCTCTCATCCCTTGGCATCACAGACTTGGCCCTATCCTGGATCTCATCATACCTAACAGACCGGACATTCAGCATCTCCCACTCACACACCACCTCCTCACCTCGCCCCTATGTGTCGGAGTCCCACAAGGTTTAGTCCTAGGGCCCCTGCTCTTCTCCATTTACACCTTTGGCCTGGGACAGCTCATAGAATCTCATGGCTTTCAGTATCACCTCTATGCTGATGATACACAGATCTACATCTCTGGACCAGATATCACCTCCCTACTAACCAGAATCCCTCAATGTCTGTCCACTATTTCATCCTTCTTCTCTGCTAGATTTCTGAAACTTAACATGGACAAAACAGAATTCATCATCTTTCCCCCATCTCACGTGACCCCCCCCAACGAACCTATCCATTACAGTAAATGGCTGCCCACTCTCCCCAGTCCCACAAGCTCGCTACCTCGGGGTAATCCTTGATGCTGATCTCTCCTTCAAACCACATATCCAAGCCCTTTCCACTTCCTGCCGACTTTAACTAAAAAATATTTCACGAATCCGTTCATTCCTCAACCAAGAATCTGCAAAAACCCTAGTCCATGCCCTCATCATCTCTCGCCTTGACTACTGCAACCTCCTGCTCTGTGGCCTCCCCTCTAACACTCTCGCACCCCTCCAATCTATTCTAAACTCTGCTGCCCGACTAATCCACCTGTCTCCCGCTATTCCCCGGCCTCTCCCCTCTGTCAATCCCTTCACTGGCTCCCCATTGCCCAGAGACTCCAGTACAAAACCCTAACCATGACATACAAAGCCATCCACAACCTGTCTCCTCCATACATCTGTGACCTCATCTCCCGGTACTTACCTACACACAACCTCCGATCCTCACAAGATCTCCTTCTCTACTCCCCTCTTATCTCCTCTTCCCACAATCGTATACAAGATTTCTCTCACGTATCACCCCTACTCTGGAACTCTCTACCACAACACATCAGACTCTCGCCTACCATCGAAACCTTCAAAAAGAGCCTGAAGACCCACCTCTTCCGACAAGCCTACAACCTGCAGTAACCAACGATCAACCAAACCACTGCATGACCAGCTCTATCCTCACCTACTGTATCCTCACCCATCCCTTGTAGATTGTGAGCCCTCGCGAGCAGGGTCCTCTCTCCTCCTGTACCAGTTATGACTTGTATTGTTTAAGATTATTGCACTTTTCCCCATGGTGGAGTTACTCTTTGCCACATGGGTTTTTTTTGCCTTCCTCTGGATCAACATGTTAGGGCATGTTAGGTTAGGCTATGGGTTGAACTAGATGGACTTACAGTCTTCCTTCAACCTTAATAACTATGTAACTTGTTTTTATTATGTATACCCCTCCTCACATGTAAAGCGCCATGGAATAAATGGCGCTATAACAATAAATAATAATAATAACACACACTCCATGCTACATGCACTATATATTACACACACTCTGCTACATACACACTCCATGCACCATATGTTACACACACTCACTCTGCTACATACACACTCCATGTTACACACACTATATGTTACACACATATAATCTGCTACATACACACTCCATGCCACACACACTATATGTTACACACACTCACTCTGCTACATACACACTCCATGTTACACACACTATATGTTACACACATATAATCTGCTACATACACACTCCATGCCACACACACTATATGTTACACACACACATTCTGCTACATACGCACTCCATGCACCATATGTTACACACATTCTGCTACATACGCACTCCATGCACCATATATTACACACACTCTGCTACATACACACTCCATGCTACATACACACTTACACACTTCATGCTGCATGTACCATATTATAAACACACACACTGCTATATGTACATGCACACACTGCATGCTACACACATAGACACACTACATGTTACACACACAGACATATACTTCATGCTACACACATATACACTGTATATTACACACAAAACAAGCTACATAAACACTGTATATAACACACTGTATATAACACACACTTCATGCTACACACACTATATGTTACACACAGCTATGGTACATATACACTCTATGCCACACATATGTGTTACACACATACTCCATGCTAAACACGCTGTATGTGTCACACATAGACACACTACCTATTATGTACATGCACACGCTGCATGCTACATACATATACACTGTATGTGACACACAATCCATGCTACACACACACTCTGCATATTACACACACTATATGCTAAACACTACCTGTATGATACCCACTCAGTGCTACATGCATAGGGAAAGTATAGATGACATGGCAGATGTTAGAATATTGACATCAGAGGGAGGATCATCTTCTAGAAATTCCACTGAACCCTCAGCATAGTCACCGGACATTGATGTCACCAGAGGTCCTCCTCCTCTTTTAACCTTGAAGACTGCACTGATAATGGAGGGTTGCCATGATCAGTGCAGTTTCTAGTTTTAAAAACAGGCAGCCTTAGTCTTACCAGACCACCGAAGCCACAACATGGTAGGATCTAGCAGGGGCCCATTTGGAGATGGGGGCTCAGAGCAATTGTCTAGTTAGCTTCTCTAACCTAACACCAGAATCCTTCATTATTCAGGAGGTTTCTGAATCTACCACATTCAGAATTGCAGATTTCTGACTGCCCCACAGACATTCAGATGGTTACGGAGAATCCCTTTTTTATAGTGAGGGATCCATTAGCGCTGTTCATCCTGGTCCCCCTTGTTCATCACTAGCTGAGGCGCTCACATTCTAGAAGTAGGAGTAAATGAGAAGCTGGCAGACCACCGGATGGGATACTTGGCAGATCTGAGCAGAGCACATATGGAGGCATCTCTAGTATTACAGAAAGTCAATGCTTTGGATAGGATTTTTCTGCATGAGGCGTCCAGCAGTTCGTGCCGATGACTCAATCTATCACATTGCTGTCGGTACAAGCAGTGAAAAGACACAGATCTTGTTTACTCCTCATATATAATAAGACCAGTGTAATCGGATCAGACAACAGGAAATCTGGAAATGCTCACAATACACCCTGCAGAAACCTGATCTGCTGGTGCCAGGACGCAGCGCCCATGCTTCACAGTCCTGCGAAAGCATGAACGCCGGGACACAGGGATGGCGGCAAAGCACCCTAGAGAGAGGACAATAGCCGAAGAGACAAACGATGACAGATGACGAGAGAATCTGATGAAATCCCAATTCACCAGCTTTAGTGAATCTTCCCATGAAATTTAATTTGCAATGAATAAAAACTTCTCCAAAGCCTTCAACTGCCCTGAAAAGATGTGTAACGCACTGAGGTCTCCTAGGACTGAATCCAATACCATCCAAGCTCTTCAAACAAACACAGCCTTAGTAATGTCAAAGTGACCTCCAAATACATGGCTATGGGTAAATGTATGATAACCGTTACTCAATGCTGTGCCATCACACACTATCTGTACAGTGTCTTCAGTGTCTATGACTTTCTAGCATTCCCTTTATTGCTGAGCTGTGACGTCCTCTCACTATCCAGATTCACACTAAAAATATCTGCTGCATTCCCTGCCTCTGCTTTTATACTGGCTATGATAGTCCCTGTTGATTGGCTGTGCTATATCATGTGATGTGAAAGCTGCAAGATGTTATAGGGAAGCACGCCTAAGGTCATGTGTCTATCATGTATCCTTGGCAGGAATGGACATTTCATTGGCGCAACCAGGGTCCCAAGAGGTAAGGGGGCCACATCCAGCTCCAAAACAGGTGGAACTGTACATTTATGATGAGCTATAGGACTGCAAAGGGCCCATATGTTGTTCTTGCTCCTGTGCCTGTGTCCACCAGTGGCCCTTCTTGGGTCATAGACCTGGAGGAGGTGAGTATTAGAAAAGATACCAACACGAGGTGCGCTTATTTCCAGGATCGACACTACAGCACTGACACGTGATGCCAGTATTATTATTATTATTATTATTATTTATTATTACAGTATAGTATCCACATTACCGTGCAGATGTAGCAGAGCTGAAGTTGCACAGTCCCAAAGTTAAGCTGATGGCTCACCTATGGAATCTTACACGTTACATCGCAATAAAGCAAGACACAAACTCTTCTCTGCTACATCAATCATTTCTGATCTGCTACATTGTTACACTCTAGGCTCTTTCACAGTCATAGTGACCAATTTTGTATTTTTTGGCATCTACAGGATTCTTTGCCTTTGGACCACTAATATCTAAATATCACAGCTTGAGAAGCGCAGAATAACAGAGGTCACCTCTCACCCCGTCCCACTCAGCGTTCTCTCCTCGCCGCCTCTCTAACGCTTTATCATTCCAGAACTTTCTTTTTTTCCTAACAGAAGCACCAAATGTCTCAGCTTCACAATAGGGGGAATTTGGATGTAAGTGTCTGCACTGTGTGAATTACGGTCCGAGCGCTGACGGCTGCTTTTAAGGATTTTAATTAGTTCAGCATTCTTTGCTTTGAGTCATAATTATTTAATTACTCCGCAGAAGAGCTATATCCTCCTAAGTAAATCTCCTTCACTTTCTATTATATCGTAAATATATATGGAGGGATTCAGTCCCAGAATGTAGAGCTCTATAGGAGGGTGAGGAGCACTATAGCACTGCTATATTTTATAGGGTAGGGACGGAGGGATTTAAAGGACTATTACTAAAATGAAGTGATCTCGGCTGAATGTTAGAATATGAGCATCGTCTCAAGACGGGCAGGACGGTAAAGAGTATTCACCATATTGAAAAAAATATCGTGCCCCAAATCCTAATCATTACAGTCTGGCTGTAACAAGTCCGTCCATGACATTTCTTCCTCTTGAATCTTCCCCCATTACCTGTGAGTGATATTATTAAGAAGTGGGAGGAATTGCAGCAACTCAGCCACGAGGTGGAGACCCCATAACTTTACAGAGCAGGGGGCCGAGTGCTGAGGAGCAGAGGGCAAAAAAGTTACTGCCGCTCTGGTGACCCCATAACTGCACAGTCCAGACCTCCTGTAGAGTGTAAGCTCTTATGGTCAGTGGGGTCCTCTCTCCTGTAGAGTGTAAGCTCTTATGGTCAGTGATGTCCTCTCCTGTAGAATGTAAGCTCTTATGGTCAGTGGGGTCCTCTCTCTCCTGTAGAGTGTAAGTTCTTATGGTCAGTGGGGTCCTCTCTCTCTCCTGTAGAGTGTAAGCTCTTATGGTCTGTGGGGTCCTCTCTCTCTCCTGTAGAGTGTAAGCTCTTATGATCAGTGGGGTTCTCTCTCTCTCCTGTAGAGTGTAAGCTCTTATGGTCAGTGGGGTCCTCTCTCTCCTGTAGAGTGTAAGCTCTTATGATCAGTGGGGTCCTCTCTCTCCTGTAGAGTGTAAGCTCTTATGGTCAGTGGGGTCCTCTCTCCTGTAGAGTGTAAGCTCTTATGGTCAGTGGGGTCCTCTCTCTCCTGTAGAGTGTCAGCTCTTATGGTCAGCGGGGTCCTCTGTCTCCTGTAGAGTGTAAGCTCTTATGGTCAGCGGAGTCCTCTATCTCCTGTAGAATGTAAGCTCTTATGGTTAGCGGGGTCCTCTCTCTCCTGTAGAGTGTAAGCTCTTATGGTCAGTGGGGTCCTTTCTCTCTCCGGTAGAGTGTAAGCTCTTATGGTCAGTGGAGTCCTCTTTCTCTCCTGTAGAGTGTAAGCTCTTATGGTCAGTGGAGTCCTCTTTCTCTCCTGTAGAGTGTAAGCTCTTATGGTCAGCAGGGTCCTCTCTCTCCTGTAGAGTGTAAGCTCTTATGGTCAGCGGGGTCCTCTCTCTCCTGTAGAGTGTAAGCTTTTATGGTCAGTGGGGTCCTCTCTCTCTCCTGTAGAGTGTAAGCTCTTATGGTCAGCGGGGTCCTCTCTCTCCTGTAGAGTGTAAGCTCTTATGGTCAGCGGAGTCCTCTCTCTCCTGTAGAGTGTAAGCTCTTAAGGTCAGTGGGGTCCTCTCTCTCCTGTAGAGTGTAAGCTCTTATGGTCAGCGGAGTCCTCTCTCTCCTGTAGAGTGTAAGCTCTTATGGTCAGCGGGGTCCTCTCTCTCCTGTAGAGTGTAAGTTCTTATGGTCAGCGGGGTCCTCTCTCTCCTGTAGAGTGTAAGCTCTTATGGTCAGTGGGGTCCTCTCTCTCCTGTAGAGAGTAAGCCCTTATGGTCAGTGGGGTCCTTTCTCTCTCCGGTAGAGTGTAAGCTCTTATGTTCAGTGGGGTCCTCTCTCTCCTGTAGAGTGTACGCTCTTATGGTCAGTGGGGTCCTCTCTCTCCTGTAGAGTGTAAGCTCTTATGGTCAGTGGGGTCCTCTCTCTCCTGTAGAGTGTAAGCTCTTATGGTCAGTGAGGTCCTCTCTCTCTTCTGTAGAGTGTAAGCTCTTATGGTCAGTGGGGTCCTCTCTCTCTCCTGTAGAGTGTAAGCTCTTATGGTCAGTGGGGTCCTCTCTCTCTCCTGTAGAGTGTAAGCTCTTATGATCAGAGGGGTCCTCTCTTTCTCTCCTGTAGAGTGTAAGCTCTTATGGTCAGCAGGGTCCTCTCTCTCCTGTAGAGTATAAGCTCTTATGGTCAGCGGGGTCCTCTTTCTCCTTTAGAGTGTAAGCTCTTATGGTCAGCGGGGTCCTCTCTCTCCTGTAGAGTGTAAGCTCTTATGGTCAGTGGGGTCCTCTCTCTCCTGTAGAGTGTAAGCTCTTATGGTCAGTGGGGTCCTCTCTCTCCGGTAGAGTGTAAGCTCTTATGGTCAGCGGGGTCCTCTCTCTCTCCTGTAGACTGTAAGCTCTTATGGTCAGCGGGTCCTCTCTCTCTCCTGTAGAGTGTAGGCTCTTATGGTCAGCGGGGTCCTCTCTCTTTCCTGTAGAGTGTAAGCTCTTATGGTCAGCGGGTCCTCTCTCTCTCTCCTGTACAGTGTAAGCTCTTTTGGTCAGTGGGGTCCTCTCTCTCTCCTGTAGAGTGTAAGCTCTTATGGTCAGTGGGGTCCTCTCTCCTGTAGAGTGTAAGCTCTTATGGTCAGCGGGTCCTCTCTCTCCTGTAGAGTGTAGGCTCTTATGGTCAGCGGGGTCCTCTCTCTCTCCTGTAGAGTGTAAGCTCTTATTGTCAGCGGGGTTCTCTCTCTCCTGTAGAGTGTAAGCTCTTATGGTCAGTGGGGTCCTCTCTCTCTCCTGTAGAGTGTAAGCTCTTATGGTCAGCGGGGTCCTCTTTCTCCTGTAGAGTGTAAGCTCTTATGGTCAGCGGGGTCCTTTCTCCTGTAGAGTGTAAGCTCTTATGGTCAGTGGGGTCCTCTCTCCTGTAGAGTATAAGCTCTTATGGTCAGCGGGGTCCTCTCTCTCTCCTGTAGAGTGTAAGCTCTTATGGTCAGCGGGGTCCTCTCTCTCCTGTAGAGTGTAAGCTCTTATGGTCAGTGGGGTCCTCTCTCTCTCCTGTAAAGTGTAAGCTCTTATGGTCAGTTGGGTCCTCTCTCTCCTGTAGAGTGTAAGCTCTTATGGTCAGTGGGGTCCTCTCTCTCTCCTGTAGAGTGTAAGCCCTTATGGTCAGCAGGGTCTTCTCTCTCCTGTAGAGTGTAAGGCTAGGTTCACATTGCGTTAATGGGTTAACGCTAATGGACTGCGTTGCATGGCGAAATTGTCGCAATTAACGCCATGCAACGGGTCCGTTAGCGCACCCATTGACGGCAATGTGAATCTGATCTCTAGCGCATCGCTAGCGCATGCCATTTTCGGCACGCCCTAGCGATGTGCCGTTATTTTCTGACGGACCTCGGACGCTGCTTGCAGCGTCCGAGGTGCGCGCGAGGTCCATTCCTCGCTAGCGCAGATCGGGGATCTGCGCTAGCGGGATCAGCAAACGCGATCCCTACAGATACATTGCGTTAGCGCAATCCGCTAGCGCTGTGCGCTTAACGGATTGCCCTAACGCAATGTGAACCTAGCCTAAGCTCTTATGGTCAGTGGAGTCCTCTTTCTCTCCTGTAGAGTGTAAGCTCTTATGGTCAGTGGAGTCCTCTTTCTCTCCTGTAGAGTGTAAGCTCTTATGGTCAACGGGGTCCTCTCTGTCTCCTGTATCCAAGTGTTTCTCCAAGAGAAGAAGTAAAAATCTGTAAGAATCTGTGTCTATCTACATCATACTCAATCTTCGCACCATACAATATGATTATTCAGATGTTAGGGAATCATAAGAAGAGGATGTCTTACTTAAGGTTGATCTCATGCACGTTGGGTGGGGGATTAAAGCCTCAGTGGGTCACCTGCTTCTGAGATTCCCATCATTTTGCTGCAATATATGACGTAACTGTTCAATTGGCCTACAGTACCCCAGCTGGAGATATGAATTTCAATATCTATTGAATTCAAAAGGATGGAAGGAAATAATGGAAAGGGCTCTCAAGTTATCTAAAAAGAGAGAAGCTCTTTGTAGCCACTGTCCGCTCTTGCTGAAAGATAAGATCTCCCAATTATTCAGAATTCTCTTTTAAGGTGTTGGAAAAAAGTTTTTTTGAACCAGACAACCATGTTAGTTTTCACTCTTGGACCCTATGCAATCTTCTCAGATGTCCCATTTAGAAAAATCTTCAGGGAATTAGATGCGTAAATGTAACTTGTAACCTGTGAAAGAAAATGTGATATCATTGTGTCTAGTCCTCGCAGTAAGGTCTCATACAGACAACCAGAGTTTCGGTCTGAGTGTCACCCTCAACACATCGGATGCCACTCTGACCAATGTTATTCAGTGAAGATGTGCACATGGCCAATTTTTTCCTCGGACCAAATGATTCAATGAAAAAGGTCACAGCATGCACAATTTGCCTCCGATGATCAGATGGCCCTTGCCCATTCATGTCTATTGGACCATGGAAAACATCGAACCACACTTGGGTGAGAGATAAAGATGAAGATGGAGAAACTCTTGTTTTTTAATTCTCTACATTTGAGGAAAACAGATACCTCTCCGATCTAACTCTGACCGGAGTCTGATTACCATAATCGGACCATTTTTCTCGGATGGAGAACATACGGTCGTCTGCACCGATGCATTGTTTGCAAATTGAGAGTTTTGGACCTTAGAAACCCCAAAGTGACAGGACATGAGAAAGCAACACAAACCTACATGAAAAGACCTTAGCAAATGGATTCTCTTTATTTTCGGAGATGTGCAAATAACTTCTATGAAACCAGTCAACACGGCACGCTCTACGAAAGAGGCATCCAAAGTGTAGACTTCATTAAAATAGGCATCACCCATCTTTAATTGGACACACCCACACCATGTCCAACCGAGTCATGTAGGAAAGTGTTTTTCTTTTTATATTACTTACAGAGAGCTTTTACAAATTCTCAGAATTAGGGGGACCCAACATTGAGACCTGCAAACCTCCAGTTGGGTCTTTACCACCATCACCAGGGCCACTTTTGATCGTTTTAGATATTATAATGATGCAATGAAAGATATCTAGAGGGGTGTTCAGGTCTAGGACATGTATGGCAAATCAATAAGATCCCACCGTTTCTTCAAAAGTGAGCCTCAATGTGTGCTGCATGGAGCGGAGAGGTGGTGGCATCGCTGCATGCCCAACTCTCTCCATTTATTTTCACGGCACTCAAAAATTTGTCCAGTTGGCGCACCATTGAAAAATATGAATGCTCGGCCATCTCTCCATTCCTGACATCGTATGACAGAGCCCTGCTCTTGAGAAACACATATGTAGCATGGGATATATTTATACCATGAATGGTCCACATGGGACAACGCCACACCCAAAAGTAGACACTATTCTACTTCCCTGCCTGCCCATGAAGAGTGATAGCTTGTCATAGATGGTTAGGAATTTTTTTTTGCCCTTCTAGCAACTATAGGGCAAAGATCTGAACATGCTTCTCCCCGACCAGGACTGGCAATCCAGTTTTTCCCTCTACTGCACCTTTAAAAATCTTTTTCGCTGCATTTGGCTCAACTTTTTTTCGTGAGCAATTAAAATAAGAAACAAATAATTTTCTTCCCTTTCTCCATCCCGTGGCCCTCTCTGAGCCTTATGTACCTTGGCATCGATTTATTGGAATGAAGTTTACATTAGCGAGAGCCCAAGTATCTTTCCGCCAATGGGAGGAACTCAAAACTATTTTTATAATTGCACCTTATTCCTGTCCTTAACCAGAGACGCATTATATTTCCCTAATAAATTCAGCTGCAGGCAGAATACGGATCTCAATCATACACATGTGACTCATTACCTCCTCAGCCCAACAATTGTGTGCGCAGCTCGGAAGGGGCCGAAGTAGAGCAGAGTCATTACCTATTTCATGCGTTACTTAAGGAAAATCAACAACCTAACCACAAGGCAAACATTTCACAGCCGGGCCGCTGACTTTTCAAGGGTATTGGATTGTATTCCTGCAAATCGATAAGAACCTGGCAAACCCTTTTTGGGACGTAGGTAACGCATTAGCAATTACTTCACATTTTCATTTTGCAGGTGATCATATCTCATTCTCAAAACCTTGCTTAAAGGGGTTGGCCAAGAGTGAGCAACTAATGACCTTTCCTTACGATAGGTCATTGGTATTTGATTGGTGGGGTCTGAGCCCCGACAGCGCCACTGATAACAGATCACGCAGTCACTGGAAGTATATAGCGTATACACCATGTAGTGGACACTCTCAGGTACTGCAGCTTAGCTCTCATTGAAGTGAATGTGATCTGAGTTACAGTACCTGAGACCGTAGGGAGCGGTGAATTCTGTCTGTGTACACTGTGTACAACAGGCCACCACAGGAACTAATAATGGCGGAGAGGTCAGGGTCCTGCCATGTTTGAGTCCCATCAATTTCACATTTACAATATATCTTAAGAATAAGTTATCAAAATCTTAGATGTCATCAATGTAAAAAGACAGACTGGTAAGTCTCTATAGTGTGTGTGTATGTACTGTGTGTATATATGTGTATGTACTGTGTGTATATATGTGTATGTGCTATGTGTATGTGTGTGTGTGTATGTGCTACGTGTATGTACATGTGTGTATGTGCTATGTGTATGTACGTGTGTGTATGTGCTATGTGTATGTACATTTGTGCTATCTGTACATACAAATGTGTGAAAATAAAGATTAAAGAACAACCACAAAACAGATTTCATCACCAGGTATCATTGTAATCAGTATAACGGCGCCGACCTGACACTGTCTGTAGTCACTGAGCACAATCCTGCTGAGAGGTTCTCTTTAATGCTCACTACATACTGCACACGTAGGCTTATTTGTCTAAAACCAACCATGGCTATAAAGTACAATATAAACATATCACACTCACTCACAAAGCTCTCTAGAATGTTGCACCCCCTTACATCTCCTCCTCATCTATGTCTACCCCCTACCCATCCTCTCCACAGTGTTGTGCAACGCCCCAGGTAACCGGTTGTTGCAGTGATGTTGCCTTCCTTTCCAGGAGGGTGATGTCACGCTTGGTGGCAAGGGAGATTCTTTCTGTTAGGTAAGGCACTCACATTCAACACATCTCAATCTAGGCCATGAGGGGGAGCTCAGGACCCGGATTCAGGGGAGCTTCCTTAGACTTTATGTATCCTGGTCTGGAGGAGGAGTGAGGCAGTCTGAGGGAGACAGTGGAGGGAGACAGTTGGTCTCCAGGAGTGAGAAGAAGAATGTCTGGAGCAGACATGGGGGCCGAGAAGCCACGAGGGAGCTGCAACCCCTGGAAAGAGGATTACTGAAAGAGTTAAATTGTGGAGGAGCTTAGAGGGAAGAAGCACAGAGGAGGAAGAGGCTCAGGAGGGGAACAGTGGAAGCACACCCTGGGGGCCAGAGTGCAGAACCGGGTACTGGGAGCCCGAAGCTATAGTGGGACTCTAGGACACTTAGCAGAACCGGAGGGCATAGGACTGTATGTCAATTACCTGCATCAAGTCTGGAGTGAAGCAGTGACCTTAGAGCCCGGGTCATGATAGAGACCCTATAAACAGGCTCGAACTGCCTATCATACAGACATCTGTCTTAGGACAGGAGAGAGGGACTTTCACTGAGCATCAAGCGGCAGGGACCTAACCAACTAAACAGCGCTAGTAGGAAAGACTTACGGACCTCACCTGGGAGAGGGATCTCCTATTGCCTCCAAGCCGGCGGCACCACAGCTACCCTGCACTTGATACCCTGAACTGAGGACTACTCCTACACTTGGAAAGCCCCGGGGACCCCGCTTCACCTGTGGGAAGCGTCACCATCTTGCTGCATACCATTGCCCCAGAGGACCTCTTTAAGCATCATCAGTCCCTACTGACAAAAACCACAGGTGGCGTCACGAACAATAGACTTTATTCATAATACCCCTTAAAAAACCTTTCCCCTTTAATTAGGCGCCCAGGGCCATGGACAGGGTCGCAGCCACCGTGACATCCTCTTTAAGAGCGACCGGACCCGGTACCGAGTATCCCCATTGCCCTAGTGGGCAACTCAGTTGCACTGCCCTACATCTCCTCCCTCATCTGTGTCCACAGTGCTGCACCCCCTTACATCTCCTGCTCAATTATGTCTATCACTCTACCTCTCCTCTCCACAGTGCTGCACCGTCCTACATCTCCTCACTCATCTCTCTTTACCACCCTACCTGTCCTCTCCACAGTGCTGCACCATCCTACATCTCCTCCTCATCTCAATCTACCACCATACCCATCCTCTCCACAGTGCTGCACCACTCTACATCTCCATCTACCACTCTACCCGTCCTCTCCACAGTGCTGCACCGCCCTACATCTCCTCATCTCTGTCTAACACTATAGCCATCCTCTCCACAGTGCTGCACTGTCCTACATCTCCATCTACCGCTCTACCCCTCCTCTCCATAGTGCTGCAGCGCCCATCTCCTCCTCATTTCAATCTACCACTATACCCATCCTCTCCTCAGTGCTGCACCACCCTACATCTCCATCTACCACTCTACCCGTCCTCTGTACAGTGCTGCACCGTCCTACATCTCCTCCTCATCTCAATCTACCACCATACCCATCCTCTCCACAGTGCTGCACCACTCTACATCTCCATCTACCACTCTACCCGTCCTCTCCACAGTGCTGCACCACTCTACATCTCCATCTACCACTCTACCCGTCCTCTCCACAGTGCTGCACCGCCCTACATCTCCTCATCTCTGTCTAACACTATAGCCATCCTCTCCACAGTGCTGCACTGTCCTACATCTCCATCTACCGCTTTACCCATCCTCTCCACAGTGCTGCAGCGCCCATCTCCTCCTCATTTCATTCTACCACTATACCCATCCTCTCCACAGTGCTGCACCACCCTACATCTCCATCTACCACTCTACCCGTCCTCTCTACAGTGCTGCACCATCCTACATCTCCTCCTCATCTCAATATACCACCATACCCATCCTCTCCACAGTGCTGCTCCACCCTACATCTCCTCCTCATCTATGTATCACACTACCCGTCTTCTCCGCAGTGCTGCACTGCACTACATCTCCTACTCATCTCTAACACCCTACCTGTCCCCTCCACAGTGCTGTACTGCCCTACATCTCCTTCTCATCTCTACCACTCTACCAGTCCTGTCCACAGAGCTGCACCACCCTACATCTCCTCTCTCATCTCAAGCTACCACCCTACCCTTCCTCTTCACAGTGCTGCACCACCCTACATCTCCATCTACCACTCTACCCATCTTCTCCACAGTGCTACACTGCCCTATATCTCCTCCCTCATCTCTATATACCATCCTATCCACAGTACCCGTCCAATAATAGACTCACTCCCAGCTCCTGAAAGTCCTTTGGTTAAAGCTTACTGTACTGTGTGTGGCTGCAGCAGGATCCTCCCCCTCTTCACTGTCTGCGTTAGGACAAAATGGCCAGAGTGTACCCAGTATCTGCAGGATTTTCACAAAACTGGAAACTACAGGAAGGAAGAAAAGAGGCAAGAAGAGACAGGTCCCAAGGTCGCTGCTCCTCTCCAGCCTCTCTCACTTGCTGACTGTATCGCAGTCTGATCATTTCATCACAGGGTCACTTAGGTGCGATGCCGATAGGTGGTCGTACATGGCACCCGAATCTGGGGGCTTAGAGAATCACCCCAAATGTGGCAATTTTGCAGTCTTACTAAAGGGTTATTCCCAACAATGCACATTATCACCTTTCCAAAGGTTTGAAAATCAGTAGGGGGTCCATTCTGCCAGGGCATTTCAGAGTCCAGTAATTGTATAGTGAGGGTCCACAGTCGGACCCCCATTGATAAGCAAGTTTTCAACTATCCTGTAAATAGGTAATAACTTGAAAAGACTTTAGTTCCTGACAAATGGCTTATTAGGATAACTCTAGCAGGATAATACACCGCCATACAGGAGTATTTCTGTGTATTGTACTGGATGACAATGCACAGAAATACTCTAGTCTGTGTTCCAGGCTCCAAATCGGACTTAAAAAAAGGAAAAGAAAAAATGTTCAAGACTATAAAAAAAAACAAAAAACAAATATGAAACGTTACATTAAGGCCACTCTCACACGTCCAGATAATTCCGGTACCGGAAAAATCGGTACCGGAGTTATCTGTGTCCGTGTGTCCATGTGCTCACGTGGCACACGTGCGGCAGCCGTGTGCCACCCGTGTGCCCACTGAGGACCACACGGACCGTGCAGGAGACAGCGCTAGAGATAAGCACTGTCCCCTGCATCTGGTGCTGAAGCCGGAATTCATTCCTTCTTCCCAGCAGCGTTCGATGGAGAGAAGGAATGAAAAATCATTGGGTTTTTTTGTGGTTAAAATCAAGTTCCCGGACAGCATCCGTGTGCGGTACGTGTTTTATACGGACCCATTGACTTTAATGGGTCCGTGTGATCCGTGTGCTCCCACGAACACTGACATGTCTCTGTGTTTTTCAAACGGACACACGGTTCGTGAAAACACGCTGACATGTGCATAGACACATTGATTTTAATGTGTCTACGTGAGTCAGTGTCTCCGGTACGTGAGAAAACTGTCACCACACGACCGGAGCCACTGACGTGTGAAACAGGCCTAAGAAAACTCCAAAACACCAGAGTTGCTCCCAAAAAATGTATTATTTAATCAGACATATAAATCAGGATATCCAGGATCAGCACAAGAGAAACAGTCATTATAGATATAGGAAAAGTTAGATACAAATGTATGTAGTATTATTATATTAAATTTTTATAAAAATAATTGAATGTATACATAATTGATAAAATCTGTAATAGTCCAAATTATTCAAGTGCCAAAATATTTCTTCTGCACAGCAAACACCCTATAAAAACATACCACAATTGCTGTATTTTAGTCATCTTGATTCCCTCCCCACTCAAAAAAAAAAAATAGAAAGTAAACAAATAATTCAATGAGTCACAAAAGACCAAAACAAATATACTTTTCCAGCATATAAACAAATAAATAAATAAAAAGGTCATTTTAGTTACTGATCTCACATTATGGCGACACAAAATATTGAAAACTTTCTTTGCAATAGTAAGTTTGATATCATTGTGAATTGTACGGATTCACAAAGTTAAAACTAAAAGTATATGCAAGGGGGGGTTAGGTGGAAAGTCATGGAAGGGTTACATGTGTCCACAGTCTCTTCCAAGAAGAAACAGAACAGATCTATATTTGTCCATGGCTACAATGTCAGTTGTCTCATAGCCTTCAACTCGGCTCTATATTTGGTGCAGTTGCAGTCGATTGCCATATGATGAGCAAGTGCATGTATAGATATATATATTTTTTAAAGGTATAATAAAGAAGACATGACATAGGCACAAGCACATTGAGCTGTGTCAGTAAGTCACTAACAATGCTCTCTACGCCTTCACCCCGGACACTTTTCCCTCCCAACATTCAATTGCATCCACATCACATTCCTTCCTGGCATTCTGGTGTAGTAATCAAGGTGAATACATCACCAGAACACCAGCACTATATGAATAGATCAACAGAACCACAATCTCTACAGTAATACATCACCAGAACACCAGCACTACATGAATATATCAACGGAACCACCATCTCTACAGTAATACATCACCAGAACCACCATCACTATATGAATAGATCAACAGAACCACAATCTCTACAGTAATACATCACCAGAACACCAGCACTACATGAATATATCAACGGAACCACCATCTCTACAGTAATACATCACCAGAACCACCATCACTATATGAATAGATCAACAGAACCACAATCTCTACAGTAATACATCACCAGAACTCCATCACTACATGAATATATCAACAGAACCACCATCTCTACAGTAATACATCACTAGAACACCATCACTACATGAATATATCAACAGAACCACCATCTCTACAATAATACATCATCAGAACACCATCACTACATGAATATATCAACAGAACCACCATCTCTACAGTAATACATCACCAGAACCACCATCACTATATGATTAGATCAACAGAACCACAATCTCTACAGTAATACATCACCAGAACACCATCACTACATGAATATATCAACAGAACCACCATCTCTACAGTAATACATCACTAGAACACCATCACTACATGAATATATCAACAGAACCACCATCTCTACAATAATACATCATCAGAACACCATCACTACATGAATATATCAACAGAACCACCATCTCTACAGTAATACATCATCAGAACACCATCACTACATGAATATATCAACAGAACCACCATCTCTACAGTAATACATCACCAGAACACCATCACTACATGAATAGATCAACAGAACCACAATCTCTACAGTAATACATCATCAGAACACCATCACTACATGAATATATCAACAGAACCACCATCTCTACAGTAATACATCACCAGAACACCATCACTACATGAATATATCAACGGAACCACCATCTCTACAGTAATACATCACCAGAACACCATCACTACATGAATATATCAACAGAACCACCATCTCTACAGTAATACATCACTAGAACACCATCACTACATGAATATATCAACAGAACCACCATCTCTACAATAATACATCATCAGAACACCATCACTACATGAATATATCAACAGAACCACCATCTCTACAGTAATACATCACCAGAACACCATCACTACATGAATATATCAACAGAACCACCATCTCTACAGTAATACATCACTAGAACACCATCACTATATGAATATATCAACAGAACCACCATCTCTACAGTAATACATCACCAGAACACCATCACTACATGAATATATCAACAGAACCACCATCTCTACAGTAATACATCACCAGAACACCATCACTACATGAATATATCAACAGAACCACCATCTCTACAATAATACATCATCAGAACACCATCACTACATGAATATATCAACGGAACCACCATATCTACAGTAATACATCACCAGAACACCGTTACTACATGAATATATCAACAGAACCACAATCTCTACAGTAATACATCACCAGAACACCAGCACTACATGAATATATCAACAGAACCACCATCTCTACAGTAATACATCAACAGAACCACCATCACTACATGAATATATCAACAGAACCACCATCTCTACAGTAATACATCACTAGAACACCATCACTACATGAATATATCAACAGAACCACCATCTCTACAGTAATACATCACCAGAACACCATCACTACATGAATATATCAACAGAACCACCATCTCTACAGTAATACATCACTAGAACACCATCACTACATGAATATATCAACAGAACCACCATCTCTACAGTAATACATCACCAGAACACCATCACTACATGAGTATATCAACAGAACCAACATCACTACATGAATATATCAACAGAACCACCATCTCTACAGTAATACATCAACAGAACCACCATCACAACATGAATATAGAATATATCAACAGAACCACCATCTCTACAGGAATACATCAACAGAACCAAGATCTCTACAGGAACACATCACAAAAACCACCATCACCAGAAGCTCAATCAGCACATGAATGCATCACAACAACCACTATCAATGCAAGAATGCATCACTGAAACCATCATCACTACATGAATACATCACCAGAACCACCATCATTACATTAATGCATCACCAGCATAACAATCACTATATGAATACATGACAAGAACCACCATCACTACATGAATACATTACAAGAACCACTATCACTATATGAATATATCACCAGTACCAACATAATAATAGGAACGCGTCACCAGAAGCACCATCAGCACATGAATACTTTACCTGAACCATCATCAGTTCAAGAATTCATAACCATCATCAATACATAAATGCACCAGAACTACGATAAGTTTTGTAGCAAGCTGTTTTTCTCCCAAGACAAACACAAACATCGTCAGATATTTTCATTTAACTAGGATGGGATCGGTTTGATTTCCATTATCAATACATAAATACATCACCAGAGCCATCATCACTACATGAGAACACCAGAATCACCATCATTATTTGAATGCATCACAAGAGCCAACATCAGTACATGCATATATCAACAGAACCACCATCACTACATGAATACATCACCAGAACCACCATCACTACATGAATACATTACCAGAACCATCATCACTACATGAATACATTACCAGAACCACCATCACTACATGAATACATTACCAGAACCACCATAAGTACATGAATAAATCACAAGTAGCACCTGAATAATTCACCTGAACCATTATCAGTTAAGAATACATAACCACCATCAATACATAAATACAGCACCAGAACCACCATCAATTTTGTCACAAGCTGTATTTGTCCCATGACAGACACAAACACCATCAGGCGTATCAATTAACAATTTTGGGTCCTGTTTGGTTTCCATTAGGGTATATGTAATATGCTTGACACCTTAATTGAAACTAAACAGACCCCATTATATCTAAAGTTCTATTGGTTTCCATGTCACATCCTGAATATACACTTTTTTTACTTTTGCTAGTATTTTCTTTGGTGAAAGCTAGAACAATTTCATTGGAAGTGGCCATCGGAGCTTGTTACCTGACGCACCTTGGGGAGTTTGGGGGAGATGCATTAGGGGTCCTGTTACCCTAGTCTCTGACCCAATCCTTTGTTGTGAGGGAGAACCATTAGCCTCATCTACCTGGGGCACCAAAATACCTTGTCCCAACCCTAGCGGCAGACGTTGCAAAGTTAAAGTTGAAGTGCCGTGAGCCCCTACACTTGCCCGGGTTTGCAAGATGATGGTGCCGACCCTGGTTGAGCTTGTTGTGGTGGGAGAGTTTATATATTTCTTTTGTTCCTTGGTCTGAGCTGCTCTCAGCTGATTTAAGATCATAAATTTCAGTTCAACTTTGATGTGGATAAAAATCAACTGAGTGGAGGTCAAAAGAAGTCAGATAAGAGTTATTAGCTCCTCTACCCCCTGCCCATCCCTCGCACCACCTGACAGAAGGAGCTCACAGATGGGTCCTCAGTTAACTCATTCTGCAGCCATAAATAGACAGCACAACAGTTATAAAAGGCAAACTGAAAATATTTTAATAAAACACAATTGCAAAACATGATTTTTAGCCAAAAATACATGCATTTAAACTTAAAAAAGCCCTCCACGGTATCCAAATTCTTTAAAGCATCTGGGTCTAGGACTGCTTTGGGACTCTTCCCTTTTTGGAAACTCTGCAATACAGCTTATTTTTTGTGCATCTTTGCTGTTCAAAAGCAAAATATCAGGGTCAAATACTAAAACTGTAGACAATATCCACACTATTATAGATAGAGATCGTCTATGCTTCTCCGGCAGTAGGAGTCGTAGCTGTGGCTCGAAGGTAAAAAGGCATAAGCAAACACTGCCACCTAGTGCTCACAATTCATATTACATGCTATTTAACCACTACTGAAACCTACAAGTACTGTATATGCAGATTGGTTTGGAACGTAATATTTTGTATACATAAATGTATAAATATATATAAAGATGTATACATATAAATCTGATCTCTTTCACTTTTCATCATTTGTTACAGATTTTACTTTAAAAAAAAATGCATTGGAAATTAATTGCTGCGCGATATCAATTTTCCATACGATCCCATTAGCAAATTTGAAAAAAAAAAAAAAAATGTTGGGCCTTTTTAACCAGTCATTAGAAAGAATGGAAAAATTAAAATGGTTACTTTCTTTCAAAAACACTGCCACACCTATCCAAAGGTTGTGTGCGGTATTGCAGCTGAGCCTCATTCACATCAATGAAGCTGAGCCGTAATAACAGATTTAACCCATAGTCAGGTTTGGTGCCGTTTCTCCCCAAAAAAGATCCAAGTGTTTCCAATCCTGCTGAATATTTCTGCAGGCATGGCTTAGTGATTAACCCTTTAATGATGCAGCCAATTTTCATTTTTTTGTGATTATTTTTTACTCCCCTTTTCCAAAAGCCGTAACAAACTGTTAGTATTATTACATAAAAATAACTTAACTTAAAAAAAAAGTTTGATTTTCCAGGAACTTGTAACTTTTTTATTTTTCCAATGACGTAGCTGTGTGAGGGCTTCTTCTTTTTATCTGTGGCCAGCTGACATTTTTGTTTGTACCATTATTGGGAACATAACATATTTTAATCGTTTTTGCATTGCAACAATTCTGTCATTTCCTTCTTTTTTTTCTTTTTACAGTGTTTAACACTTTCGAAGATCGGACTTTTGCAGACGCAATTTATGTTTATTTTTTTATTTCATTATTTTCCTTATATTTATCTAAAACTTTTTTTTTTCACTTTGCATTTTAATTCTTGTCCCCATTGAAGACTTGATCCTGCTAGGATCACACAATTTAACCCCTTCATCTCCTGGCGATTTTCTTTTTTTTTTTTGCATTTTTTTTCTTCCCCTTCTTCCAAGAGCCACAACTTTTTTTATTTTTCTGTCCATAGCCGCATGAAGGCTTGTTTGTTGCAGAACAAATTGTATTCATTTTATCATATGATGCACTGGAAAACGAAAAAAAAAAATAAGAGTGTGTTAAAATGGCAAATAAATTGCTATTTCACCATTTTTTTTCCCAAGGTGGTTTATTTACTTCTCCAGGTCACTACAAGTACGTAGATAACAAACATGCATAGTATTTTTTTTTAAGTGATGGCAAAAATTTGAAAAAAAAAAACCTTTCTTGTGTCGCCATTTTCTGACTCCCGCAACATTTCCTTTTTTCGGGATCTGGGCCTGGGTGAGGGATTATTTTTTGCACCTTGACCTGATGCTTTTATTGATACCATTTTGAGGTAAATACGATGTTTTCATAGTTTTTTTTCTGCAAATTATTGCAATGTTGCAGCAGACAAAAATACGTAATTCTGGCGTTTTTCATTTTTTTTCTGTTACTCCGTTTTCTGGTCAGATTAATTTATTTTATATTTTGACAGAGCAGACTTCTATGAATGCAGCAATGCCAAATATTTGTATTATTAATTTTTTTTAATTATTTGTAATAGGGGTGATTTGAACTTGTTCGTTTTTTTTTTCTTGTTTTTTTTCTTCACTGCTTATGATCAGGTCATCAGCACTTATGTGCATAGTGAAATTCACAATCTCATATGAATGCTGGCCATTTCATTAACACTTTTCTTTTGTTTACACCTCGTTGCCTAGGAGACCGACCACCGCTGTTGTTTAGCTTGAAGGCACAGTGCTGAAGCTGGTCGAGATTAGGAGATAGCAGAGTGATCCAGCGTCAAAAGTCAACAGAAAAGAGCTTGTAAGTGCTGTGTACGTTCCTCTTTCTAGCGGTGGTGGTCGGTCTCCACGGCAACAATCTGTAAACAAACAAAAAGTGTTAAAATCTCAAGAACGGCTAAAAATTTACTAATAAGCAGTAAATCGCAAAATTGATTTCTACAAGCTTTATCCAAAAATATTAATCTATGAAGGTGGGAACAAACCTTTATGAGGTTACACAGCAGTGATCGGTGCCAGCGCCTGTCCATCATACATACTCCTTGTGATGTATTATTGAGCCCTGGAAGGGAATGTGGTAATACTGGTATTTTATGTATTTATGTTTTTGTACACTGGAATTAATGCAGATGTCAGTAATACAGTATAAATATTGTAGATACATTTCATCCTATATGGTCTATAGGGGTCCGTACCCGACCCTGCTGTGCACATGGCGGCTTGGAATTATGGAAAACATTTATTTGTATATGGAAAGTTCATGTTCCACTAAAATCTTTTGCTGTGTTTTTCCCTTTGTGTTCTTTATTTAAAAACTCATCTGAAAAATCAAAAGTGTTTTATCTAAATTTTAGATTTGAAGAGTCAATTTTGTGTCAGAGCTGTATAGATACTTAAGAGTCTTGAGGATTTTTATTACTTGTCTATATATATATATATATATATATATATATACTAGCTGTTTCCAGCCAGCTAAAGCTCAACATGATCATTGCTATCTAGTGATTGCTATCTGCTAGTGATTAAGCTAAAGTAAATAATGACAACATTCAATAGCGCTTACGCAGGTGGTAAATTAACTTAAAATGAAGTTAATAACAATAATGATAATTAAAAATCAGAATAATACTAATACATTTTATTCACAGTGTAAAATCAAAAGCAAACTGGATTCATGTGGTAATATGGAGGGACGGAACCTCGTGTGGTAATGTGGAGGGACGGAGCCTCGTGTGGTAATGTGGAGGGACGGAGCCTCGTATGGTAATGTGTGGGGACAAAGCCTCGTGTAGTAATGTGTGAGGACGGAGCCTCGTGTGGTAATGTGTGGGGACAAAGCCTCGTGTAGTAATGTGTGAGGACGGAGCCTCGTGTGGTAATGTGTGGGGACAAAGCCTCGTGTAGTAATGTGTGAGGACGGAGCCTCGTGTGGTAATGTGGGGGGACGGAGCCTCGTGTGGTAATGTGTGGGGACAGAGCCTCGTGTGGTAATGTGTGGGGACGGAGCCTCGTGTGGTAATGTGTGAGGTCGGAGCCTTGTGTGGTAATGTGTGGGGACGGAGCCTCATGTAGTAATGTGTGGGGACCGAGCCTCGTGCGGTAATGTGTGAGGTCGGAGCCTCGTGTGGTAATGTGTGAGGACGGAGCCTCGTGTAGTAATGTGTGGGGACCGAGCCTTGTGCGGTAATGTGTGGGGACGGAGCCTCGTGTGGTAATGTGTGGGGACGGAGCCTCGTGTGGTAATGTGTGGGGACGGAGCCTCGTGTGGTAATGTGTGGGGACAGAGCCTCGTGTGGTAATGTGTGGGGACGGAGCCTCGTGTGGTAATGTGTGGGGACGGAGCCTCATGTGGTAATGTGTGGGGACGCAGCCTCGTGTGGTAATGTGTGGGGACGCAGCCTCGTGTGGTAATGTGTGAGGTCGGAGCCTCGTGTGGTAATGTGTGAGGACGGAGCCTCGTGTGGTAATGTGTGGGGACCGAGCCTCGTGTGGTAATGTGTGGGGACGGAGCCTCGTGTGGTAATGTGTGGGGACGGAGCCTCGTGTGGTAATGTGTGGGGACGGAGCCTCGTGTGGTAATGTGTGGGGACAGAGCCTCGTGTGGTAATGTGTGGGGACGGAGCCTCATGTGGTAATGTGTGGGGACGGAGCCTCGTGTGGTAATGTGTGGGGATGGAGCCTCGTGTGGTAATGTGTGGGGACGGAGCCTCGTGTGGTAATGTGTGGGGACAGAGCCTCGTATGGTAATGTGTGGGGAAGGAGCCTCGTGTGGTAATGTGTGAGGTCGGAGCCTCGTGTGGTAATGTGTGAGGACGGAGCCTCGTGTGGTAATGTGTGGGGACCGAGCCTCGTGTGGTAATGTGTGGGGACGGAGCCTCGTGTGGTAATGTGTGGGGACGGAGCCTCGTGTGGTAATGTGTGGGGACGGAGCCTCGTGTGGTAATGTGTGGGGATGGAGCCTCGTGTGGTAATGTGTGGGGACGGAGCCTCGTGTGGTAATGTGTGGGGACGGAGCCTCGTGTGGTAATGTGTGGGGATGGAGCCTCGTGTGGTAATGTGTGGGGACGGAGCCTCGTGTGGTAATGTGGTGGGGGGTGGCATTATGTGTGGTAATGTGGTGGGGGGCGGGATTATGTGTGGTAATGTGGTGGGAGGGCGGGATTATGTGTGGTAATGTGGTGGGGGGCGGGAATATGTGCAGTAATGTGGTGGGGGGCGGGATTATGTGTGGTAATGTGGTGGGGGGCGGGATTATGTGTGGTGATGGGGTGGGGCAGAGCTACTGTGCAGGGGGCGGGATTATGTGTGGTAATGTGGTGGGGGGCGGGATTATGTGTGGTAATGTGGTGGGGGGGCAGGATTATGTGTGGTAATGTGGTGGGGGGCGGGATTGTGTGTGGTAATGTGGTGGGGGACGGGATTATGTGTGGTGATGGGGTGTGGGGCGAAGCTACTGTGCAGGGGGCGGGATTATGTGTGGTAATGTGGTGGGGGGTCGGGATTATGTGTGGTAATGTGGTGGGGGGGCGGGATTATGTGTAGTAATGTGGGGGGGCAGGATTATGTGTGGTAATGTGGTGGGGGGGTGGGATTATGTGTAGTAATGTGGTGGGGGGGCGGGATTGTGTGTGGTAATGTGGTTGGGGGCGGGATTATGTGTGATAATATGGTGGGGGGGCGGGATTATGTGTGGTAATGTGGTGGGGGGCAAAATTATGTGTGGTGGGGGCGGGATTATTTGTGGTAATGTGGTGGGGGCGGGATTATGTGTGGTAATGTGGTGGGGGGGCGGGATTATGTGTGGTGATGGGGTGAAGAATGAAGCTACTGTGCAGGGGGCGGGATTATCTGTGGTAATGTGGTGGGGGGCGGGATTATGTGTGGTAATGTGGTGGGGGTGGGATTATGTGTAGTAATGTGGTGGGGGGTGGGATTATGTGTGGTGATGGGTGGGGGCAGAGCTACTGTGCAGGGGGCGGGATTATCTGTGGTGATGTGGTGGGGGTGGGATTATGTGTGGTAATGTGGTGAGGGGCGGGATTATGTGTGGTAATGTGGTGGGGGGGATTATGTGTGGTAATATGGTGGGGCGGGATTATGTGTGGTAATATGGTGGGGGGGATTTTGTGTGTGGTAATGTGGGGGGGCGGGATTGTGTGTGGTAATGTGGTGGGGGGGATTTTGTGTGGTAATGTGGTGGGGGGGCGGGCTTATGTGTGGTAATGTGGTGGGAGGGCAGGATTATGTGTGGTAATGTAATGGGGGCAGGAATATATGCGGTAATATGGTGGGGGGAGGGATTATGTGTGGTAATGTGGTGGGGCGGGATTATGTGTGGTACTGCGGTGGGGGGCGGGATTATGTGTGGTAATGTGGTGGGGGCAGGATTATGTGTGGTGATGGGTGGGGGCAGAGCTACTGTGCAGGGGGCGGGATTATCTGTGGTGATGTGGTGGGTTGATTATGTGTGGTAATGTGGTCAGGGGTGGGATTATCTGTTGTAATGTGGTGGGGGGTGGGATTGTGTGTGGTAATGTGGTGGGGGGGCGGGATTGTGTGTGGTAATGTGTGGGGTGGAGCTACTGTGCAGGGGGCGGGATTAGCGAGTAATCACGATGCCTCTTATATATATATATATACATACAGTACAGACCAAAAGTTTGGACACACCTTCTCAATTAAAGATTTTTCTGTATTTTCATGACTATGAGAATTGTAAATTCACACTAAAGGCATCAAAACTATGAATTAACACATGTGGAATTATATACTTAACAAAAAAGTGTAAAACAATTGAAAATATGTCTTATATTCTAGGTTCTTCAAAGTAGCCACCTTTTGCTTTGATGACGGCTTTGCACACTCTTGGCATTCTCTTGATGAGCTTCAAGAGGTAGTCGCCGGGAATGGTCTTTCAACAATCTTGAATGAGTTCCCAGAGATGCTTAGCACTTGTTGGCCCTTTTGCCTTCACTCTGTGGTCCAGCTCACCCCAAACCATCTCGATTGGGTTCAGGTCTGGTGACTGTGGAGGCCAGGTCATCTGGCGCAGCACCCCATCACTCTCCTTCTTGGTCAAATAGCCCTTACACAGCCTGGAGGTGTGTTTGGGGTCATTGTCCTGTTGAAGAATAAATGATGGTCCAACTGAACGCAAACCGGATGGAATAGCATGCCGCTGCAAGATGCTGTGGTAGCCATGCTGGTTCAGTATGCCTTCAATATTGAATTAATCCCCAACAGTGTCACCAGCAAAGCCCCCCACACCATCACACCTCCTCCTCCATGCTTCACGGTGGGAACCAGGCATGTAGAGTCCATCCATTCACCTTTTCTGAGTCGCACAAAGACACGGTGGTTGGAACCAAAGATCTCAAATTTGGACTCATCAGACCAAAGCACAGATTTTCACAGGTCTAATGTCCATTCCTTGTGTTCTTTAGCCCAAACAAGTCTCTTCTGCTTGTTGCCTGTCCTTAGCAGTGGTTTTTCTTTACTTAGCTGCTTTTTTCTTGCCATAATACAAATTCTAACAGTCTATTCAGTAGGACTATCAGCTGTGTATCCACCAGACTTCTGCACAACACAACTGATGGTCCCAACCCCATTTATAAGGCAAGAAATCCCACTTATTAAACCTGACAGGGCACACCTGTGAAGTGAAGACCATTCCCGGTGACTACCTCTTGAAGCTCATCAAGAAAATGCCAAGAGTGTGCAAAGCAGTCATCAAAGCAAAAGGTGGCTACTTTGAAGAACCCAGAATATAAGACATAATTTCAGTTGTTTCACACTTTTTTGTTAGGTATATAACTCTACATGTGTTAATTCATAGTTTTGATGCCTTCAGTGTGAATGTACAATTTTCATAGTCGTGAAAATACAGAAAAATCTTTAAATGAGAAGGTGTGTCCATTTTGGTCTGTCCTGTAGTATATATATATATATATATATATATATATATATATATATATATATATATATATATATATACATACATATACTACTAAAAAAAATAAAGGGAACGCGTAAACAACAGAATATAACTCCAAGTAAATCAAACTTCTGTGAAATCAAACTGTCCACTTAGGAAGTAACACTGATTGACAATCAATTTCACATGCTGTTGTGCAAATGGAATAGACAACAGATGGAAATTATTGGCAATTATCAAGACACCCTCAATAAAGGAGTGGTTCTGCAGGTGGGGACCATAGACCACATCTCAGTACCAATGCTTTCTGGCTGATGTTTTGGTCACTTTTGAATGTTGGTTGTGCTTTTACACTCGTGGTAGCATGAGACGGACTCTACAACCCACACAAGTTGCTCAGGTAGTGCAGCTCATCCAGGATGGCACATCAATACAAGCTGTGGCAAGAGCTGGAGGCACTACGAGGAGACAGACCAGTACACCAGGAGATGTGGAGGAGACCATAGGAGGGCAACAACCCAGCAGCAGGACCGCTACCTCAGCCTTTGTGACAGGAGGAACAGGAGGAGCACTGCAAGAGCCCTGCAAAATGACCTCCAGCAGGCCACAAATGTGCATGTGTCTGCACAAACAGTTAGAAACCGACTCCATGAGGATGGTCTGAGTGCCCGACATCCACAGATGGGGGTTGTGCTCACAGTCCAACACCGTGCAGGACACTTGGCATTTGCCACAGAACACCAGGATTGGCAAATTTGTCACTGACGCCCTGTGCTCTTCACAGATGAAAGCATGTTCACACTGAGCACATGTGACAGACGTGACAGAGTCTGGAGATGCCATGGAGAGTGATCTGCTGCCTGCAACATCCTCCAGCTGACCAGTTTGGCAGAGGGTCAGTAATGGTGTGGGGTGGTATCTCTTTGGAGAGCCGCACACCCCTCCATGTGCTCGCCAGAGGTAGTCTGACTGCCATTAGGTACCGAGATGAGATCCTCAGACCCCTTGTGAGACCATATGCTGGTGCGGTTGGCCCTGGGTTCCTACTAATGCAGGACAATGCCAGACCTCATGTGGCTGGAGTGTGTCAGCAGTTCCTGCAAGATGAAGGCATTGAAGCTATGGACAGGGCCTCCCATTCCCCAGACCTGAATCTGATCGAACACATCTGGGACATCATGTCTCGCACCATCTGCGGCACCCCAGGGTCCTGGTCTCACCTTCCATAAAGGGAAGCCTTAGATATAGTATTAACTTGTTTTATAGCATTTCAAAAATTTGTATGTCTTTTGCTAACCTGTAACTGTTGTTTTTCTTTTCTCAGTCTGGGAGTACTGGATTTAAGGGGGGGGAGTGCGGCGCCCCAGGGTCCTGGTCATCGCAGTGGTATTGCTTTCCTCTCAGGGAGAGTGATGCTACGTTTGGAGGCAAGAAAGGATAACTGCATCCAGGTATCACAAACATGCAACACGTTTAACACTCCAGGCCACCAGGGGGAGCTTCTGCTCTTATTTATTAGGTCACTCCCCATACATATATATAACTGGTAGTCTGTAGGGAAAGTTAGTCAGTTCCACACAGGAGTCACTTCCTGACAGAGCTCCAGTCAGGAGTTCTGTTAGGAGTTCCAGACAGTAGTCTGAGGAGGACAGAAGGTTAAAGGAGCTGTGCATGCCCTCAGAGCTGCAGCTCCCAGAAAGAGACATTGAAAGACAGAATTGTATTTCAGCGAGCGTGAAGGAGGTCGAAGCAAAGGAGAGGATACCAGAAGGGTATATAAACAATAGATAGATAGACAGTGGCGTAACTACAAAGTTATGGGCCCCGGTGTGAACTTTCAAATGGGGCCCCCCCCCCCGCCCCGCCATACAATTCAATGTAACCCCCATAGAATACAATGCAGCCCCCCTCATAGTATAATGCAGCCCCTCCATACAGGGGCAGTGAGAAAGACACGAGCAAATGGTGACGAGGGGGCAGGGGAGAGGGCAAGGAAGACAGGCACAAGGGGACACATGGGGGCTAGGAGGCAGGGGAGAAGGTTACAAGGGGACTAGTGGGCAAGGGAGACTGACACAAGTGGACAAGGGAGACTGGCACAAGGGGACACAGGGACTAGTGGGCAAGGGAGACTGGCACATGGGGACAAGGGACACAAGCATAAGGGAGACAGGCTCAAGGGGACACACGGCCCCCTGACCTGCCAGAGCCGCTTGCAGCTGCGACCGTGGTAGTTACGCCCCTGCCTCACACACACTACAGATATCACACACACATTACAGATATCACACACACACATCATACTACAGTTATCACACACACACTACAGATAACACACACACATACTACAGATATCACACACACACACCAGATACCAGCTCATATACACAACTCACAATCTCCTCTCTGGTACAGGGGTGGCTGATGTAAACCGGCTGCAGCTCCTCAGCTTCTCCTGACTAAAGCGGCTCTGTCCCGCACCTCCCCCCTGCTCTCGCCTTCTGTCCCGGGGTTATTTTGGCTTTCTCTTAAATACGATCTCATTCAGACGTACATGAGATGTATGAGGGGGGCAAAATACAGACTGAGAAGCTGTCTCACCGTGATGACTGGATCTGCTTCCTGTCTCCCACGTGCCCCGGCTGCCCCCTTCCCCTAGATACGCCTCGGACTGTTGCCATGCAAGAGGAATCTCCTGCACTGCAACTGTACCGCCGATTGGCGCGTGCACATCTGTGGGTGGTCCACGGTTGGGGAGCCTTTCACCTTGGTGATTCCACTGCACTGCGCAGACGCCGGCGTCTTTTGCCACTTCCGGTTCTTCTCGATCAGTACCGGCGCCATGCCTTACATCTGGGATATCAGGCACCAGCTGTCTCTAGCCTTACATAATGAACAGGTATTTATAATACGGGCACTTCCCTGCATTCAATGCCCCTGAGGAAGCCAGATTTCCCTGGCGACACGCGTTGGGCGGTTTTATGCCCTGGTTCTATACCCCCCTTGCTTGTCCTTCAGAATCCCTTGACATCTTACAGGGATTGTGGCTCAGCTTTGCATAGGATATATATTTCTGTACTTTTTCCATCTTGCCACGACAAATTTTTCTTGTGTGCTTCTATGCCGGACCTATATCCCTATGATATACTAGGGGTTATTTTCTTACTTACACTCCTCATCTGGACACTCTGGACGGGGTATTTTTTGCTTATATGTAAGTCTAGGTCTGTTTATTTCATTATCTTAGCCTTTAGGACTGCATAGTGTATCTATATTCAGTGCATTATACTGGTGTTGAACACGTTATTGTATGTGGGGGTGTTTTGAACCAGGGTTATAGACCCCATTATGGGTCGTTGTATTTACCATGTTTTTGGTGGTTTTATGTGTTTTTAAAGTTTTTGCAGTGTTTTGTGCTTACTGTATTTAATAAAATTTATCATATTTGTACGATCTAGAAAGTGGTGATCCCCAATTTGTACATGCCTCCTTTTTTCCTTTTTTTATCTATATGCATTTGTGGCATGTGATGGGAGATCCCATGTAGTGGTGCCCGCCTATCTCTATTTTTATATGGTGTTGGGTGCCAGCACAGCCCACACAGTAGTATATACAGCACAGCCCACACAGTGGTCTATCCAGCACAGCCCGCACAGTGGTCTATCCAGCATATATATATACCACTGTGCGGGCTGTGCTGTATAGACCACTGTGCGGGCTGTGCTGGATAGACCACTGTGCGGGCTGTGCTGGATAGACCACTGTGCGGGCTGTGCGGTATATACCACTGTGCGGGCTGTGCGGTATATACCACTGTGCGGGCTGTAAAATAAAGAGGAGAAATCACGCTGCAGCCGATCACAGCTATGGACCCCAGGGGCCTGAGCTCCTGCCGCACTGTGCCCCTGTACCTGTCCTTGGTGGTCGATGTAGTAGAAGTACTCCCTGGTCTGGGGGTCGGGGTTCTGGCCCTGGACATAATGAAGGCTCCTGCGGGGGCCCCTGAGGGCCGGGGACAGGCGGCAGAGTCGGATGGCGACCGCTGCGACCGCGGTAGTTACGCCCCTGTAGATAGATAATAAATAGACGATAGATAATAGATACAGTGGGGAAAAATTTATCTAGTCAGCCACCAATTGTGCAAGTTCTCCCACTTATAAAGATGAGAGAGGCCTGTAATTGACATCATAGGTAGACCACAACTATGAGAGTCACAATGAGAAAACAAATCCAGAAAATCACCTTGTCTGATTTGGCAAGAATTATTTAGCAAATTATGGTGGAAAACAAGTATTTGGTCACCTAAAAACATGCAAGATTTCTGTCTCTCACAGACCTGTAACTTCTTCTTTAAGAGGCTCCTCTGTCCTCCACTCATTACCTGTAGTAATGGCACCTGTTTGAACTTGTTATCAGTATAAAAGAAACAGTCACACTCCAAACTCCACTATGGTGAAGACCAAAGAGCTGTCCAAGGACACTAGAAACACAATTGTAGCCCTGCACCGGGCTGGGAAGACTGAATCTGCAATAGGCAAGCAGCTTGGTGTGATGAAATCAACTGTGGGAGCAATAATAAGAAAATGGAAGACATACAAGACCACTGATAATCTCCCTCGATCTGGGGCTCCACGCAAGATCTCACCTCGTGGGGTCAAAATGATCACAAGAACGGTGAGCAAAATTCCCAGAACCACACGAGGGGGACCTAGTGAATGACCTGCATAGAGCTGGGACCACCATAACAAAGGGTACCATCAGTAACACACTTTGCCGCCAGGGACTCAGATCCTGCAGTGCCAGACATGTCCCCCTCCTTAAGCCAGTACATGTCCGGGCCCATTTGAAGTTTGCTAGAGAGCATTTAGATTATCCAGAGGAGTATTTGGAGAATGTCATATGGTCTGATGAATCCAAAGTAGAACTGTTTGGTAGAAACAAAACTCATCATATTTGGAGGAGACAGAATGCTGAGTTGCATCTAAAGAACACCATACCTACTGTGAAGCATGTGGGTGGCAACATCATGTTTTGGGGCTGTTTCTCTGCAAAGGGACCAGGACGACTGATCCGTGTACATGAAAGAATGAATGGGGCCATGTATAGTGAGATTTTGAGTGTAAACCTCCTTCCATCAGCAAGGGCATTGAAGATGAAATGTGGATGGGTCTTTCAGCATGATAATGATCCCAAGCACACCGCCAGGGCAATGAAGAGTGGCTTCATAAGAAGCATATGAAGGTCCTGGAGTGGCCTAGCCAGTCTCCAGATCTCAACCCCATAGAAAACCTTTGGAGGGATTTAAAAGTCCGTGTTGCCCAGCGACAGGCCCAAAACATCACTGCTCTAGAGGAGATCTGCATGGAGGAATGGGCCAACATACCACCAACAGTGTGTGCCAACCTTGTGAAGACTTACAGAAAACGTCTAACCTCTGTCATTACCAACAAAGGATATATAACAAAATATTGTGATGAACATCTGTCAATGACCAAATACTTATTTTCCACCAAAATTTTAAAAATAAATCTTGCCAAATCAGACAAGGTTTTATGGATTTGTTTTCTCATTTTGACTCTCATAGTTGTGGTCTACCTATGGTGACAATTACAGACCTCTCATCTATTTAAGTGGGAGAACTTGCACAATTGGTGGCTGACTAAATATTTTTTTCCCCACTTTAGATAATAGATAGATAGATAGATAGATAGATAGATAGATAGATAGATAGATAGATAGATAGATAGATAATATATAGATAACAGATAGATGATAAAGGCTGTCTTCTCCATGGCACTCTGGGACATGGGGATCTGCCAGTAGCCCTTTGTCAGGTTGAAGGTTGTAATGTATCTCGCGGTTATAAGTCTCTCAAGGAGTTCATCGACGCGGGGCATCAGATATGCATCAAAACTGGACACCTCGTTCAGCCTGCGGTAGTGATTACAAACCCACCACTCACCATCGGGCTTCTACACGAGAACTATGGGACTCGACCATCCGCTTTTTGATTCCTTTATCACCCTGATGACCAGCATTTTCTTAACCTCCTTTTATATTATCTCCCGGTGTGCTTCAGGGATTCTATAGGGCTTGAAGTTCACCCTGGCATGTGAGTCGCCCGCCAGGGCTGTGGGGTACTCGGGCCCAGTACTTAAGGGGACGTGTCATGGCGGCGACTCGGTCTGTGGCCCTGGGGGCCCATGTAAAAGGGAAAGTTTGAATAGAGTTTAAGTTCGTGACGCCACCTGTGGTATTCGGTCAGTGTGGACCGACGCTGCTTTAAGCAGCCATAACATAACATCATCCTCTGGGGTGATGTTATGTCAGCTAGATGGTATAACTTCCCACAGGTGAAGTATATCCCCAGGGCTCCCGGTGTGTAGATGGACGATGGTGAATGGCGCAGTAAGGAACGAGGACACAGGTTTGTAGTCTCTTTACCTGGTTTACTGAAGACTTCAGGCAGCCACAATACAGGGTATCAGATCACAGGGCAGGTAGGGTCCGGCCGGCTTGGAAGTGAATTCAGAGTCCCCTTTACCAGGTGGAGTTAAAAGCCTTCCTCTAGCGCGGTGGTGTTGTAGTCCCTTACTGCCTATGGCTTCACATAAGGTCCTCCATATAGGATAGGACATAACCTGTATGACTGGTGACTAGTGTTGAGCATTCCGATACCGCAAGTATCGGGTATCGGCCGATACTTGCGGTATCGGAATTCCGATACCGGGATTCCGATACTTGCCGCGTATCGGATACCGGAATCGGAAGTTCCAAGATTCAAAATGCAGAAATTCAGCCAATGAGAATGATTCCAAGTGTGGGCACATCCTGTTTAGCATGGAGGGCATGAAAGTACTGGCAAGGCTGTGATTGGCTGCTGAAATGATGTCATGCTGCAGTTTAAAAGTCGCTGGCGCCATTTTGCGATCACTCTGCTGTGAATTCAGTTAGTGACAGGACGCTGTTTGCTGACTGAGGGACAGTTTAGAGATAGCGATTTGCTTCTTTGTGCTTTCCAAAGGCTAATTTAGCAACCGCTGTGTTCACCTACTATTCACCTTGCTTTTGCCTTGTAGCGCTGTTTTCACAGCGATCTGCAAGGTCTCTCTGTGTGTGTGTGTGTGAGTGCAGCCCACTCTCTAGTCTGAGTGCAGCCACATAGGCCATCCATAGCTGGTTGTATTCAGTTCAGGGAGGGTGGTTCATTGCCTCATACTGTTCTTTTTTTTTTTTTTTTTTCAAGTAGTGTAGTCTGCTGCTAATTTATTCAAAAAAATCCTATTAGTGTCTTTCCACCCGTCTCCAGCTAATTTGTGGAAAAACACTACATAGGATAAAGTAGAGGAGGGTTTTTGGGCCTTGCAGCGCCGTTTACGGCTGTCTGCACGGTCTCCGTGTGACTGCAGCTCGCCCTGTAGTCTGTGAGCAGCCGTAGCCTGGTTGTCTCCAGCTCAGGGTTGTTCACTGCGTCATACCGCCAAATCAATTTTAATTTTTTTTCAAGTAGTGTAGTCTGCTGCTAATTAATTTAAAAAAATCCTATTAGTGTCTTTCCACCCGTCTCCAGCTAATTTGTGGAAAAACACTACATAGGATAAAGTAGAGGAGGGTTTTTGGGCCTTGCAGCGCCGTTTACGGCTGTCTGCACAGTCTCCGTGTGACTGCAGCTCGCCCTGTAGTCTGTGAGCAGCCGTAGCCTGGTTGTCTCCAGCTCAGGGTTGTTCACTGCGTCATACCGCCAAATCAATTTTAATTTTTTTTCAAGTAGTGTAGTCTGCTGCTAATTAATTTAAAAAAATCCTATTAGTGTCTTTCCACCCGTCTCCAGCTAATTTGTGGAAAAACACTACATAGGATAAAGTAGAGGAGGGTTTTTGGGCCTTGCAGCGCCGTTTACGGCTGTCTGCACGGTCTCTGTGTGACTGCAGCTCTATCTGTTGTCAGTTCAGCCCCCAAAAAAGAAATAAATAATAAAGTTCACCAAACACACCAGTGACACCACTTTACATTTCTGTAGGCCACATTAGCTCATATTAAAGTCTAGTCCACACTTTAGAAAATTAGTGTTTCTTATACCTGTTAGGAGGAGTTGCTCAGGAATAAGCACACAAATCCGTTAGTACTTTTCTGCTTATCTTTATCAGTCAACCAAGATGAAGAAGGCAGTGAGTAAGGCACGTGGGCGTGGGCGTGGGCGCGGAGCAGGGAGGGGACGTGGGGATTCTGTGCCTGCTGCGGGCACCGGTGACTCATCAGCACCCACTTTCACCAGGCAACAGTCGTTCATGCGCAGCTTTGTGTCAGAGCGTCGTACACCGCTGCTGCGTCAAGACCAAATTGAAGCTGTTGTCGGATGGATGGCAGCTAATGCATCAACTTCCATTAGTGCCACATCCTCTCAGACACAGAGCACTGGAGAGCAGCCATCTGTCTCTTCACCACCTGCCAAATTGCCCAGGCAGACAGAGAGCCCAGGACAGGAGCCGTCTCTACTTCTGTTCTCTGAATCTCTTGGCTTGGAAACAGGGGGCCAGCCAAGCAGCATTGGAGAAATGGAAGAAGAGGCAGGGTGCAGTGATGCCCAACAGCTTTTTCTGTCTTCCTCTGAAGAGGCGGGTGGGCCAGTGGCTCCGGTCACCACATCGCAGGCCGCATCAGCTGATGATGACACTCAGGTGCCACTTACTGGTGCGTGCTCTGCTGCTGAGACTACCCAGGAGGAGCAGTTGGGGGCAGAGGGTAGTGTAGATGATGAGGTCCTCGACCCATCTTGGCGTGAGGGACAGGAAGGTGGTGGGAGCAGCTCTGAGGAAGAGATTCCCCGTACGGCCCAAAGAGGGAGAGGGAGGGGGAAGACCGCGGATCCTGCAGCCTCCGCTTTGGCACCCGTTAGGAGCATGTCTCTTCCAAAGGCCAAAAAGGGCGCTCCCAAGACTTGCAGTGCCTGGTCCTTTTTTGACACAGTTGCAGATGACATTTGCTATGTCAGATGCAACGTGTGTCATCAAAAAGTCAAAAGAGGTCGAAATGTCAGCAACCTCAATACCTCCAACATGTGGAAACATGTGCGCAACAGGCACCCGGCGGAGTTAGAAAAACACACTGAAGAGGTAGGCCAACCAACAGCGGCAGCTACCACCTCTTCAGCTCGTGTTGCCTCTTCCTCTAGCTCACACGCAGCTGGTTCGGCTTCCTCCCAGGATCGCCGTGGAAGAACCTCTGGCCCTGTTGTCCAGAGACCCGCTGTAATTCCACCCGCAGCACCACTTTCCCAGTCATCCACACACTCCCAGCCCAGTCTACAGCCATCGGTAGTACAGGCATGGGAGAAAAGGCGGCCTTTCTCGTCAAACCACCCACGAGCACAGGCTCTGACTGCAGGCATTGCCAAACTGCTGTCACTGGAAATGCTGTCATTCAGGCTGGTGGAGACTGACAGCTTCCGTGACTTGATGTCATTGGCAGTCCCACAGTACAATGTGCCCAGCCGCTTTTACTTCAGCAGGCAAGCCGTCCCTGCCCTGCACAAGCATGTGGAGGGACACATAAAACACGTGCTTCTGAACGCCGTCAGTAGCAAGGTCCACCTCACCACCGATGCGTGGACCAGTCAACATGGACAGGGGCGATACCTTTCCCTCACTGCCCATTGGGTTAATGTCGTTGAGCCAGGTACAGACCGTGCGAGTGGCGCAGGACGTGTCCTGCCCACTCCAAGGATTGCAGGAATCCATTCTGTACGCATTGACTCCTCCTCTTACACCAGTTCCTCAGAATCATCGCTGCAGGAGCCGTCACAGTCCACCTCCACATGGACCCGTGATGAACGTGTACCTGTTACGACCGACATGAGCACAGCCGTGGCCAAACGTCAACAGGCCGTGTTGAAATTAATTTTTTTGGGGAATCGTAGCCACACAGCGCAGGAGCTCTGGAATGCCATCAAGCAGGAGAGCGATGTGTGGTTTGTGCCAGCGAATCTCCAGCCAGGCATGGTAGTGTGTGATAATGGCCGAAATCTGGTGGCAGCTCTGGGCCTCGGCAACCTCACTCACATCCCATGTCTGGCACATGTGCTCAATTTGGTCGTGCAGAGCTTTTTGAGGGACTATCCGGATCTTGATGCACTGCTGCACAAGGTCCGCCTAGAGTGTGCTCACTTGCGGCGTTCCAGCACGGCAAAAGCGCGCATTGCGGCTCTGCAGCGCCGACACCGCCTGCCGGAACATCGCATCATATGTGACCTACCTACCAGGTGGAATTCCACGTTACATATGTTGGAGCGGTTGTGTGAGCAGCAGCAAGCTGTAATGGAGTACCAGCTGCTTCAGGCGCAAAAAAGTCGCAGTCAGCGCCGTACAGACTTCACAACCACAGAGTGGGCCACTATGAATGACGTCTGCCAGGTTTTGCGTCCCTTTGATTATTCCACGCGGATGGCGAGTGCAGATGATGCACTAGTCAGCATGACTGTCCCCCTTATCTGCCTGCTTGAAAAATCACTGCAAGCGCTAAGGGATGATGTTGTGGAAGAGGTGGAGGATGAGGATTCACCATTTCCATCATCTTCTGGACAGTCAGCGCCACGTGGTTCCTCACAAACGCGTAGGCAGGGGACAGTTTGTGAGGAGGATGAGGAGGAGTCAATGGAGGAGGAAGACGTCCGTCCAGAGGAGGGAGTTACCGAATTGTCCAGTACTCAGTGTGTACAGCGAGGGTGGGGTGATGACGAGCGGGCAGAGATCACGCCTCCAGCAGGGGACAGCGTTTCTTGGGCAGTTGGCAGTCTGCAGCACATGGTGGATTACATGCTGCAGTGCCTGAGAAACGACCGCCGCATCGCCCACATTCTCAACATGTCTGATTATTGGGTGTTCACCCTCCTCGATCCTCGCTACCGGGACAACGTAGAAAGCCTCATCACACCGTTGAACCGGGAGCGAAAAATGCGGGAGTACCAAGACACACTGGTCAATTCCATCATCTTCTCCATTCCAACTGAGAGAAGTGCTGCTAGTGCATTACAAAGCAGCTCAGTGCGTCCAGGCAGTGGAGGAGGCTCTGCACAAAGAGGGAGCAGAAGCAGTGCCTCTGCCCAAGGCAAGACCAGTATGGCCCAACTGTGGCACAGTTTTCTGTGCCCCCCACAAAAGTCTACACCATCACAGACGGCTCCAGTCAGCAGGAGGCAACGGTTCCGTCAGATGGTGACAGACTACATGTCTTGCCCTCTTGCTGTACTCCCAGACGGCTCTTCCCCTTTCAAGTTTTGGGTCTCAAAGCTGGATACATGGCCAGAGCTAAGCCAGTATGCATTGGAGGTGCTGTCTTGCCCTGCGGCCAGTGTATTATCGGAACGTGTCTTTAGTGCTGCAGGTGGTGTACTAACTGACCGTCGCATGCGACTATCCTCCGATAACGTTGACCGGCTTACTTTCCTGAAAATGAACAAGGCCTGGATCTCGCAGGAATTTGCCACTCCTCCTCCTGATTAAATAATTAGGTCACTGTATACGTTATCCAGGTCTCCTGTTGTGTTCATCTTTCTACCACCTGAACTTAAATTCCTGTGCTCCAACACCGCCAGTTGAGGCTCAGAAGTGCCGTCTGCACAGTCAAAACATACGACCCAGTGTTATTGGGTTTCAGTAACGTCAGCTGATCCCCAGCTGTGTAGCCGGCAATGTGTCATGCGACCGCCACGCTGACACAACAACTGAAATGTAAGGGAATCTGTCCCCCCCCCCCCCAAGGCGTTTGTTACTGAAAGAGCCACCTTGTGCAGCAGTAATGCTGCACAAGGAAAAGGTAGCTATTTTTGTTTAGCTCCTTGCACACGCAGAACTTAACACTTATAAAATGTGTCCACTGATACCGTAAAACCGTCCCGGAGGTGGGACTTTCCTTCGTAATGTGACGCAGCACAGCCGTCATTCCTACCCCCACGGCACCGCGCACCGGCTCCTCAGCGTTGTTTTATTCCGTCCCGGAGCCTGCGCTGTTATGTTATCCCGTGGCCAGGCACACTTAGCGCTGCCCGTCTTCTGGCATCATTTGGTGTCAGGATGGCTGCGCCTGTGCGGCCGCGCTGGCAGAGAGCCCGCCTCGCAGTGTCTTCTGATTTAATCCCACTGGGGGCCTGGGATCCATGGACATGCGCAGTGCATATCTGAACCTCCACCTCTCACTCATTTCCCTATGGCTTCTTCAGACTGTTCGGTGTCAGCTGGTCCCTAATAGCATGCCACGGCCGTGACACCGCACAGTCTTAAGAAGCCGTAGGGAGGGGAGTGAGAGGCGAGGATATGCACTGCGCATGTCCATGGATCCCAGGCCCCCAGTGGGATTAAATCAGAAGACACTGCGAGGCGGGCTCTCTGCCAGCGCGGCCGCACAGGCGCAGCCATCCTGACACCAAATGATGCCAGAAGACGGGCAGCGCTAAGTGTGCCTGGCCACGGGATAACATAACAGCGCAGGCTCCGGGACGGAATAAACCAACGCTGAGGAGCCGGTGCGCGGCGCCGGGGGGGTAGGAATGACGGCTGTGCTGCGTCACATTACGAAGGAAAGTCCCACCTCCGGGACGGTTTTACGGTTGCAGGGGACACATTTTATAAGTGTTTAGTTCTGTGTTTGCAAGGAGCATGATGAAAAGAGCCACCTTTTCCTTTTGCATCTTTTGTGCTGCACAAGCTGGCTCTTTCAGCTACAAACGCCTTGGGGGGGGTTAAAGGTTCCCTTTCGACTTTCTCAGGCTTCGGCCTACATTGTGTTCCTCTGCTTTTCCACCTGTCCCTGGGCTCCAACACCGCCAGTTGCCGTCCAGAAGTGCTGTACGCACAGTCAACAGTCCCTCCTCTGTTATTGGGGTTCAGTAACGTCAGCTGTTCCCCTGCTGTGTGTGTGGCAATCCCTCCTCCAACCTCCTCCAACCTCCTCCTCCTCCACCTGTCCCTGGGCTCCAACACCGCCAGTTGCCGTCCAGAAGTGCTGTACGCACAGTCAACAGTCCCTCCTCTGTTATTGGGGTTCAGTAACGTCAGCTGTTCCCCAGCTGTGTGTGTGGCAATCCCTCCTACCTCCTCCTACCTCCTCCTCCACCTGTCCCTGGGCTCCAACACCGCCAGTTGCCGTCCAGAAGTGCTGTACGCACAGTCAACAGTCCCTCCTCTGTTATTGGGGTTCAGTAACGTCAGCTGTTCCCCTGCTGTGTGTGTGGCAATCCCTCCTACCTCCTCCAACCTCCTCCAACCTCCTCCTCCTCCACCTGTCCCTGGGCTCCAACACCGCCAGTTGCCGTCCAGAAGTGCTGTACGCACAGTCAACAGTCCCTCCTCTGTTATTGGGGTTCAGTAACGTCAGCTGTTCCCCTGCTGTGTGTGTGGCAATCCCTCCTACCTCCTCCAACCTCCTCCAACCTCCTCCTCCTCCACCTGTCCCTGGGCTCCAACACCGCCAGTTGCCGTCCAGAAGTGCTGTACGCACAGTCAACAGTCCCTCCTCTGTTATTGGGGTTTAGTAACGTCAGCTGTTCCCCTGCTGTGTGTGTGGCAATCCCTCCTACCTCCTCCAACCTCCTCCAACCTCCTCCTCCTCCACCTGTCCCTGGGCTCCAACACCGCCAGTTGCCGTCCAGAAGTGCTGTACGCACAGTCAACAGTCCCTCCTCTGTTATTGGGGTTCAGTAACGTCAGCTGTTCCCCTGCTGTGTGTGTGGCAATCCCTCCTCCAACCTCCTCCAACCTCCTCCTCCTCCACCTGTCCCTGGGCTCCAACACCGCCAGTTGCCGTCCAGAAGTGCTGTACGCACAGTCAACAGTCCCTCCTCTGTTATTGGGGTTCAGTAACGTCAGCTGTTCCCCTGCTGTGTGTGTGGCAATCCCTCCTACCTCCTCCTACCTCCTCCTCCACCTGTCCCTGGGCTCCAACACCGCCAGTTGCCGTCCAGAAGTGCTGTACGCACAGTCAACAGTCCCTCCTCTGTTATTGGGGTTCAGTAACGTCAGCTGTTCCCCTGCTGTGTGTGTGGCAATCCCTCCTACCTCCTCCAACCTCCTCCAACCTCCTCCTCCTCCACCTGTCCCTGGGCTCCAACACCGCCAGTTGCCGTCCAGAAGTGCTGTACGCACAGTCAACAGTCCCTCCTCTGTTATTGGGGTTCAGTAACGTCAGCTGTTCCCCTGCTGTGTGTGTGGCAATCCCTCCTCCAACCTCCTCCAACCTCCTCCTCCTCCACCTGTCCCTGGGCTCCAACACCGCCAGTTGCCGTCCAGAAGTGCTGTACGCACAGTCAACAGTCCCTCCTCTGTTATTGGGGTTCAGTAACGTCAGCTGTTCCCCAGCTGTGTGTGTGGCAATCCCTCCTACCTCCTCCTACCTCCTCCTCCACCTGTCCCTGGGCTCCAACACCGCCAGTTGCCGTCCAGAAGTGCTGTACGCACAGTCAACAGTCCCTCCTCTGTTATTGGGGTTCAGTAACGTCAGCTGTTCCCCTGCTGTGTGTGTGGCAATCCCTCCTACCTCCTCCAACCTCCTCCAACCTCCTCCTCCTCCACCTGTCCCTGGGCTCCAACACCGCCAGTTGCCGTCCAGAAGTGCTGTACGCACAGTCAACAGTCCCTCCTCTGTTATTGGGGTTCAGTAACGTCAGCTGTTCCCCTGCTGTGTGTGTGGCAATCCCTCCTACCTCCTCCAACCTCCTCCAACCTCCTCCTCCTCCACCTGTCCCTGGGCTCCAACACCGCCAGTTGCCGTCCAGAAGTGCTGTACGCACAGTCAACAGTCCCTCCTCTGTTATTGGGGTTCAGTAACGTCAGCTGTTCCCCTGCTGTGTGTGTGGCAATCCCTCCTACCTCCTCCTACCTCCTCCTCCACCTGTCCCTGGGCTCCAACACCGCCAGTTGCCGTCCAGAAGTGCTGTACGCACAGTCAACAGTCCCTCCTCTGTTATTGGGGTTCAGTAACGTCAGCTGTTCCCCTGCTGTGTGTGTGGCAATCCCTCCTACCTCCTCCAACCTCCTCCAACCTCCTCCTCCTCCACCTGTCCCTGGGCTCCAACACCGCCAGTTGCCGTCCAGAAGTGCTGTACGCACAGTCAACAGTCCCTCCTCTGTTATTGGGGTTCAGTAACGTCAGCTGTTCCCCTGCTGTGTGTGTGGCAATCCCTCCTACCTCCTCCAACCTCCTCCAACCTCCTCCTCCTCCACCTGTCCCTGGGCTCCAACACCGCCAGTTGCCGTCCAGAAGTGCTGTACGCACAGTCAACAGTCCCTCCTCTGTTATTGGGGTTCAGTAACGTCAGCTGTTCCCCTGCTGTGTGTGTGGCAATCCCTCCTACCTCCTCCAACCTCCTCCAACCTCCTCCTCCTCCACCTGTCCCTGGGCTCCAACACCGCCAGTTGCCGTCCAGAAGTGCTGTACGCACAGTCAACAGTCCCTCCTCTGTTATTGGGGTTCAGTAACGTCAGCTGTTCCCCTGCTGTGTGTGTGGCAATCCCTCCTCCAACCTCCTCCAACCTCCTCCTCCTCCACCTGTCCCTGGGCTCCAACACCGCCAGTTGCCGTCCAGAAGTGCTGTACGCACAGTCAACAGTCCCTCCTCTGTTATTGGGGTTCAGTAACGTCAGCTGTTCCCCAGCTGTGTGTGTGGCAATCCCTCCTACCTCCTCCTACCTCCTCCTCCACCTGTCCCTGGGCTCCAACACCGCCAGTTGCCGTCCAGAAGTGCTGTACGCACAGTCAACAGTCCCTCCTCTGTTATTGGGGTTCAGTAACGTCAGCTGTTCCCCTGCTGTGTGTGTGGCAATCCCTCCTCCAACCTCCTCCAACCTCCTCCTCCTCCACCTGTCCCTGGGCTCCAACACCGCCAGTTGCCGTCCAGAAGTGCTGTACGCACAGTCAACAGTCCCTCCTCTGTTATTGGGGTTCAGTAACGTCAGCTGTTCCCCAGCTGTGTGTGTGGCAATCCCTCCTACCTCCTCCTACCTCCTCCTCCACCTGTCCCTGGGCTCCAACACCGCCAGTTGCCGTCCAGAAGTGCTGTACGCACAGTCAACAGTCCCTCCTCTGTTATTGGGGTTCAGTAACGTCAGCTGTTCCCCTGCTGTGTGTGTGGCAATCCCTCCTCCAACCTCCTCCAACCTCCTCCTCCTCCACCTGTCCCTGGGCTCCAACACCGCCAGTTGCCGTCCAGAAGTGCTGTACGCACAGAGCCAAACACCTCGCCAATGTGTTAGTGGGGTTCAGCACCGCCAGCTGTTCCCCTGCTGTGTATACGGCAACGTGTACTGCGACCGCCACGCAGGCACAACAAGTTAAATTTAAGGGAACCTGTCCCCCCCCCCCCCAGGCGTTTGTTACTGAAGGAGCCACCTTGTGCAGCAGTAATGATGCAAAGGGAAAAAGTGCCTCTTTTCGTGGTGCTCCTTGCAGATGCTGAACCTAACACTTATGAAATGTGTCCCCTCACAGCGTTCAACCGTCCGGTAGGTGGAACTTTCCTTTGTCATGTGACGCAGCACAGCCGTCATTTTTACCCCCTTGTCGCCGTGCGCCGCCTCCTCAGCGTTGTTTGAATCTGTCCCGGAGCCTGCGCTGTTAGGTTACCCCTTGGCCATGCACACATTTTGCGCTGCCCGTCTTCTGACATCATTTGCTGTCAGGCTGGCTGCGCCTGTGCGGGTGCGCTGTCCGAGATTCAGCCTCGCGGTGTCGTCTAATGTAATCCCACCGCGGGCCTGGGATCCGTGTCCATGCGCAGTGCATATCCTCGCCTCTCACTCCCCTCCCTACGGCTTCTTCAGACTGTTCGGTGTCAGCTGATCCCTAATAGCATGCCACGGCCGTGACACCGCACAGTCTTAAGAAGCCGTTGGGAGGGGTGTGAGAGGCGAGGATATGCACTGCGCATGGACACGGATCCCAGGCCCGCGGTGGGATTACATTAGACGACACCGCGAGGCTGAATCTCGGACAGCGCACCCGCACAGGCGCAGCCAGCCTGACAGCAAATGATGTCAGAAGACGGGCAGCGCAAAATGTGTACATGGCCAAGGGGTAACCTAACAGCGCAGGCTCCGGGACAGATTCAAACAACGCTGAGGAGGCGGCGCACGGCGACAAGGGGGTAAAAATGACGGCTGTGCTGCGTCACATGACAAAGGAAAGTTCCACCTACCGGACGGTTGAACGCTGTGAGGGGACACATTTCATAAGTGTTAGGTTCAGCATCTGCAAGGACCATAATTAAAAGAGCTAAGTTTACCTTTTCCAGCATTAGTGCTGTACACGATGGCTCTTCCAGCTACAAACGCCTGGGGGGGGGGTTAAAGGTTTCCTTTCAACTTGCTCCAGTGCAGGCTTCGGCCTACACTCTGCTCCCCCTGCAGAGCCCGGGCTCCAACACCGCCAGTTGGGGCCCGGTACTGCTAGCTGCACAGAGAAAAACACCTCGCCAATGTGTCAGTGGGGTTCAGCACCGCCAGCTGTTCCCCTGCTGTGCAGCCGGCAACGTGTCCTGCAACTGCCACGCAGGCACAACAGACCCAAAAGCTGCCGCCAGTGCAGGCTTCGGCCTACACTCTGCTCCATCTCCTCCTCCTGCTGACCCCGGGCTCCAACACCGCCAGTTGGGGCCCGGTACTGCTAGCTGCACAGAGAAAAACACCAGCCAATGTGTCAGTGGGGTTCAGCACCGCCAGCTGTTCCCCTGCTGTGCAGCCGGCATCGTGTCCTGCAAAAGCCACGCAGACACAAGAACTGAAATTGAAGGGAACCTGTCCCCCCTCCCCCAGGCGTTTGTACGTTTTTAAGGCCACCTTGTACAGCGGTAATGCTGCATGTGTGCAAGGTGGCTCATAAACGTATTCTCCTCGCACATGTGGAACGGAAAACACGTCTAAAATGTGTCCTCTGTGTGACCATTTAACCGTCCCGGTGGTGTGACTTTCCTTTGTAATGACACGCTGCAACCCCCTTGGTAGCGCTGCCCGTCTTCTGGCATCATTGTTTGGCTGCCTGCGCCTCTGCGGCCGCCCTGACCCACACAACGCCCCTCGGTGTCTTATTTCTTGGGACTGCGAGGGTGTGTTTGATGGGCATGAGCAGTGCATCAGTTCGCCTGTCCCTCATCTCCTTCCGCCTTCTTCAGACTGTGCGGCTTCATGGCCGTGGCATGCGATAAGGGATCAGCTGACGCCACATAGTCTGAAGCAGGTGTAAGAACCCAAGCGAGAGGCGAACATATGTACTGCGCCAGGCCATGAATCCCAGCCCCGCAGTGTTTTAACTATGTCAATACACTGCGGGGCTGTGATTCATGGGCATCGCGAACCGCACCAGCCAACATTAAATGAGGTCAGAAGATGGGCAGCGCTAACAGCGCTAGGCCAGGGGATAACACGACAGCGCAGACTCCTGTACAGCAAATAACAACGCTCAGGAGGCTGCACCCAGCACCAAGGTGGGATTCTTGACATCTGTGCTGCGTCTCATTACAAAGGGAACTCGCGCCTCCAACACAGTTTGACTGTATAAAGGGCTAAATGTTATACGTGTTCCATTCAGCGTGTGCAAGGAGCCAAATTAAAAGAGCAACCTTTGACTTGTGCACCACTACTGCTGCATAAGCTGTGGCTCTTCTACTTTGTAACCCCTGAGGGGGGGTTAAAGGTTACCTTTGAAATTGGTTCGATTAGGCTTCGGCCTACACTCTGCTCCCCCTGCAGAGCCCTGGGCTCCAACACCGCCAGTTGGGGCCCGGTACTGCTAGCTGCACAGAGAAAAACACCAGCCAATGTGTCAGTGGGGTTCAGCACCGCCAGCTGTTCCCCTGCTGTGCAGCCGGCAACGTGTCCTGCAACAGCCACGCAGGCACAACAGACCCAAAGCTGCCGCCAGTGCAGGCTTCGGCCTACACTCTGCTCCATCTCCTCCTCCTGCTGACCCCGGGCTCTAACACCGCCAGTTGGGGCCCGGTACTGCTAGCTGCACAGAGAAAAACACCAGCCAATGTGTCAGTGGGGTTCAGCACCGCCAGCTGTTCCCCTGCTGTGCAGCCGGCATCGTGTCCTGCAAAAGCCACGCAGACACTTGCTCTTGTACCTTCTGCTCCCCATCCTGGTTCCAGTACCGTCAGCTGGTTCCGGGCAGAGCCTTTGGCTTAGGTGCCTCCCTCTGGGTATCCGAGTTCCACCAACGTCAGGTGGTCCTTGGTAGTGCTTTCAGGCACGGGTACCTCCTGCTTAGTAACCGGGTTCCAGTAACGTCAGCTGGTCCTCGGTAGTTCCATTGGCTCTTGGACCTTCGGCTACCCATCCGGGTTCCAGCACCGTCAGCTGGTTCTCGGCATTTTCTCAGCCTTCTTGTACCTTCTGCTACATTTCCAAGTTCAAGAGACTAAACACGATGACCCGGAAGACCACCCCTAAGATGACGACGACACCAGAGACGACAACCACCGTGATGACGACGACCCTGGAGACGATGACCCCGAAGACCACCCCGATGACGACGACCCCGGAGACGACGACCCTGAAGACCACCCCGATGACGACGACCCCGGAGACGACGACCCTGGAGACGACGACGACCTGGAAGACCGAGAAGCAGAAGAACAAGAGGCTGCAGAACAAAGAGCAGAAGAACATTAAGCATAACACTAAATATCAGAGCAAAAAATATTATCTAAATTATAAGCAGAAGAAGACTAAGCAGTGTATGGGGGTGAGTCCGTTCCTCCTCGTGGTGCCCCTGGATAAAGCCTGATGCTGCAGGCCAAACTGAACGCGGACAAATGTAACTCTTTTGTGACAGGCAGAACGGAAGGTGTAATCTTCAAAGTTTTATAGATAACAACTACGGGAATGCCTGTCACAAATAAGAATATGATGAAGAAGTAGAATATGATGAAGATAATAGTAAAATAAAAAGAATATGAACAATGTAACCAAAAAAATAATAGGTAGAAGATGAAGAAGAAGATGAATAAGGTGAAGAAGTTGATGTCAAAGAAGCTGATGATGAGGATAATGAAGAAGAAAGTGTGGGAGAAGTAAAAAAGAAGGTGAAGGGCGTGGAAGTAGTGAAACATCAATATCTGACAAAATAAAAAAAAAAATTTAACATAGTCAAAATCTTTCTACCGCCGAACGTCATAAAAAAACCCCAAAATCCTGCTATTCTATTACATTGGGCTAAACCTCTGTGCCTTTAATGTCTCCGCCACGTCCCCCAATACATCCTACATTATTCTTAGTTGTTTTCCTTCATGTAGAATGAACCTACAAGTTTATAAAGGGTTTATTTTAATTCCGATATTTTCGTCCCATTGACTTGCATTGGGATCGGGTATCGGTATCGGATTGGATCCGATATTTTGACGGTATCGGCCGATACTTTCCGATACCGATACTTTCCGATATCGGAAAGTATCGCTCAACACTACTGGTGACTTGAGCCTTTTTACAGGGACTCTAGCATGTCCCGGGCTCTATAGGGGTCACCATGCCTGCTGAGTATTAAGGCGGACAGGTAACTTGCAGTTCAGCTGTCCTGCCGGTCTCTGATGTAAGTCGTAGAGTCCTTACAACCTCGGTGATCCAGCTACCGGTTATCTGTGCCTCAGAAGGAGGCAGCCTGCTCTTAGCTGGTCTCCCTTGATGTTACTCTCCAGTGCTTCGCTTTCCTGCACGTTCACTGAACAATGTTCAGCTTTCTGTATGTCTCTTTCCAGGGGCTGCAGTACTTCAGACCACACGGCCCCTTCAGACTTTCTGACCCTCTAGGTCGGTCTGCTCCCTTCTCTCTCTCTGACAATCTAATCTCTCTTTCCCTGTAAACCACAATATATATAGGGGAGTCACCTAGTAAATAGGATCAAAAGCTCTCCCTTTTGGCCTGGAGTGTGAAAATGTTGTGTGTATGGTGGTTACCTGATAAAAGATATCCTTCATCACTTCCAAACATAACATCACTCTCCCCGTGAGGAAAGCAATGCTACTGTGATGACCAGGACCGTGGGGCGCCACACATGCAGCTCTGTGAACACATCATGTTCCATCACCTGTGTACACCCTGGTAACTCAGAGAATAGGTCACAGGCGGCTCCACTGCAGCAGTTTGACACTGTTGCTTCAGTTGCGTTAGTATATCAGCAATTGTGACCTCCTCCACTTTGGCTTTGGGACTGGCCCTCAGGCAAGGATCTTCAAGTGATTCCCAATCTCGTCATGGTTTGAGCAAGTTCAAATGGTACACCACATGGTGCGGTTTTCTGCGACTGGGCTGGTGTACCTTGTAAATCACCTCACCCAGTGTTTCCACCCCCTCGTATGGGCCTTGCCACTTTGCTAGGAACTTGCTCTCCAATGTGGGGATAAGCACTAGCGTGCAGTCCCCGGGCTGGAACTGCCTCAGCCTCGCTGAATGATTATATACACTTGCTTGTGCCTCCTGTGCCTGGAGAGGATCTTTCTTCACGATAGGCAACAAATTCGCCATACTCTCCTGCAACTGGGGAACACACTCAATGATGCTTCGGTGTGGCGTGACCTTGGCAAGTCCATGGGGCCCTCGCGGATGTTGACTGTACAGGAGCTCGAACGGCGAGAACCCAGTGGAGGCTTGAGGAACTTCTCTGATGGAAAAGAGCAGAAATGGAACAGATAGTCCCAGTTTCGACAATCCTTCTCAGCGACCTTCTTGAGCATGGCCTTCAAGGTCTTATTGAAGCGCTCCACCAGGCCATCAGTCTGCGGATGGTAAACTGAGGTTCGCAGGGCAATCTGCAGGACTCTACACAGCTCCCTCATCACTTTGCTGATGAAGAGGGTTCCCTGCTCCGTCAAACTCTCCTTTGGCAGGCCCATTCTAGCAAAGATATGGAACAGCTCTCAGGCAAGGTGATACTCTTAGCCGAAGAGTTCCTTAGTGGCACCGCTTCAGGGTACCAGGGTGCATAGTCCATGACCACTAGGATGGACTGATGGCCCAGTGCAGACTTAACTAGGGGACGTATTAGGTCCATGGCAACCCTCTCAAAGTGGACATCTATCACCGGCAACGCGACTAAGGGACTTAGGAAGTGAGAAGTAGGAGCGGTTATCTGACAAGTGGGGCAGGAAGTACAATAATTTAGGGTCTCCCGGTAACATTCTGGCCAACAGAACCTCCTCATTTCTTTCTCCTGAATTTTGTCTACCCCCAGATGTCACCACAAAACATGCGAATGGGCCATGTATAAAACCCTCCGCTGGTAGGGTCCCGGAACTAACAGCTGCTCCACTATCTCACCTCCCCTCAGTTTGATCCCCCAATACAACAAATCGACACTGACTGCAAAATGTGGGAACCTGGTGTCAACCCCTGGCTCTTCAGCAACCCCATTACAGACAGTAACATTATCAAATACCCCCTTTAAGGTAAGATCTCCGAGATGAGTGCATATCCTTGCGGTGATTTCCATATAGAAGTGATTCATCTGTGAAGATAAAAATATATTTTAAAAATGTATATGTATAAAATGTATTTCTGCTCTTTTTGTTTCATGAGATGGACTCTATGCCCCCTCTTCTCTGTGGACGGATCATAACTATAATCCTAAATCTGAGTTGTTTCTCAGTGCGGTTAATTTCTACTTAAATGTTTAGACACAGGGAGGTTCAATCTCTGTTTCCTTATTGTATGTGGGTGGTGATTTAAGCAGGTCTTACAACCACAGGTGGTCTCACTGGCATACCATGGTAAGAATAGACATTGTAGCAAGTACACAACATATTCTGAGTTACAGAAAAGATAGATAATAGATAGATAGATGATAGAATCAAAAAAAGTTGAAACAGAACCGCATATGGCAATTATAAGGTGCTCTTTATTGGCCCATGTGGCGATGTTTCTCAAGGAAAGCTCTGCATCCAGGACCGAAACGTGAACATTATTCTATATACTTGGTTGCAAAATCAAACTTTCTTAGAAAAAATATCTTATTTGCAGAAAATGAACTGGGTTTACAGAGGTTTTTGGCCGATTTATCAAACATGGCTTTTTAAAAGTCGCTAAATGATTGTGCAAATTTAATTTTGCCCCCTCATCTCCCCCTTGTGATATTTTATGTATGTCTGAAAATTTTTACAAGATTGTAGCAGGGCGGATGATTTTTTGCACTAAAAAAATCTTTAAAAAGTTAAAAAAAATTAGAACTTTGTGCAAAATGCTAAAGCTTCATGCACCATTCTAAAGAATATGGTGCATAAAAAGAATCAAAGTAACCTGGGGTCTCACCTATGTTATCTAGTGCTCATAGTTACTGTATGTGTTCAATTGTACATCCTAAGTCATATTGCACGACTCGTTAAAGGGTTGATTGTGACTTGTAGGATCGCTACTTCCAATAGGTGGCGCTATAGACTCAATACAAAACTCACAAAAATTAATACATATGCGTGGCCGAGAGACAAGGATTGTTATATCTCTCCCAATATTTCTGTCCGAAACAATAGGACAGTCTAGGAAACTCCCCAATAAATACAAAACAACAGAACGGAGTATACAAGTCCCAATACGCATTTTATTTAAAAATTGTATAATTTTATTTATATTATCAAACTATATAATTCAAACTGAGTAATCAAATATAAATACAATACATATGAATAACAGGATTAGTGGAGGAGGAAACACTATAATAGTGGCGGAGCGGATGACAACACCTATCACATCATATCACAAGGACTGCTATTGTGGGAGCCATAGTATGAAAACAGTCTGTGGCAATAGCCCTAATCATCATAGCTATATTGCTCAAAAAGAAAAAAAAAAAAAAAAAAGTTGCAACAGTGCAGGTTATATCACTAGCTAAAGTGCCATAGTGCCTACAGGACTCATCACCTCATATCATATAAAGCAGCTTACCCATTAGGTCTGAGATGTCTCACCACGCTCCACACACCACCCCCTTGACGCACGTTTCGCGGTCGCTTTCTCAAAAAGGTGGCGCTATAGAGTAAAGTCCTCTTTTTCTCAGAAGAGGCAATTTGCATATTTAAATTCCCAGAGGAGCATTGCATGGCGAATAAGCCTCCTTACCTTGACAAGCCAGAGATGGTATGTCACTCTCCATAAGGGCTGACCCACACGTCCAGATAATTCCGGTACCGGAATAAATCGGTACCGGAGTTATCCGTGTCCGTGTGCCTGGGAACTCACGGAGGCCATACCTGCGGCACACGTGTGCCGCCCGTATGGCGAGTGGGTACCACACGGAGCGTGTGGTACCCACTCTGCATGGTGCTGAAGCTGCGATTCATATGTTCCCTGTAGCAACGTTTGCTGCAGGGAAAATATGAAGAATAGTGTTTAAAATAAAGATCCATGTGTCCGCCGCCCCCCCACCCCCTGTGCGCCCCCCCCGCTGGTCAGAAAATACTCACCCGGATCCCCCGTCGGCAGTCGCTCCTTCCTGGTCTGGCCGCGGCTTACTGTATGCGGTCACGTGGGGCCGCTCATTTACACTCATGAATAGGCGGCTCCGCCCCTATTGGAGGTGGAGCCACATATTCATGAGTGTAATCGGCCGCATACAGTAGAGAAGCCGCGGCCAGACCAGGAAGGAGCGACTGCCGACGGGGGATCCGGGTGAGTATTTGCTGACCAGCGGGGGGGCGCACAGGGGGTGGGGGGGCGGCGGACACATGGATCTTTATTTTAAACACTATCATTCATATTTTCTCTATAGCAAACGGTGCTACAGGGAAGATATGAATGGCGGCTTCAGCACCATGTGGGGGGGACAGCGCTTACTGTAGCGCTGTCTCCGGCACGCCACACGGACCCCAGACGGAGAATGTCCGTGTGAGGTGCGTGTTTTACACGGACCCATTGACTCTATTGGGTCCGTGTAATAAGTGCGCTCCCACGAACACTGACATGTCTCCGTGTTTGGCACACGGAGACACGGTCCGCACACGGTCCGCACAAAATCAATGACATCTGAACAGATGCATTGATTTTTATGGGTCTACGTGTGTCAGTGTCTCCGGTACGGGAGGAAACTGTCACCTCACGTACCGGAGCCACTGACGTGTGAAACCGGCCTAAGGAGAAACGTTACCCCTTAGACCCCACTCCAGAGCCTCTCACCTAGCCAAATCAGTTCTCATGCTTCGCACTGACGAGGGCCAACAGCCCGAAACACCGTGTCTGCGAATTGAGATACTGATTTGGCTTTTATCCTAAGTCATATTGCACGACTCGTTACAGGGTTGATTGTGACTTGTAGGATCGCTACTTCCAACAGGTGGCGCTATAGAGTTAAGTCCTCTTTTTCTCAGAAGAGGCAATTTGCAATTGTACATGCAATTCACAAAATTGACCACTAGATGTCAGCAAACAACAACACTAAGTTACAAAAGTTCGGACACAGCGCAGAAGTCTTATAAAGCAAAAGGCATCAACTTCTCTCACATGGTATAGGAATTTGTCAAAAGTTTAAATGCTGTAGAAGAAGATAATGGGGATTGTTATGCTTCTGCCTTCACTGCGCTGCTCAGTAATTTTCTTTACTAGAACTCAAGCCTGTGAGTATTATCAGAGTCACTGTCAAGAGCACTGTAGACACATTGGCCCCGATTCCTCAAAGTGTTCTGAAATCTGGAGTAAAATACATTGATAAATTGCAAAATGTTTGTCCAACTCAAGGATGCGCAAACATTTTTTCAACTTGCACCATTTTCTTGCCAGTTTTGCCCAGCTACACCAACATAGGGTCGCAGGGTCGTGACACCACAGCTAATCTAATTCAGGACGTGCCGCAGCGTACCTTACACCAGAAATCTTACTCCAGTCCCCAACTATAATAAGATTTATTATGAGACGCTTGGAGAGGCACAACACTTTTCAGAGTTACATCCTGTATTATACTCCAGAGCTGCACTCACTATTCTGCTGGTGCAGTCACTGTGTACATACATTACATTACTGATCCTGCATTACATCCTGTATTATACCCCAGAGCTGCACTCACTTTTCTGCTGGTGCAGTCACTGTGTACATACATTACATTACTTATCCTGAGTTACATCCTGTATTATACCCCAGAGCTGCACTCACTTTTCTGCTGGTGCAGTCACTGTGTACATACATTACATTACTGATCCCGAGTTACATCCTGTATTACTCCAGAGCTGCACTCACTATTCTGCTGGTGCATTCACTGTGTACATACATTACATTACTGATCCTGAGTTACATCCTGTATTATCCTCCAGAGCTGCACTCACTATTCTGCTGGTGCAGTCACTGTACATACATTACTGATCCTGAGTTACATCCTGTATTATACTCCAGAGCTGCACTCACTATTCTGCTGGTGCAGTTACAGTGTACATACATTACATTACTGATCCTGAGTTACGTCCTGTATTATACTCCAGAGCTGCACTCACTATTCTGCTGGTGCAGTTACAGTGTACATACATTACATTACTGATCCTGAGTTACATCCTGTATTATACTCCAGAGCTGCCCTCACTATTCTGCTGGTGCAGTCACTGTGTACACACATTACATTACTGATCCTGAGTTACATCCTGTATTATACTCCAGAGCTGCACTCACTATTCTGCTGGTGCAGTCACTGTGTACACACATTACATTACTGATCCTGAGTTACATCCTGTATTATACCCCAGAGCTGCACTCACTATTCTGCTGGTGCAGTCACTGTGTACACACATTACATTACTGATCCTGAGTTACATCCTATATTATACCCCAGAGCTGCACTCACTTTTCTGCTGGTGCAGTCACTGTGTACACACATTACATTACTGATCCTGAGTTACATCCTGTATTATACCCCAGAGCTGCACTCACTATTCTGCTGGTGCAGTCACTGTGTACATACATTACATTACTGATCCTGAGTTACATCCTGTTTTATACTCCAGAGCTGCACTCACTATTCTGCTGGTGCAGTCACTGTGTACATACATTACATTACTGATCCGGAGTTACATCCTGTATTATACTCCAGAGCTGCACTCACTATCCTGCTGGTGCAGTCACTGTGTACACACATTACATTACTGATCCTGAGTTATATCCTGTATTATACCCCAGAGCTGCACTCACTATTCTGCTGGTGCAGTCATTACATTACTGATCCTGAGTTACATCCTGTATTATACTCCAGAGCTGCACTCATGTTTCTGCTGGTGCAGTCACTGTGTACATACATTACATTACTGATCCTGAGTTACATCCTGTATTATACCCCAGAGCTGCACTCACTATTCTGCTGGTGCAGTCACTGTGTACATACATTACATTACTGAACTTGAGTTACATGCTGTATTATACTACAGAGCTGCACTCACTATTCTGCTGGTGCAGTCACTGTGTACATACATTACATTACTGATCCTGAGTTACATCCTGTGTTATACTCCAGAGCTGCACTCACTATTCTGCTGGTGCAGTCACTGTGTACATACATTACATCACTGATCCTGAGTTACATCCTGTATTATACCCCAGAGCTGCACTCACTATTCTGCTGGTGCAGTCACTGTGTACATACATTACATCACTGATCCTGAGTTACATCCTGTTTTATACCCCAGAGCTGCACTCACTATTCTGCTGGTGCAGTCACTGTGTACATACATTACATCGCTGATCCTGAGTTACATCCTGTATTATACTCCAGAGCTGCACTCACTATTCTGCTGGTGCATTCACTGTGTACATACATTACATTACTGATCCTGAGTTACATCCTGTATTATACCCCAGAGCTGCGCTCACTATTCTGCTGGTGCAGTCACTGTGTACATACATTACATTACTGATCCTGAGTTACATCCTGTATTATACCCCAGAGCTGCGCTCACTATTCTGCTGGTGCAGTCACTGTGTACATACATTACATTACTGATCCTGAGTTACATCCTGTATTATACCCCAGAGCTGCACTCACTATTCTGCTGGTGCATTCACTGTGTACATACATTACATTACTGATCCTGAGTTACATCCTGTATTATACCCCAGAGCTGCGCTCACTATTCTGCTGGTGCATTCACTGTGTACATACATTACATTATTGATCCTGAGTTACATCCTGTATTATACTCCAGAGCTGCACTCACTATTCTGCTGGTGCAGTCACTGTGTACATACATTACATTACTGATCCTGAGTTACATCCTGTATTATACCCCAGAGCTGCACTCACTATTCTGCTGGTGCAGTCACTGTGTACATACATTACATTACTGATCCTGAGTTACATCCTGTATTATACTCCAGAGCTGCACTCACTATTCTGCTGGTGCAGTCACTGTGTACATACATTACATTACTGATCCTGAGTTACATCCTGTATTATACCCCAGAGCTGCACTCACTATTCTGCTGGTGCAGTCACTGTGTACATACATTACATTACTGATCCTGAGTTACATCCTGTATTATACTCCAGAGCTGCACTCACTATTCTGCTGGTACAGTCACTGTGTACATACATTACATTACTGATTCTAAGTTACATCCTGTATTATACCCCAGAGCTGCACTCACTATTCTGCTGGTGCAGTCACTGTGTACATACATTACATTACTGATCCTGAGTTACATCCTGTATTATACCCCAGAGCTGCACTCACTATTCTGCTGGTGCAGTCACTGTGTACATACATTACATTACTGATCCTGAGTTACATCCTGTATTATACTCCAGAGCTGCACTCACTATTCTGCTGGTACAGTCACTGTGTACATACATTACATTACTGATCCTGAGTTACCTCCTGTATTATACTCCAGAGCTGCACTCACTATTCTGCTGGTGCAGTCACTGTGTACATACATTACATTACTGATCCTGAGTTACATCCTGTATTATACCCCAGAGCTGCACTCACTATTCTGCTGGTGCAGTCACTGTGTACATACATTACATTACTGATCCTGAGTTACATCCTGTATTATACTCAGGAGCTGCACTCACTATTCTGCTGGTGCAGTCACTGTGTACATACATTACATTACTGATCCTGAGTTACATCCTGTATTATACTCAGGAGCTGCACTCACTATTCTGCTGGTGCAGTCACTGTGTACATATATTACATTATCCTATAACCCCCTTAGTCAGCGACCCTGGCGTCAAAACTAGTTATACATCGTGGGTGTAGCACTGTCGTCCATATTGGCCACCGCAGCCCCCACAATTCGAACCTTTGACATGGGGGCTCTGAGCTTTTACGTCGGCTCCTGACTTTACCCTTCTATGTCCATACTGGAGGTAGATTACATTTATCTTTTTGCTCTTACGGTTTTTTTTTATGGGACATTTTCCCTTTTTGTCCCGGGATCGTCTGAATGACGTCGTTTTTAGCATTAACCAAAGCTGAAGAGGGAAATAAATAACATGAGAGCGAAGCGTCACCTGCACAACAGAAGCGCACGAGCTCCAGAAAGTGACCCCCAAGATCAGACAACAATGCCTGGAAGCAGCCGCCGTATCCTGTTATGGTGCACAGATGCGAGGCCGCGCGGGGCACAGCGATTGTGGTGTCGCTTCTTCATAGTAAACACAGAACTCTGAGAGTCAATGTACGAGATCATCGCGCAGCATTGTCCATTCAGCCATTATCCTTAGATTTATCTGATCCTGGAAAAGCTGGGTGCCAATGTCACCTGTAAGGGAAACCTCCCCGGATCCAGATTTTCCAAACTCCTGAATGATAAGGAGCTTTCCAGGGGCGCGCTATGGCGGCACAATGAGGGCCAGGAATCAATTGTCCCTCTTACGTTTTCACTTATTCTTCCCTTTCTTCTATGATCTATAACTTTTTTTTTTATCTTTCTGTCCGCTTGTTTTTCACATGTTGGATGATGTTGCTAAAAACTACAACTCACTTTATCTTTGTCTTTTAGAAAGTACTGGCAAAATAAAGAACTTTAAGTGCGGTAAAAAGATGAAAAAAAACACAATTCTGCCATTGGTTTTTGGGGTTTTGCAATAAAAACGACCCGGTAATAGGATTCTCCGAGTCAGTACGCTTTCGGCCATATGAAATTGTCTTCAAATTTTTTACCATTTTTATGGCTTAAAAAAAAAAAAATTGGACAATTTATATAAAAAAAAAAATAAAAAAAATTGGAACTTTCACCATTTTCTGAGATCCATAATTTTTCATTTTTCCATCAGTGGACTTACATTACAGCCCATGGTAAGATGCAGATAGTATAATGTTACCATATTGGGGAACTTAGGAAGTTTTCATTACTTTTTATTACATTTTGTTGGAGGGTGTTGGGGTGTGAAAAGCAAAAATCATCAAATTTGGTATTTAGATTTTTTATTTCTTCCCGCAGGTTGAATAATTAATTTTATATTTCAATAGATTGGATTTTTACAAATGATACCAAATATTTCTATTTTTTAGTGTTCTTTTTATTTAAAAAAAAATATTTTTGTAATATTTTTAATTCACATTTTGTGTAGTCCACAAGGATCCTATGCAGTTCACAAATTATGGGCTTCTCAGGAATACTAAAATGGCAGCAATGGGGGTCTTCAGCAAGTGACCTATTGGTACCCCGTGACCAAGTGTACAAGGAGGAGCTGTCAGTTGGGTTCAGCTGGTGTAGGCAAAATGTCAAGCAATGCTTGCTGGGAAAAGTATGTAAATGAGGTCTCCTCCCGTTAGTCTAGTGCCCCCTGCAGGCAGCTGTCAGCCTCTGCCCCTCCATGGAGCCTGATTAGGAAAGCACATGTGGGAATTCTCACCTTTGTTCCCTGCAGTAAATATTTACACAGTCAGAGCTTTTGTTTATGCAGCTGAGAAATCCCCCTGACACTGAAGATCCAGGTCAAGTGTGACCAAAGGTCAGGGTGCAAGCAGGAGAAATGAGAGACTTCACCACCAAAAAAAGACAGGTGCAAAAATAAGCGCTCAGCATGCAGCCTCATCATTGTAATGAAAGGTTCTGCGACTTTCTGATATACGCAGACCCCGATTCATTAATTGCGGGGGAAGAAACGGGGTTAAGCCATTTTTTTATTGGCATCAGATTAATCGAAATGGAGCTTTCGATTCATGAATTTGATACAAAGTCAAACGTGGGTTTTCTTACTGCATTAAACAGTTTTTGAAACTTTTGGTGACGAAAGTTGCACATTGGAGCAAAAACAAAAAAATCTAAATGGTGTGTTCAAAAATACACTAGGGAGGTAATTAGAATGAATTTGTGGCAAATTTTGCAACTTTTTCAAAGGTTCCTCATTTGCACATGGAAACACGAGAAGCAATGGAATAAAACTGAAAGAAAGAAGATATAAAGTAGATATTAGAAAAAACTTTTGACAGTGAGGGCGATCAATGAGTGGAACAGGCAGCCACGAGAGGTGGTGAGTTCTCCTTCAATGGAAGTCTTCACACAGAGGCTGGACAGACATTGAGCGGGGGGGTTGGACACGATGACCCTGGAGGTCCCTTCCAATTCTAACATTCTATGATCTAGAATCGCTAAACTGCGCCCACAAAGCAGAGGAAAAAAAACAGGTGAGCACATATGAAACAGACTTCAAAAAAGTAACAAAACAACTAGACAAGAAATAGGCGCAAAGACAAAGATGGATCGAGGGCTATGTGTTTACGTTCTTCACCATTTTCAACATCTCTGCTAGTTAGCTGTTAATGGGATGATTCTTCTTTACATCCTGAGGTTGCAATTGTCCTGATCATGGGTAACTGATACATTGTAACAAGTGCACTGGAAACATTGTATCATGTATGAACTGTGAATTGCTCTTTGCATTTGACTGTCTGCTAATAATTATGAAATGGGTTGAATAACTGGGGCAGGTGCATGCGGCCATGTTTTCATTCATCAGAGAGAATTGGGTCAATTATGCCAATGGCACTCTGATCAGAGTATGATCATAGCGTGATACGATTCTCTCGGATGAGGAGAAGACGGAGAAAAACTTATCTGCATCTTCTCCATTCTGTCATTGTATGGAAATTGGACTGCACTCTGATGTCATCCGAGTGCAGTCCGATATTTTCCACTGACTCATAGACTTGCATGGCCGAGTGCGATCCGAATATGAGATTAAACTCTGGCACGCAGCAATCTTTTTCTGCTCAGTGCGTGAAAAAGTCAAATATGTGCATGGCTCCATACAATAACATTAGTCCAAGTGCGATCTGATGTTTTGTCAGACAGTGCTCGGATTGAAAAAATGCTGCACCTGACCTTAGGAAAATCCTTTTAAAGGTTTGTTTGAAGCTTGTTAGTTACTACCTGTCCACAGAATATGTGATAATGGTTGGTCTTAGCACAGTCATGTAAGGAGGTGACAGTCCTCAGCGTCAGAATGGAGCAGCAGAAGAACAATAGACCGACATGGAAAACTGGGCATCTTTGGCCTCGGCGCAGGGGGGCTTAAAACCAAGTTTTGGGTATCATGGTGGCTCAGTGGTTAGCATGGTGGCTCAGTGGTTAGCACTGTTGCTTTGCACTATTGTGGTCCTGGATTCAGATCCCATCAAGGACATCTGCGAGGAGTCTGTATGTTCTCCCTGTGTGTCCGTGGGTTTCCTCCAGTTCTCCGAATTCCTCCCATACTCCAAAGTTACATACAGACAGGGAATCTAGATTGTGGGGACAGCGATGATGTCTGTAAAGCACTGTGGAAATAATGGCGCTATAATAATATATAATATATATAATAATATATATAATATATATAATAATAATATATATATAATATAATATATATAATATATAATATTATATATAATATATATAATATAATATAATATATAATATAATATAATAATATATATATAGTAATAATATATATATAATATATATAATGGCGTATTAAAGGTGACAATAAATTTTTCATTTTATCGTGTTAATGGACCTCAGTAATATTTAGCACTATAGAGGTTTGCTTTTAGCCATTTTTCTGAATTTATGCTTATTAAATCCCAAAACATTTTTATTTCCCAGATTCACCATTTTTAGGATCTTAGTAATGAATTTGATACATTTTTAATCAATTTGCTCATCTTAAGGGTTAAAAACAAGTCATCCAATATCAATGTCCAGTGTAAATGTCTCACGTGTGTAACTTTAGTCTTGTGGGATGGAAGCATTGAATCGACATGCTGCTTCTGTATTTTACAGCAGAGCGTGCTTTATGGTGGCTGTGATTAACGGGAGCCCATCGAAAGAAAAAAGTCATTTATAGTCTCTTGGAAATGATGAGTAAAGTCTCTGCCCCGAGAGACTGGGGAGTTACGGGGCAGCTGTTACCAACCGGCCTTATCTGGACCCTCAGCAGTGTAATAGAGCTGTTGTTAACAATATGATGACTCTGCTGACCTCGTCACAGTCTACACAGCAAAGCTGGAAAATGAGTCACAGAAGAGAAGAAGAGCTAAAGTGCTACCTCTGCAATTCATTGGCGCTCCTGCAATGAGACCGTCAGGTGCCAAAGGGAAACTGTTCTGTAAAAATCATTTGATTGTGAGTGTAAGGGATCGAGGAGAAAGGAAGAAATAGGAGGATAGTTTGGTTCTAATATACATTAATAATTTGTGCAACATTGGGTTGGGGCAGTAGAAGCGGTTTGCTCCAGGAGATATTTCTGAGCCTTTCTAATCACATTAAAGCTGAGCAAGATACTGTACATGGGGCATGAAGTGCTGCAAAAGTGGTAAATTTGGGTCTATGATCCACGTGTGATAAAGTGGGGTCTACGATCAGCATATGGGGAAGAGGGGTTTATGCCCCACATGTGGTCAACTGGGTCTACAGTCCTTATGCGAAGAGGTTTGGTCTACAGTGATATCTGTGGTCCACACATGATGAAGCAGGACCTCTGATCCACAGGCGGTAAATTGTGGAATTTGGTCCAAATTGAGTTAAAAGAAGGTATGCGGCCCAAATGTGATGAAGTGACTCCATTGTGTACATGTGATGCAGTGGGGTCCTGGGACGACATGTGGGTCCATTGGGAATATGGTTTATATGTGTGGTGAAGTGTGGCCTCTGGTTAGCATATGAGGCAGTGAGGTCCATGGTCCTCATGTGGTTAATTTGGTTCTATGGTTTACAAGTGTTGTGATTTTGGGTCTATAGTCCACATGTGGTGTAGTGAGGTCTGTGGTATAGAGACGTCTATTCTCATAATTTAGTAATGCAGGGTCTACGGTCTAAATTTGGTATTGCAGGGTCTGCAAACTACATGAGATCATCACAACTATTGGACTGATGTTTGTGGTCCACATCCGGTGAAGCAGGGTCCTCGGGTAAAGTTTGGTCTTTATGTGGTAGAATAGTGTCCAGGGTCCACCTTTATTGAAGTTGATCTATGGACCACATATGGTAGAGTGGAGTCTTTGGTACTAATGTGGTGGAATGAAGCTTAGGGTCCACCTTTGGGGAAGTTGGGTGGATGGTCCACATTTTGTGACGTTGACTGGTTGTAAACAAATCAAGCTGGACATGTTACTTGAAGCAAGGATCACCAACTATGATTTCCCTACTATGGATACATCATACGAAGAGAAAAATCACTGGAGAAGGACATCATGGTCGGTAGAATAAAAGGAACAAGGCGAAGAGGAAGACCATCAACTCAATGGCTTGATACAATCAAGATAACGGTGGAGAAGACCCTGGTGGAGCTCTCTAGGCTTGCAGAAGATCCATCTCCCTACAGAGCATTCATTCATCAAGTTGCCATGACTGGGGACCAAGCCGAAGGCCGTTAAATAAATAATAAAGAACTTTTTTAGATAAAGTTTCAGAAATTATTTTAATTGATTCATCAGTAGAAACAAGATTAATTTGTATTTTTCACAGAATAGAGTAATGGATGTACGAGAACCACGACCTTCTCCAGCTTATTTTATTGGTGTCCGGGGTACATTGTAATTGATGCCTTGTGTGAATTTCCACTTTTTGGCCACACAGGATCGATGGAACCCCCCCCAGGCTCCTCTAAGCTCCATATTTTGCTTGTTTTTTGGCCCTTTGGTCTCGGCCAGGTTTGCCAGATGCTCGGTTTGCTCTGGGGGCAGACCTGTTCCTTTGTCATTGGCTTTGAACGCTCCTATCTGGACTATATTGTCTTTAGGGGTGACTTTGACATCAGCAATGGAGGAAACGTTCAGTAGAGAACAGACGGGGACACTTTATATTCCGGGACACGGAGATTCCCGTGCATTTCATGAAAAGGCGGCGGCAGCTGCTCGGGAGGATTTCTGAAAAGGATCAAATCATAATGAGATTAAAATGTGAAAAGTGCATTGAATGGAGCCGTCACCGACGTAAAAGCTGCTCCCCGTCCCCGAGAAAGGAGACTGGAGCTACCGGCTAATGACTTAACCCTCGAGGTCACTGCGTGGGGAAGCGATGGTGCCGGGTCATTCTTGTTGTTTTCATTGGCACACTTATGACGGAATAAGAAAGTGAATCTCCGCTGTGCAGACATTTCTATTTTTTAAGTTATCTTTTTTTTAAGTTCTGTTTTTCCTGAGTCAGAAATCCAAGACCTCTGCCCAGGCAGATTTAAAGGAACTTTCCAAATTCAGTTATTTGTATTTTCCCGTGCGATTAATTCAGCACGGTTCTGCAGTTTCTGTGCATTCTCTGCTCACGTAAAGAGGTAATGCGTGAGCTGGCCGTAAGAAAGAAGGAGAAGCGTGCGACATGTTGTTTGCAGCCTACTGATTTATTAGCGATTACCATTGTGTGGGTTTTTTATGACATTGATAAAGCTCCCTACTAAACAAATAAATGTCACGTACATAAAGGTAACATTGAAAGTAACAAGTGTAGATGGAATGAAGGATTTATTACTGAGGGTCAAGATATGAAGCTCGAAAATGGGACTGATACTCAACACAAGGAACAAAGATATATTGATCTCTGCCAGGTACGAACAGGACACATCTGAGATGGACGGTGACCAACTGGAAGGTGTAAAGGACTTTAACCTACTCAGATCAACAATCACTCAAGAATAGGAGAATAGCTATGGGCAAATCAGCAATGCAGTCACTGGAGAAGGTCTTCAAACCGAGGAACATTTCACTGGTGATGAAGACACGGCTCGTACATAAATGGTCTTTTTTATGGTGAGATACTCATGCAATACCTGGATGATAAAGAAACAAGACAAGAAGAATCGACGCCTTTGAAATATGGTGCCGGAGAAGAAGCAGTGGGCCCAACTAGAATTTAATGGGCCCCAAGATTTAGACGGGACAACCTACCACATCCTGAATAGATATATTTGCACCCTCTATCCCGGTATATGGCCCTAATCCTGACCCCATCCTGATATACAGTATATACCCCCATCCTGGTATATGTTCCCCGTTCTGCCACTGTTATTTAATGTATAGAAAAAAAATAAACCATTATACTCACCAGGGGTGTACATAGAAGTCATGGGGCCCCATAGCAGAAGTATAATGCACTCCATATATAGTCCTCCATATAGTATAATGCACCCCCATAGTCCTCCATATAGTATAATACACTCCCCATATCCATCATATATTATAGTGCACAGACCATATCCTTTATAAAGTAGAATGCACAGCCCATAGTCATTCATAAAGTATAATGCACAGCCCATAGTCATCCATAAAGTATAATGCACATCTGATAGTCATTCATAAAGTATAATGCACAGCCCATAGTCATCCATAAAGTAGAATGCACAGCCCATAGTCATCCGAAAAGTATAATGCACAGCCCATAGCCATCCACGTAGTATAATGCACAGCCCCATATTCATTCATAAAGAATAATGCCCAGCCCATAGTCATCCATAAAGTATAATGCACAGCCCAGAGTTATCTATAAAGTATAATGCACAGCCCATAGTCATCCATAAAGTATAATGGACAGCCCATAGTCATCCATAAAGTATAATGCACAGCCCCATAGTCATCCATAAAGTACAATGCACAGCCCATAGCCATCCACATAGGTATAATGCACAGCCCATAGTCATCCACGTAGTATAATGCACAGCCCATAGTCATCCATAAAGCATAATGCACAGCCCATAGTCATCCATAAAGTATAATGCACAGCCCCATATTCATCCATAAAGTATAATGCACAGCCCAGAGTCATCCACATAGTATAATGCACAGCCCATAGTCATCCACGTAGTATATTGCACAGCCCCCATAGTCATCCATAAAGTATAATGCATAGCCCATGGTTATCCATAAAGTATAATGCACAGCCCATACTCTATGCATGTAGCAGTATGGCCACGGTGTATTTATTTTTTTTAATCAGTGAATAAATGCTTTCTCTCCATTCCCCCGCCATGTGGCATCCCCTTCTAAAGCCAGCAGCTGACTTCAACCTGCAAGCAACGGAAGCGCATGATGTCACTGCCTTGCGCCCCTGGTCACGTTTATGCTTCTGATTGGCCGGCAGCATGTATTGCAGAACACGGACCTGATGGGAGGACACATATCCAGGTGACGTTTATGCTGGGATTGGTGGGCTCCCACCCACATGGGCCCGGTTGCAGTCGTGACCTCTGCAACTACAGTCATTATGCACCTAGCAAGGAAGTCACACAAATCAATCTTGGAACAAATCAAGCCAGACATGTCACTTGAAGCGAGGATCACCAAGCTACGTCTTGTCTACTTAGCTTCAGTGATTTGAAACCCAGAAGTTTGCTCCAGCACACTATATGTTGAGAGGGGTTAGTAGGCCATTTTAAGGGCTGGGTTTTTGTGGACAACCATAGAGCAGGTGGGAGGTTGTGCACCTTATCTCCACCCTAGGGTGTGGTCTGGGGTTTAAGTAGTCGGCCTTCTGAAACATTCAGTGTTCAGTGTGTCTGGAGAGGCTAACTCCAGAAAGGTGCTTGTATTGGTACTAAACCTAAACCAGTGTCATGCTAACCCTGAGCCAGAAAGGCCATGTTTGTTTTCTTTGCCAACTCTGCACTGGGTTATGCATAATATCCATAATAAACCAGTCTGAAGTTTAAAGAGACAGTGTTCCTGAGTCTTCCTCCATAGGCAGCCAAGCGAGATGATCTGCCACACTTGATCCTATCATGATAACGCCGGGGAAGACCCTGGAGGACCCATCTAAGCTTGCACAAGATCCACCTTTCTACAGAGTATTCATGGCACTCCAGGCTTTTCTTTTCCATGTGTGACACTGTCGAGGGGCTGTCAGATCCACGCCTTGCGCTATATTTCCTGCATTCTATCTTTTCTATCTTTTCCATCTGTGACAGCTCGAAGCTAAATCAATTATAATTAGACCTAATTTCGGTCTGCGAATAATTTTAAGGAAATTTCTACGGCACATGTCAAGGATTTAAAATCTGGTTGGCTGGGACTTTTATAAGATAACCCCTTTTAATCAGTCTATACATTATTCAAAGTCTCCCTTCTGTCTCCATTGAAACTATATTTGTTTATCCCTTTTCTGTGCTCCTTATCTGGCTTAGAGAATGGAAAATATGACAAGTGGAAATGATTTTGTATCTTCGGGTTGTGAGCCGCAGCTGCTACATTATGTGGAGACAATGCTATTGTACTCGCTTCTAAATCCGAGGGAACCAGGAAGATGCGGAATGCACGCTATGGATGAGATACATTTGCTGTCATCCATTCATCTTACAGAAATCCAAGATTGATTTGAATTCCTTGCACAAAGTGAATCAAAAAATTCCTTAAAATATTAAATGGATTTTTAGAATCTCAACAAACCCATTTCCATAAGACCTAATAGCGTATATGCACGTTATAGAGGAGGATTACCTGCTTTCAGACCCCTTTTATTATCTAGAGTAGAGGGTCTCATTCTGAAACCAGTCCATGCATCTATTGCATGTCGGGGCAACTATGTGCATGGCCAGATGTAATACCATTTCTCACCTGTAGTGGCCACTGCTGGAAAACTTAACAGCTGAAGGAAGCTTCTCTTAGCCAAATCGCAATCGGTCAGGGAGCAGGGTTTGTGGGATTTATCATATTAAAGGGACATTTTTATTTTGTGTATACCTTTAAATTAGTAGAGGGGTGTGTGGATCTATTAGGACACCCCCATGACTGTCCTGACGTCAATGGGACTAGGCTTTTCCATATGGCACACCACATGGACAGATTTCTGACAGTGGCTTCATTTGAAGCTTTGGGACCCCAATGAAAAATCTCCTACTATCATAAGTCAACTGGTCAGAGGGACATTTTGGGCCTCAAGGTCCTGGAAGCATCTTGCACCCACCATAGTTATGCCCCTGTTTTATCTACAACTCCCTTCTTCCCTGTATATTTCGAAGTCATTAGTAGAATTTTAATAAAATATAGATTACCCCCGACAAATTATACAATGATATAGAGGAGAGTCTAACTCTTCACAGAAGAAGAAATCTACTGAAACCTTAGGTGATCGCGAAGATCTGGGCAGCTGCACATTTTCCAACAGTGGCCACTAAAGGAGGAATGTGGTATTACAAGGCGCCCTATAAAATGAGTTGTTAAACACATAAGTGGGGTCATAAAATCATCTCTGCCGAGACCTCCACATTGGAAACTGTTTGCCCTGTGGCTAATAGAGGGGAGTCCTCCCTCTATATTACCCCAATTGGACAAGTGAGACTCTTTGTCTATGGCCAACTTACTCTACCAGGCATGCTGGGAAGTTCTCGTACAGACACGGCGGGTGAAGTTCTTGTTTTCATGTTGTGATCGCAGTGCCTGCCGCTCTTAATGACTGTAATTATTTTCTGTTTCGAAACTCAAAAACAAAAGAAAATTAAAACAGAGCAAAGAACAGCGAGAAAAGAAAACATGAGGCCGAGGAAGCAGAAGAGACGCGTTCATGTTCGCTGCTCGGATAAATCATTATCCGATGAAACTAATTGGGTGAAAAAGTAAAAATGCTAAAAATAACCGGACCCTCCTGATTCTGCAGAGCTCCTGTAATTTACTCATCCAGTTGTCAACATAGGAATCTCTCTGACATTCTGCATAATTATTTCCAGAAACGTTTCTGCGATTTCAGTCCTGAAGAAAACAGTGCATATAAATACGGTAAGTGTCAAAGCCATTCCACCGTGACAAGGTATTCCTCAATCGGGATACTTACTTACAGCAGGGAATAAAGATCATTTTATTTCTATCTTAGTTTGTGAACATGCTCTTGTGTGTATACTAACTTGTACTCCGGCTCATTTCTTTGGTTTTGCTGTACTTTTTTTGTTCTTTTGCTCAAAAATAAGGGACCACACCCCTGTTTATACAATTATTTAGTCTGGATAGCTTTTCATAGCTTGGAATCTGAACAGGAGGACCCCCAATCCTTCTCTTTCCCCATCTACATTGATGTCAGATGACACAAGGTGAGGTTTTAATACTAAAGGATAGGACTCACCTTGTTGGGATGGATTTTACACTTTTTTTTATCACTTTTTTTACTAAGTACCCTATGTTATTTATATGTACTATTACTATTTAGTTACTCACTTACAGCAGGGTATAAGATCATTTTGTTTCTATTTTCGGTTTTGTCTGCTAAATGGCCACAGTGTGAACACGCTTCTATATGATGCATGTACAGGGTGGGCCATTTATATGGATACATCTAAATAAAATGGGAATGGTTGGTGATATCAACTTCCTGTTTGTGGCACATTATTATATGGGAGGGGGAAAACTTTTCAAGATGGGTGGTGACCATGGCGGCCATTTTGAAGTCAGCCATTTTTGAATGCAACTTTATAAATGGCCCACCCAGGTGTATCCATATAAATGGCCCACCCTGTATACTAACTTGTGCTCCTGCTCATTTTTTTGGTTTTCTCTTTTAGACTCGTATGGGTGTTGTGTTATGGAATGTTATTACCACAAAGACGACTACCAGACACTTTGAACGGATGCTTGCCACTATAACGTTCTTTCCCTGTCTCTTTTTTTTGTTCATTTAAGTCTGACTGTATAAAGAATAGGTATCAATTATAACAATAAATAATCTTGTGCACATCCTTCTCTTACCTCCCATCAACCAAAAATCTTACTCCCAAGATATCACAAAAACAGTTTTGTAAATTTTTTTTTTTAAATAATGTTTATTATATTCTGTTTTGTTACCGAAATATAATCGTCTTCAGCACATTTGATCTTAATGAAAGACGAAGTCAGACAATACCAGGGCTCCACAATAACCCTATTGTTCTATTGTAAATTATTCGGAAATATTTGGGAATTTCTATAAGACAAAAGGTTGGTTTTACTTCTATAAAGTTCCACTTTGTTTTTAAGAAGTGATGCCAAAATCTTAATTACTTTTTAAGAAGCTCTTCTGCGCTATTTCACTCTACAACGGAGTCTAAGAAAAGGGATTATCGGAAAAGAAAAGAACGTAATATTAGCTTTATAATGATTCGTACTTGTAGTGCTTAGCCCTTAATCCGGCATCTGGTGATCCAGGAATTCTGGACAATTAAAGATTTCAGACTCAAATTGACACAAAAGAAATATCCTGATCAGGACGTGACTTTGGAGAAATTATTTAATGCCAGGATCTTTATTGGCAAAAAAAGGGGACATAGGTATTCTGTGTGTAGATGAGGGGGGGGGGGGGGGTCGTAAGAATGGTGCCCCGTAATAATCACATACATGGAGCTTCCATAATTGTGTCAACCCTAGGGCTACATAATAATGGTATCCACAACACCCCCATAACAATAACAGCCACTGTCACTTAAAGGGGTTATCCGAGCACAATAGAACATCCCGAGAAGCAGACGAGACCGCACAATTTTGGTCACATGACCGTCCATTGGCGCTGGGAATGCTGGGGACAGTGGGTGCATTGCAGACTGTCACCATTTGGTAATCTGCAGCCACATGCAATGCTTGTGAAAATTTGCTAAGACGCCCCCAAAGCTGTAATATAAATAGCCACAATGACACCTAATATACAACAATGGGGGGATAATTACCGTATGCTATGAAAGTGTTCATAGTCTGGCAGGGAGATTTACACTGGGGGCTCTATGTGTGATTATACTATATGGGGGGCTCTATGTGTGATTATAATATATGGGGGGCTCTATGTGTGATTATAATATATGGGGGGCTCTATGTGTGATTATAATATATGGGGGGCTCTATGTGTGATTATAATATATGAGGGGGCTCCATGTGTGATTATAATATATGGGGGGCTCTATGTGTGATTATAATATATGGGGGGCTCTATGTGTGATTATAATATATGAGGGGCTCCATGCGTAATTATATTATATGAGGGGGCTCTATGTGTGATGATACTATAGGAGGGGGCTCCATGTGTAATTATACTATAGGAGGGGGGCTCTGTGTGATTATACTATATGAGGGGGGGCTCTATGTTTCATGATACTATATGAGGGGGGCTCTATGTGTGATGATACTATAGGAGGGGGCTCTGTGTGATTATACTATATGAGGGGGCTCTATGTGTGATTATACTATGGGAGGGGGGCTCTATGCATGATTATACTATATGAGGGGCTTCATGCGTTATTATACTATATAAGGGGGCTCTATGTGTGATGATACTATAGGAGGGGGGCTCTATGTGTTATTTTACTATATGAGGGGGCTCCATGTGTAATTATACTATAGGAGGGGGCTCTGTTGGATTATACTATAGGAGGGGGACTCTATGTGTGATTATACTATATGAGGGGGCAATGTGTGATTATACTATAGGGGGGCTCTATGTGTGATTATACTATATGAGAAGGACTTTATGTGTGATTATACTATACTAGATGGTGGCCCGATTCTAACGCATCGGGTATTCTAGAATATGCATGTCCACGTAGTATATTGCCCAGCCACGTAGTATATTGCCCAGCGACGTAGTATATTGCCCAGCCACGTAGTATATAGCCCAGCCACGTAGTATATTGCCCAGTTACGTAGTATACAGCACAGAGCCACGTAGTATATTGCCCAGTGACGTAGTATATTGCCCAGCCACGTAGCATATTGCACAGCGAAGTAGTATATTGCCCAGCCACGTAGTATATTGCCCAGCCATGTAGTATATTGCCCAGTGACGTAGTATATTGCCCAGCCACGTAGTATATTGCCCAGTGACGTAGTATACAGCACAGAGCCACATAGTATATTGCACAGAGCCACGTAGTATATTGCCCAGTGACGTAGTATATTGCCCAGCCACGTACTATATTGCCCAGCCACAAAGTATATTGCCCAGTGACGTAGTATACAGCACAGAGCCACATAGTATATTGCACAGAGCCACGTAGTATATTGCCCAGCCACGTAGTATATTGCCCAGCCACGTAGTATACAGCCCAGAGCCACGTAGTATATTGGCCAGCCACGTAGTATATTGGGTAGTCACGTAGTATATTGCCCAGCTACGTATGTCACAGGTTAAAAAATAAAAAAATAAACATACACTCACCTTCCGATCCGTGGGCCCCTTGTAGTTCTAACATACTCACCATACTTGTAGTTCTGTCGCCTGTGCGCGGTGCAGGCGGCAGCTTCCGGTCCCAGGGTGTGATGACGTGGTGGTCACATGACCGTGACGTCATGGCAGGTCCTTCTGCCATACGATCCTTGATACCGGAACCTGCCGCTTGCACACAGCGGTTACCGGAGGGTGGCGAGGAACGGGAAAGGCAGCGGAAGGTGAGTAAATAATGATTTTTTATTTTTTTAAATTATTTTTAACATTAGATCCTTTTACTATTGACGCTGCATAGGCTGCGTCAATAGTAAAAACTTGAGCTACAAAAAAAGCAGTAATGCCGCACCCTATAATTATATAGTCTCTATGGACATCAGGGCGCACGTCCTCACCAGGGGGTCCATCCCAGATAGAACATCCAAATCCAAACTGAAGAAAAGGACAGCGCCACACCAGATAGTGAAAAGCAGCTCACATATTTATTCTGCCTCCTGCGGCAACGTTTCGGTCCGAAGACCTTTGTCAAGCCCAGTACACAGCATTTCAACCACCATTATATACCCATAAGCCCTCCCCTTTAATTAACCATCTACCAGTAGGTTTATCTGTTAATTCTCCTTACCATTTGACCTTACCCCTCCTTCATTTTTTGTGATACCTGCTGATATTTATGCAACCAGGGTTACCTATTTATTCGTTTTGCACCTTGTAAGTGCTGTTGCATGTGCGCATCACTATTATAAATGAGGTACCTTGGGCTGAGTGATAATACATTTAGCCACTGCTAGTGTTGTTCTCAGTAACCCTTAGGAGTACTAACTCATGTATGGTGTATTCCTTAATAGGTCACACCATATAGTACTTTTAATATTTAAAAAAAAAATTTTGGTGACACTTTTTTGATTTTTGATTTTTATTATATAACACATTAAAAGTTATGTTTTAAAATTCCTGCTTATGCTATGTTCTCAGACCTTTTTGGTAGGAAGGATTATTTGACACTTCTATTATTATATTTTGCTTTTTTCTCAACTTTAGTTAATGGAAGGACATTCCCTTATCCCCACCTTTAAACTTGGTTCATAGGGGGCTTATCATTTTTCCACCTTTACTAGAAGAGTCACATTTCACTGAATAAACTGTTTTTTTTTTATAGAACCCTTTAACGTGCCGACACAATGTATCATGCATGAAGAGCAGATTTTCCCGACCCGGACACATTATGTAACACGTTCACATCGTTTAGCAATGCTCTTTGATGTAGATCCAGCTCCTTCTCATTAATTTGCTGCAGATTTAAAGGATTTGTCTCCTTTTTGGGGCCAGTTTTTACATATGTAACTCCTTAGCGACCATCATAGTCCTGTCATATTCCTCTAGCCTTCCCAAGAATGGTCCAAAAATTTGGCAAAATAGCAAGAACTTTGGATGTTCATAAACAAAATACAGGGGTTGTCCAGGCCTAAATTATTTTTTCAGTATGAGCCAAAAAGCAAATAGGCAGGCAGTTGCAAACTGGTTAGCAAATACAGGTCCTTCTCAAAAAATTAGCATATAGTGTTAAATTTCATTATTTACCATAATGTAATGATTACAATTAAACTTTCATATATTATAGATTCATTATCCACCAACTGAAATTTGTCAGGTCTTTTATTGTTTTAATACTGATGATTTTGGCCTACAACTCCTGATAACCCAAAAAACCTGTCTCAATAAATTAGCATATCAAGAAAAGGTTCTCTAAACGACCTATTACCCTAATCTTCTGAATCAACTAATTAACTCTAAACACATGCAAAAGATACCTGAGGCTTTTAAAAACTCCCTGCCTGGTTCATTACTCAAAACCCCCATCATGGGTAAGACTAGCGACCTGACAGATGTCAAGAAGGCCATCATTGACACCCTCAAGCAAGAGGGTAAGACCCAGAAAGAAATTTCTCAACAAATAGGCTGTTCCCAGAGTGCTGTATCAAGGCACCTCAATGGTAAGTCTGTTGGAAGGAAACAATGTGGCAGAAAACGCTGTACAACGAGAAGAGGTGACCGGACCCTGAGGAAGATTGTGGAGAAGGACCGATTCCAGGCCTTGGGGAACCTGAGGAAGCAGTGGACTGAGTCTGGTGTGGAAACATCCAGAGCCACCGTGCACAGGCGTGTGCAGGAAATGGGCTACAGGTGCCGCATTCCCCAGGTAAAGCCACTTTTGAACCATAAACAGCGGCAGAAGCGCCTGACCTGGGCTACAGAGAAGCAGCACTGGACTGTTGCTAAGTGGTCCCAAGTACTTTTTTCTGATGAAAGCAAATTTTGCATGTCATTCGGAAATCAAGGTGCCAGAGTCTGGAGGAAGACTGGGGAGAAGGAAATGCCAAAATGCCTGAAGTCCAGTGTCAAGTACCCACAGTCAGTGGTGTGGGGTGCCATGTCAGCTGCTGGTGTTGGTCCACTGTGTTTCATCAAGGGCAGGGTCAATGCAGCTAGCTATCAGGAGATTTTGGAGCACTTCATGCTTCCTGGCACCTGCTCACAGTGCCAAAACCACTGGTAAATGGTTTACTGACCATGGTATTACTGTGCTCAATTGGCCTGCCAACTCTCCTGACCTGAACCCCATAGAGAATCTGTGGGATATTGTGAAGAGAAAGTTGAGAGACGCAAGACCCAACACTCTGGATGAGCTTAAGGCCGCTATTGAAGCATCCTGGGCCTCCATAACATCTTAGCAGTGTCACAGGCTGATTGCCTCCATGCCACGCCGCATTGAAGCAGTCATTTCTGCCAAAGGATTCCCGACCAAGTATTGAGTGCATAACTGAACATTATTATTTGATGGTTTTTTTGTTTGTTATTAAAAAACACTTTTATTTGATTGGACGGGTGAAATATGCTAATTTATTGAGACGGGTTTTTTGGGTTATCAGGAGTTGTATGCCAAAATCATCAGTATTAAAACAATAAAAGACCTGACAAATTTCAGTTGGTGGATAATGAATCTATAATATATGAAAGTTTAATTGTAATCATTACATTATGGTAAATAATGAAATTTAACACTATATGCTAATTTTTTGAGAAGGACCTGTATGTGCCTGTTCTATCCTGTGCCGGCTCAGGGCAGTCACTGATCACCAATGTCGGTGATTCTGCTACTCCATGTTAGCAGAGAAGCTTTTCCTCTTCAGGGCGTAACTGGTGACGTCATGCTGATTGACAACTGGCTCTCCGCAGTTAGGCAGCAGGGAGCCGGCTGTTAATCACCATGACATCTGCAGTCAAGTTAGAGAGCTGAGTGGAAGATAAGCCACTGCTCTGTCGAAGTGACATCAGTGGAAGACGCAGGAGCAGTCAATGACCTTCGGCGCTGGTTCTTAGGCCAACAGTAAAAAAAGTGACTATAGTCCTGGATAACTTCTTTAAATCCACAACTCCCTCTGTCACCCCATCTGCACCTCCCCTTACTCCACTAACCAGGGCCCAACATATGTCCCCAAGGATGGGGCATTTAAATATGACAGTCCAACCTCCTGTCAGGGAGGTAAAAGAAGCACAACTAGTCAAACTTTTTAAAAAAATTAATAAACTTTATTAAAATAAATATCAAAGTACAAAAAAGTTAACAAAAACTTTTCCCTAAATTTGCAACAACTGCAGAATAATAATGACAGGACATGTAAATCGCTCATCGAACGCTAATCTGAAATAATAAAAGCAGGTTTGGTGACATGAATATGATCTCGATGATGGAAAATAATAAAAAACGACTCCGAGACCCTAAAAATAAAAAATAAGAAAGCAAAGCAAACCTTTAAAGGAGTTGTCATTTTACAGACATGTTCCTCTATTTGTGCCAAGGAACGCTCACTTTTCAGTAGTTTTACCAAGCTCACCCATGGTCACCTGACCGGTCCTGCCCTGTATCGGTCTCTGCTGACGTCACGTCCACGGGTCTTGTGTGATTCATCACCTCCTCCAACCCCAAACTCAACAGCTTCATGGCCACATATCAGACTATGAAGTTTGGGCCAGGAGACCCGTGCCCGGTTTGTTCATTGTGCTCCATTCTAAAAACACACGTAAGTGTGAAATCAGCCTAATGTACATGTGCTGAATCCAGGCGTGGATGGAAGAATCGCGTGGAATCCCAGCTCAGCTCCATTAAAGTAAATAGGGCTAAGCTGCAATACCACACACATCCTGAGACAAGTGGCGGCGCTGTTGGAAGAAGCAGACAAATTTTGCTGCACAGTACAAATACCTAACATAGCTCAGCTTTGGTCCTTCCGAGATGTAGAAGAATTCCGAGAAAGAACTAGGTGGCTGATATAAGGGTGACTATTTCGGATGTCGAACGTCTTATTTGGAGCTCACTGAACACTTTACTTGTTTACCGGCAAAGCACAATCTGTTACATAAAGGCACAAAGACTCATAAAGGACGTAACCGGATCATATTTAAAATAGATTTTGCAAGGTTCTTAATATTTAAAGAAAGGTTTAAAAGGAGAAGCTCAAACTCCAATTTCTCCCAAATGGTTTCAGAGAGATGATTATCAGATCAAAGGAAAGAAACACATGATATATTTACCATGTACTGCAGGAAACGAGCGCGAGGCATTGTATAATGAGCGAGGACAAGAAGCCACAGCTGGAAAAGAGAAAATAAGTCTGTAAGACATCTAAGATCCAGATGATGAGACCAGTAGGCAGTATTATAGTAGTTATATTCTTATATATAGGGGCAGTATTATAGTAGTTATATTCTTGTACATAGGGGCAGTATTATAGTAGTTATATTCTTATATATAGGGGCAGTATTATAGTAGTTATATTCTTGTACATAGGGGCAGTATTATAGTAGTTATATTCTTGTACATAGGAGCAGTATTATAGTAGCTGTATTCTTGTACATAGGGGCAGTATTATAGCAGTTATATTCTTGTACATAGGAGCAGTATTATAGTAGTTATATTCTTGTACATAGGGGCAGTATTATAGTAGTTATATTCTTATATATAGGGGCAGTATTATAGTAGTTATATTCTTATATATAGGGGCAGTATTATAGTAGTTATATTCTTATACATAGGAGCAGTATTATAGTAGTTATATTCTTATACATAGGGAGCAGTATTATAGTAGTTATATTCTTATATATAGGAGCAGTATTATAGTAGTTATATTCTTGTACATAGGAGCAGTATTATAGTAGTTATATTCTTATATATAGGAGCAGTATTATAGTAGTTATATTCTTATATATAGGGGCAGTATTATAGTAGTTATATTCTTATATATAGGGGCAGTATTATAGTAGTTATATTCTTATACATAGGAGCAGTATTATAGTAGTTATATTCTTATATATAGGGGCAGTATTATAGTAGTTATATTCTTGTACATAGGAGCAGTATTATAGTAGTTATATTCTTGTACATAGGAGCAGTATTATAGTAGTTATATTCTTATATATAGGAGCAGTATTATAGTAGTTATATTCTTATACATAGGAGCAGTATTATAGTAGTTATATTCTTATATATAGGGGCAGTATTATAGTAGCTATATTCTTGTACATAGGAGCAGTATTATAGTAGTTATATTCTTGTACATAGGAGCAGTATTATAGTAGTTATATTCTTATATATAGGAGCAGTATTATAGTAGTTATATTCTTATATATAGGAGCAGTATTATAGTAGTTATATTCTTGTACATAGGAGCAGTATTATAGTAGTTATATTCTTGTACATAGGGGCAGTATTATAGTAGTTATATTCTTGTACATAGGAGCAGTATTATAGTAGTTATATTCTTGTACATAGGAGCAGTATTATAGTAGTTATATTCTTGTACATAGGGGGCAGTATTATAGTAGTTATATTCTTATATATAGGAGTAGTATTATAGTAGTTATATTCTTGTACATAGGAGCAGTATTATAGTAGTTATATTCTTATATATAGGAGCAGTATTATAGTAGTTATATTCTTATATATAGGGGCAGTATTATAGTAGTTATATTCTTATATATAGGGGCAGTATTATAGTAGTTATATTCTTATACATAGGAGCAGTATTATAGTAGTTATATTCTTATATATAGGGGCAGTATTATAGTAGTTATATTCTTGTACATAGGAGCAGTATTATAGTAGTTATATTCTTGTACATAGGAGCAGTATTATAGTAGTTATATTCTTATATATAGGAGCAGTATTATAGTAGTTATATTCTTATATATAGGGGCAGTATTATAGTAGTTATATTCTTATATATAGGGGCAGTATTATAGTAGTTATATTCTTATACATAGGAGCAGTATTATAGTAGTTATATTCTTATATATAGGGGCAGTATTATAGTAGTTATATTCTTGTACATAGGAGCAGTATTATAGTAGTTATATTCTTGTACATAGGAGCAGTATTATAGTAGTTATATTCTTATATATAGGAGCAGTATTATAGTAGTTATATTCTTATATATAGGAGCAGTATTATAGTAGTTATATTCTTGTACATAGGAGCAGTATTATAGTAGTTATATTCTTATATATAGGAGCAGTATTATAGTAGTTATATTCTTATATATAGGGGCAGTATTATAGTAGTTATATTCTTATATATAGGGGCAGTATTATAGTAGTTATATTCTTATATATAGGGGCAGTATTATAGTAGTTATATTCTTATACATAGGGGCAGTATTATAGTAGTTATATTCTTGTACATAGGAGCAGTATTATAGTAGTTATATTCTTATATATAGGAGCAGTATTATAGTAGTTATATTCTTATATATAGGGGCAGTATTATAGTAGTTATATTCTTATATATAGGGGCAGTATTATAGTAGTTATATTCTTATACATAGGAGCAGTATTATAGTAGTTATATTCTTATATATAGGGGCAGTATTATAGTAGTTATATTCTTGTACATAGGAGCAGTATTATAGTAGTTATATTCTTGTACATAGGAGCAGTATTATAGTAGTTATATTCTTATATATAGGAGCAGTATTATAGTAGTTATATTCTTATATATAGGAGCAGTATTATAGTAGTTATATTCTTGTACATAGGAGCAGTATTATAGTAGTTATATTCTTGTACATAGGGGCAGTATTATAGTAGTTATATTCTTGTACATAGGGGCAGTGTTATAGTAGTTATATTCTTGTACATAGGGGCAGTATTATAGTAGTTATATTCTTGCACATAGGAGCAGTATTATAGTAGTTATATTCTTGTATATAGGGGCAGTATTATAGTAGTTATATTCTTGTACATAGGGAGCAGTATTATAGTAGTTATATTCTTGTACATAGGGGCAGTATTATAGTAGTTATATTCTTATATATAGGAGCAGTATTATAGTAGTTATATTCTTATATATAGGAGCAGTATTATAGTAGTTATATTCTTGTACATAGGAGCAGTATTATAGTAGTTATATTCTTGTACATAGGGGCAGTATTATAGTAGTTATATTCTTATATATAGGAGCAGTATTATAGTAGTTATATTCTTATATATAGGAGCAGTATTATAGTAGTTATATTCTTGTACATAGGAGCAGTATTATAGTAGTTATATTCTTGTACATAGGGGCAGTATTATAGTAGTTATATTCTTGCACATAGGGAGCAGTATTATAGTAGTTATATTCTTGTACATAGGGGCAGTATTATAGTAGTTATATTCTTGTACATAGGGGCAGTATTATAGTAGTTATATTCTTGTACATAGGGGCAGTATTATAGTAGTTATATTCTTGTACATAGGAGCAGTATTATAGTAGTTATATTCTTGTACATAGCGGCAGTATTATAGTAGTTATATTCTTGTACATAGAGGGCAGTATTATAGTAGTTATAATCTTGTACATGGGAGCAGTATTATAGTAGTTATATTATTGTACATAGAGGGCAGTATTATAGTAGTTATATTCTTGTACTATAGGGGCAGTATTATAGCAGTTATAATTTTGTACATGGGAGCAGTATTATAGTAGTTATATCCTTGTACATAGGGGGCAGTATTATAGTAGTTATATTCTTGTATATAGGAGCAGTATTATAGTAGTTATATTATTGTGCATAGCGGCAGTATTATAGTAGTTATATTCTTGTACATAGGGGCAGTATTATAGTAGTTATATTATTGTACATAGCGGCAGTATTATAGTAGTTATATTCTTGTACATAGGAGCAGTATTACAGTAGTTATATTATTGTACATAGCGGCAGTATTATAGTAGTTATATTCTTGTACATAGGGGCAGTATTATAGTAGTTATATTATTGTACATAGCGGCAGTATTATAGTAGTTATATTCTTGTACATAGGAGCAGTATTATAGTAGTTATATTATTGTACATAGCGGCAGTATTATAGTAGTTATATTCTTGTACATAGGAGCAGTATTATAGTAGTTATATTCTTGTACATAGAGGGCAGTATTATAGTAGTTATAATCTTGTACATGGGAGCAGTATTATAGTAGTTATATTATTGTACATAGAGGGCAGTATTATAGTAGTTATATTCTTGTACTATAGGGGCAGTATTATAGCAGTTATAATTTTGTACATGGGAGCAGTATTATAGTAGTTATATCCTTGTACATAGGGGCAGTATTATAGTAGTTATATTATTGTACATAGCGGCAGTATTATAGTAGTTATATTCTTGTACATAGGAGCAGTATTACAGTAGTTATATTATTGTACATAGCGGCAGTATTATAGTAGTTATATTCTTGTACATAGGAGCAGTATTATAGTAGTTATATTCCTGTACATAGGGGCAGTATTATAGTAGTTATATTCTTGTATATAGGGGCAGTATTATAGTAGTTATATTCTTGTACATAGGGGCAGTATTATAGTAGTTATATTCTTGTACATAGAAGCAGTATTATAGTAGTTATATTATTGTACATAGCGGCAGTATTATATATATTCTTACACATGGGAGCAGTATTATAGTAGTATTATTTTTACAAATAGGGGGCAATATTATAGTTATATTTTTGTACATATCAGGCAGTATTATGATAGTTGTAATACAGAATAAAAGATGAAAGCAATTCTTAACATAAAACTAATATTGTTTCAAGTCTCCAAAGGACCTGCTCCATTGTTCCTATATACACTTAAAAGAGGAAAACAGAGAACACTTCAAATAACATGAAATCACTTTTTCCCCACTTTGACATAAGCTGGTCTTACCAGTTACGGTGTTGAGTTGCTGCTGACTTTGCATAATCTTTACAAACATACATCACACAAATGTCATGAACCTTCTGTTTTCTTTGTATCTTGTTCTTTCTTTTTATTCTTTATTACATGTTTTGTTCCCAGATTACTTTTTGTTTTTATGCATAACTGACATAGCACCCAACATACCTGAGAAATCCTGTAACAAGAACAGAACTCAGACCAGTATCATAAATTAATTATTAATAAATGCTTTTGGGCTTGTAAATGGGGAAAAAATATTTATGTGGTACTGACACCGATCTTTCCTTCCTGTCGGAGAATGAGAGCGCTCATGTACCATTCAGAGGACGTAATACCGTACATTGCTGCTCCTGCTCTCATATAAGAAGTGAAGATGATTGTGTCACGTAGTCAGTGGTCTGTGAACTCCAGACTGACACATTGTAGCATCAGAAGTTTAGAGAAGTTCATATTGAGGTTTATACACAATGTTTTCTTGACACTTGTGTTTTCTTTTTTTTTTTTTACTGACCTTTTACACAAGCTTCTCCATAAAAAAAATTAAGAAAAAAAAAAACATTAAAAATGGAACTATATAAAAAAAAGCTGGAAAGTTCACTAAAAAAGCCCAAAAAATTGCTAAACAACCTCAGTATGACCGTTTTATTTTTTATTTTTTCAGATTTTAATTTGAAGTCTGTTTTTAGTAGTCTCTGGATATCTAAGTCTCAGACCAAACTTACACATGAAGAAAACAAAACTCCGGCAGCATGGAGTGACGCTCATAAAACATCCCATCTATCTTTTTGTTCATTAAAGTTTTCAAGTCTATCACCGGCCGTATATAATTTTTATGAACATGAAGCAAACTGGACTTTTTATGAGGATTTCTACTTTCTGCTGACATTTTTCAATCATATTAAAAATGACAACTTGTACAAAAAAATTGAAATTCCGAAGTTGTTTTTTTAAAAAAAATAAATAAAATAAAGAAAAACTGGAAAAAAAAAAGTGTGTTAGGGTATGTGCACACGTTCAGGATTTTTCGCTTTTTTTCAAGTTTTTTCAAGATAAAAACGCATAAAAAATGCATACATATGCATCCTATCATTTAGCATGCATTCCGCAATTTTTGTGCACATGATGCGTCTTTTTCCGCGAAAACACGCATCGCGGTAAAAAAAGCAGCATGTTCATTAATTTTGCGGATTTTTTGCGGTTTTCCCGCTATTTAATGCATTGGGAAAGCTCCGGAAAAAAACATGTAAAAAACGCGCAAAAAACGCATGCGGATTTCTGGCAGAAATGTCCGGTTTTTGTCAGGAAATTTCTGCAAGAAATCCTGAATGTGTGCACATACCCTGACAAGGAGTTTCTTGAATGTAAATGTAAGTACCATAATATATACTCTGTATGTATCAAGCTCCAATATATGTGGGGTGGTATACTATTGTAGCCGGACCCTTCTAGTCTTCATTCAGTTTGGCGTTACTTTGATTTGGTGGTAGAACCAGTGGTGCGGCCATTTCACACGACACCCCCTGGACATATGTTGCGGGTGCTACTATGAGCAGCCCGCGTGGCCTAAACGTGATCCCGTGGCTGCAGCATCTCCGGACTTGTCTCCATAAAGCACATTGGGGACGTCATTGGCGATTACACAGGAGCTGCCAGCAGAGGATCTTGATGATTTGCTCAATTTGATGGACAGAACCTTTCTCAGATGGCCATTAATAATCTCAGTTATGGCAGCTAAGGCTGGAGGTGCCGGGATTTCTGCACGTGGCTCAGACTCGAGACTGAAGAAATGTCTTAGGTCCCTGATATTCTGTGGATTAAAGGTAGAAAGTGACCTGCGGATTACAAAACAAAGAGTGGTAGGGCAGGGAGACTGTAGATCTCCGCTCTGCCATATGCACACTGATACTATTAAAAGTGGGGGTTGGCCCATTTCTTCCTTCCCACGAATGAGTGGGCCAAGAGCGACTACCCCTCTCACCTCGTAGCTATGCTAATGCTGTGATGTAATATTTTGGTGTGCAAAGGGATTTAAGGAGTTAGCACACAATTGCATATCACATCCACTGCACAGATCGCATAAAAAACAGTATTTGCCATTTAAATGCTGTTAAAGGGGTTGTCCAGTCTTGGAGTACAAGTCTACATTTACTCTATGTGACTGCAGACGATGTGAAGACTTCCGGCCACATTCCAAATAGACTTGTCCAGCCTTGCACAGTTCACTAGTACTGAGTGAGGCCATGCTTGTCTAGTCGGCACATGACCACATGTGTGCTTTCCTGTGCCCGGGGCATGTGTACGATGCACACGTGAAGTTTCACAAGTCAGCAGTCCCATAGAGTGACCGCAGACTTGAACCCCAAGCCTAGATAACCCCTTTAAAGATCAATCCAGTGAAAAACTATGACATTTTCATACACAGCATGGCGCCACCTGGTGTCCACTGCGAATAGCAATGTGCGCTTCCACCTGATGAGCTGATGTCACGGGTATGTCAGAAGCTGCAGACAGTCGCACTGCATCTGGCTGCAGAAGGTCTCTGTGATTGGCTTTGCAGACACCTTCTTAACCCTTGTGACTCTTTAACCCAGTGGCAACCTTTTTTCCAGCTCTAATTGACACACCTGGACTGGATGTTTATAGTCTCCCAGCCTGCTGCTGGGGATCACCGGTGAAATTTCCATTTTCTCCTGTTGAGGTTTGGAGCTATAGCAGTTGGCTATCTTCCTCTTTGGTGCTGTTTGAGGACGTCTTTGTTATCTCTGAGTCTACTCAAGATAAGTGTTCCCCCTTGTATGTCTATCCCATCTAGCTTTAGTTGTAGTGGGGATTGACTAGTGCCTACACCGTCCTTCCCTAAGCAGGGCTTATTGCCAGGGTCAGGCAGAGATTAGGTTTCTGCTCGGCGATAGGTGCAGAACCTATATAGGGACGATTAGGGCAGACAGGGTGACTTTAGATCTACCTAGAGGTCTCCCATCTTCCCTAGTGTCGGGCTCCCTTCCTCTCATCTCTTCATGTTGCACTTAGTCTTTCCCACACTGTGCGTGACAGCTGACTGCTGCAGGTGTTCGGTCATTCTCGCCCTCGCCATGTCTCTGCATAGTTACTGCAGTGCAGCCCACTGGCGGACACAGACAGAAGAGGCCTCTGTGCAAGAACAATACCTGGGCCCTTACAGTCCAATAGCTCATCATAATGCACTGGCTTTTGAGGTGTAAAGGGCCCCCTGACCACTAGGGCCCCTGAGCGGCTGCACAGGTTGCACCAATTATGTTTTTTTTAATTACATGTAAATGGTAAATATTATTCACTTTCTATGATCCATACAAGGGATGTGATACATAACAATGAGACGACCATTGTAAGTGGAGATATTTATTTTCCATAGGGGAAGATATGTTCTAAAGAAAATCGTCTGATGCAGCTTGGTTCCCAGGATTGTGCAGATTTCAGAGCTCCTGATAAATGTATCAATTCCCAGTGTAAAGTGATAATAGAAAGTCCTTACTTCTATCATCCCCCAGTACAATAGGTGGAAACCTGCCCTTCAGAAATGCACTTACAGCATTGTGTATCCTGTGTGGAAAGTTCGGTGTTATCTGTTGTGTTTGGCCGCCGCGGTGCTGGCCCGGAGCGCCGTGCCCTCATTCTCGTATCGCGGGGATGAATGTTTACTATTCTTCTGGAAATCGGCCAAGAAAACTGAAGCCTGCGCAGGCGAGAAGCTCGGGAGAAGGCGCCACAGGTGGCCATTATTTGGATTGTAATCAGGCGTCAGTAAATCCTCAGCGCGGCTCAGTCCCCTCCATCTGCTCCATCAATTAACTCAACTGTTTCTTTGGAGGGAAAAAGAAAATCCACAGAATAAATGGATTTCAGGTCTCCTGCCAGGCCTGTCCTAAACATGAACATTCACATAATTACTGACTCCTAACGACGCCTACTGTCCCTCCATGTGTGCCCGAGCTGTGTGACATATTCAGAAGGTGGAATCACGGTCTTGGGGGCTCGTTATCAATGCAGAGTATTGTAGGGAGAATGTACTGAAATATTACAGTGAAAAATAGTGTGATGTAGCACCGAAAGAGCCAAACTTACAGTATTATAGAGGGCTGAAATAAAACCGCCATACGGTGTCTAAATAGTACCTCTACAACGTGCCCAAATAATACTGCCATACAGTATCTAAATAATACCGACACATAGTGCTCAAATGATACAGCCATACAGTGCCCAAATAGTACCTCTATACAGTGCCCAAATAATACTGTCATACAGTATCTAAATAATACTGACACATAGTGCTCAAGTGATACAGCCATACAGTGCCCAAATAGTACCTCTATACAGTGCCCAAATAATACTGCCATACAGTATCTAAATAATACCGACACACAGTGATCAAATGATACAGCCATACAGTGCCCAAATAGTACCTCTATACAGTGCCCAAATAATACTGCCATACAGTATCTTAATAATACTGACACATAGTGCTCAAGTGACACAGCAATACAGTGCCCAAATAGTACCTCTACAACTTGCCCAAATAATACTGCCATACAGTATCTAAATAATACGGACACATAGTGCTCAAATGATACAGCCATACAGTGCCCAAATAGTACGTCTACAACTTGCCCAAATAATACTGCCATACAGTATCTAAATAATACCGACAAACAGTGCTCAAATAATACCAATATACAGTGTCCAAATAATACAGCCATAGAGTGCACAAGTGATACAGCCATATAGTGCCTAAATAGTACCTCTATAAAGTACCCAAATAATACCGCCTTACAATGTAACAAAATACAGCCATACAACATACCCAAACATTACCGCCAAACAGTGCCCAAATAATACAGCCATGTGTGTCGAAATAATATTACCATAAATTGTCCAAATAATACAGTGCCCAAAATAATACAACCATGCAGTGCCCAACTAATACTGCCATACAGAGACCAAATAATGCTGCCATTCAGTGCTCAAATAATACTGTCATGCAGTGCCCAAATAATATTACCATAAATTGTCCAAAAAATACAGTGCCCAAGAGAATACAACCATACAGTGCCCAAATAATACTGTTATAAAGTGTTCAAATAATACAGCCATAGTGCCCAAAAAGTATTATCATTCAGCTTCCAAATAATATCCCTTAATAAAGCCGTACTATGCCGAAACAATACTGCAAAACAGTGCCCAAATAATACAGATATACAGTAAATGCCCAAATAATGCTGGAATTATACACACAATGTATAGCACCCAAATAATACCGTTTTAATAACACTACCCTCTCAAAACACTTAAATATTACAAGCATAGTTTCTAATAAAGATTGAATGGAGTGTCCTAATATTTGCTCTTTATACAGCTCACATGCCACAACCACAGTTTACTAATAAGACCACAGTACTCAGGTGTTTTGAGTCATATAGTCTGGATATGAGATCTGTACATCCTGCAGGAATATAGGCTGGATGTGAGGTCTGGTGTCTCTCCTTGTAATATAGGCTGAATGTGAGCTCTGTGTCTCTCCCAGTAATATAGGCTGGATGTGAGGTCTGTGTGTCTCTCCCAGTAATATAGGCTGGATGTGAGGTCTGAGTCTCTCCTAGTAATATAGGCAGGATGTGAGATCTGTGTCTCTCCCAGTAATATAGGCTGGATGTGAGCTCTGTGTGTCTCTCCCAGTAATATAGGCAGGATGTGAGATCTGTGTCTCTCCCAGTAATATAGGCTGGATGTGAGCTCTGTGTGTCTCTCCCAGTAATACAGGCTGGATGTGAGCTGTGTGGCTCTCCCAGTAATACAGGCTGGATGTGAGCTCTGTGTGTCTCTCCCAGTAATATAGGCTGGATGTGAGGTCTGTGTGTCTCTCCCAGTAATAAAGGCAGGATGTGAGGTCTGTGTCTCTCCCAGTAATATAGGCTGTATGTGAGGTCTGTGTCTCTCCCAGTAATATAGGCTGGATGTGAGCTCTGTGTGTCTCTCCCAGTAATATAGGCTGGATGAGAGGTCTGTGTGTCTCTCCTAGTAATATAGGCTGGATGTGAGCTCTGTGTGTAATATAGGCTGAATGTGAGCTCTGTGTGTCTCTCCCAGTAATAAAGGCAGGATGTGAGGTCTGTGTCTCTCCCAGTAATATAGGCTGTATGTGAGGTCTGTGTCTCTCCCTAGTAATATAGGCTGGATGTGAGCTCTGTGTGTCTCTTCCAGTAATATAGGCTGGATGTGAGCTCTGTGTGTCTCTCCCAGTAATATAGGCTGTATGTGAGGTCTGTGTCTCTCCCAGTAATATAGGCTGGATGTGAGCTCTGTGTGTCTCTCCCAGTAATATAGGCTGGATGTGAGGTCTGTGTGTCTCTCCTAGTAATATAGGCTGGATGTGAGCTCTGGGTGTCTCTCCCAGTAATATAGGCTGGATGTGAGCTCTGTGTGTCTCTCCCTGTAATATAGGCTGGATATGAGCTCTGTATGTCTCTTCCAGTAATATAGGCTGGATGTGAGGTCTCTGTGTATCTCCCAGTAATATAGGCTGGATGTGAGCTCTGTGTGTCACTATCCCAATAATGTAGGCTGGCTGTGAGGTCTGTATCTCTCCAAGTAATATAGGCTTGATGTGAGATCTGTGTGTCTCTCCCAGTAATATAGGCAGGATGTGAAGTCTGAATCTCTCCCAGTAATATAGGCAGGATGTAAGATCTGTGTCTCTCCCAGTAATATAGACTGGGTGTGAGGTCTGTGTGTCTCTCCCAGTAATATAGGCAGGGTGTGAGGTCTGTGTGTCTCTCCCAGTAATAAAGGCAGGATGTGAGCTCTGTGTGTAATATAGGCTGAATGTGAGCTCTGTGTGTCTCTCCCAGTAATATAGGCTGGATGTGAGGTCTGTGTGTCTCTCCCAGTAATATAGGCAGGATGTGAAGTCTGAATCTCTCCCAGTAATATAGGCAGGATGTAAGATCTGTGTCTATCCCAGTAATATAGACTGGGTGTGAGGTCTGTGTGTCTCTCCCAGTAATATAGGCAGGGTGTGAGGTCTGTGTGTCTCTCCCAGTAATATAGCTGGATGTGAGCTCTGTGGGTCTCTCCCAGTAATATAGGCTGGATGTGAGGTCTGTGTGTCTCTCCCAGTAATATAGGCAGGATGTGAAGTCTGAATCTCTCCCAGTAATATAGGCAGGATGTAAGATCTGTGTCTATCCCAGTAATATAGACTGGGTCTGAGGTCTGTGTGTCTCTCCCAGTAATAAAGGCAGGGTGTGAGGTCTGTGTGTCTCTCCCAGTAATAAAGGTAGGATGTGAGCTCTGTGTGTAATATAGGCTGAATGTGAGCTCTGTGTGTCTCTCCCAGTAATAAAGGCAGGATGTGAGGTCTGTGTCTTTCCCAGTAATATAGGCTGGATGTGAGCTCTGTGTGTCTCTCCCTTTTAATATAGGCTGGATGTGAGCTCTGTGTGTCTCTCCCAGTAATATAGGCTGGATGTGAGGTCTGTGTGTCTCTCCTAGTAATATAGGCTGGATGTGAGCTCTGTGTGTCTCTTCCAGTAATATAGGCTGGATGTGAGCTCTGTGTGTGTCTCCCAGTAATATAGGCTGTATGTGAGGTCTGTGTCTCCCCCCAGTAATATAGGCTGGATGTGAGGTCTGTGTGTCTCTCCCAGTAATATAGGCTGGATGTGAGCTCTGTGTGTCTCTCCTAGTAATATAGGCTGGATGTGAGCTCTGTGTGTCTCTCCCAGTAATACAGGCTGGATGTGAGCTCTGTGTGTCTCTCCCAGTAATATAGGCTGGATGTGAGCTCTGTGTGTCTCTCCCAGTAATATAGGCTGGATGTGAGGTCTGTGTGTCTCTCCCTGTAATATAGGCTGGATGTGAGGTCTCTGTGTATCTCCCAGTAATATAGGCTGGATGTGAGCTCTGTGTGTCACTATCCCAATAATGTAGTAAAGTAACTTGGCACACACGTGATCAGATGCTATTGTGGTTTAACCCCTTCCCGACCCATGACGCCACGTAGGCGTCATGAAAACCCGTGCCAATCCGACCCATGACGCCTATGTGGCGTCATGGAATGATCGCGTCCCTGCAGATCGGGTGAAGGGGTTAACTCCTATTTTACCCGATCTGCAGGGAGAGGGGGAGTGGTACTTCAGCCCAGGGGGGGTGGCTTCACCCCCCCCCCCGTGGCTACGATCGCTCTGATTGGCTGTTGAAAGTGAAACTGCCAATCAGAGCGATTTGTAATATTTCACCTATAAAACTGGTGAAATGTTACAATCCAGCCATGGCCGATGCTGCAATATCATCGGCCATGGCTGGAAATACTAAAGTGACCCCCCCCACACCCACCGATCGCCCCCCCAGTCCTCCGTTATGGGGTCCGGTCCCCTCCGTCCGCCTGCCGGCTCCCCCGTCCTCCTGTCCGCTCCCTCCTTGCTCAGACCCACCCCCCCTGTGCTCCGTTCCCCCCCCCCGTGCTCCGATCCACCCCCCCACCACCCCTTCATACTTACCGATCCTCCCGGTGTCCGGCCGTCTCCTCGCTGGGCGCCGCCATCTTGGAAAATGGCGGGCGCATGCTCAGTGCGCCCGCCGAATCTGCCGGTCGGCAGATTCCTTACAGGTACATTTTGATCGCTGTGGTAGGTTCTATCACAGCGATCAAAATAAAAAAAATAAATAAATAACCCCCCCCCCTTTATCACCCCCATAGGGACAATAATAAAATAAAGAATTATTATTTTTTTTTTTTTCCACTAGGGTTAGGGTTAGAATTAGGGTTAGAACTAGGGGTAGGGTTAGGGGTAGGGTTAGGGTTACGGGTAGGGGTAGGGTTATGGCATGTGCACACAGAGCGGATCGGCCGCGGATCCGCCGCGGATCCGCAGCGGATCGGCCGCGGATCCGCAGCGGATCCGCAGCGGATTGGCCGCGGATTGGCAGCGGATCCGCAGCGGATCGGCCGCGGATTGGCAGCGGATCGGCCGCGGATCCGCAGCGGATCCGCAGCGGATGGGCCGCGGATCCACAGCGGATCGACAGCGGATTGGCCGCGGATCCGCAGCGGATCGGCAGCGGATTGGCCGCGGATCCGCAGGGGATTGGCCGCGGATCCGCAGCGGATTGGCCGCGGATCCGCAGCGGATTGGCCGCGGATCCGCAGCGGATTGGCTGCTGCGAATTCGAAGCAGTTTTCCATCAGGTTTACAGTACCATGTACACCTAAGGAAAACCAAATCCGCTGTGCCCATGGTGCGGAAAATTCCGTGCAGAAACGCTGCGTTGTATTTTCCGCAGCATGTCAATTCTTTGTGCGGATTCCGCAGCGTTTTACACCTGTTCCTCAATAGGAATCCGCAGGTGAAATCCGCACAAAAAAACACTGGAAATCTGCTGTAAATCCGCAGGTAAAACGCAGTGCCTTTTACCTGCAGATTTTTCAAAAATCGTGCGGAAAAATCTCACACGAATCCGCAACGTGGGCACATAGCCTTAGGGTTAGGGTTGGAATTAGAGTTAGGGTTGGAATTAGGGCTAGGGTTTGAAATAGGGTTAAGATTAGGCTTGTGGTTAGGGTTACGGATAGGGTTAGGGGTGTGTTGGGGTTACAGTTGTGGTTAGGGTTGGGATTAGGGCTACGGTTGGGATTAGGGTTAGGATTAGGGTTGGAATTAGGGTTACGGGTGTGTTGCGGATAGGGTTGTGGTTAGGGGTGTGTTGTGGTTAGGGTTGTGATTAGGGTTATGGCTACAGTTGGGATTAGGATTAGGGTGTGTTGGGGTTAGTGTTGAAGTTAGAATTGAGGGGTTTCCACTGTTTAGGCACATCAGGGGTCTCCAAACGCAACATGGCGCCACCATTGATTCCAGCCAATCTTGCATTCAAAAAGTCAAATAGTGCTCCCTCCCTTCCAAGCCCCGACGTGCGCCCAAACAGTGGTTTACCCCCACATTTGGGGTACCAGCGTACTCAGGACAAACTGGGCAACAACTGTTGGGGTCCAATTTCTCCTGTTACCCTTGTAAAAATAAAAAATTACTTGCTAAAACATAATTTTTGAGGAAAGAACAATTATTTTTTATTTTCACGGCTCTGCGTTATAAACTTCTGTGAAGCACTTGGGGGTTGAAAGTGCTCACCACACATCTAGATAAGTTCCTTCGGGGGTCTAGTTTCCAAAATGGGGTCACTTGTGGGGTGTTTCTACTGTTTAGGCACATCAGGGGCTCTGCAAATGCAATGTGACGCCCGCAGACCATTCCATCAAAGTCTGCATTTCAAATGTCACTACTTCCCTTCCGAGCCCTGACGTGCGCCCAAACAGTGGTTTACCCCCACATATGGGGTATCAGCATACTCACAACAAACTGGGCAACAAATATTGGGGTCCAAATTCTCCTGTTACCCTTGTGAAAATAAAAAATTGCTTGCTAAAACATCTTTTTTGAGGAAAGAAAAATGATTTTTTATTTTCACGGCTCTGCGTTGTAAACTTCTGTGAAGCACTTCGGGGTTGAATGTGCTCACCACACATCTAGATAAGTTCCTTGGGGGGTCTAGTTTCCAAAATGGGGTCACTTGTGGGGGGTTTCTACTGTTTAGGCATATCAGGGGCTCTGCAAACGTAACATGATGCCCGCAGACCATTCCATCAAAGTCTGCATTCCAAAACGTCACTACTTCCCTTCCGAGCCCCGGCATGTGCCCAAACAGTGGTTTACCCCCACATATGGGGTATCAGCGTACTCAGGAGAAACTGGACAACAACTTTTGGGGTCCAATTTCTCCTGTTACTCTTGCAAAAATAAAAAATTCTGGGCTAAAAAAATATTTTTGAGGAAAGGAAACACATTTATTATTTTCACGGCTCTGCGTTATAAACTTCTGTGAAGCATTTGGGGGTTCAAAGTGCTCACCACACATCTAGATAAGTTCCCTTGGGGGTCTAGTTTCCAAAATGGAGTCAATTGTGGGGAGTTCCTACTGTTTAGGCACATCAGGGGCTCTGCAAACGCAACCTGATGCCCGCAGAGCATTCTATCAAAGTCTGCATTTCAAAACGTCACTACTTCCCTTCCGAACCCCGACGTGTGCCAAAACAGTGGTTTACCCCCACATATGGGGTATCAGCGTACTCAGCAGAAACTGGACAACAACTTTTGGGGTCCAATTTCTCCTGTTACTCTTGCAAAAATAAAAAAATTCTGGGCTAAAAAATATTTTTGAGGAAAGGAAACACATTTTTTATTTTCACGGCTCTGCGTTATAAACTTCTGTGAAGCACTTGGGGGTTCAAAGTGCTCACCACACATCTAGATTAGTTCCTTGGGAGGTCTAGTTTCCAAAATGGGGTCACTTGTGCGGGAGCTCCAATGTTTAGGCACACAGGGGCTCTCCAAACGCGACATGGTGTCCGCTAATGATTGGAGCTAATTTTCCATTCAAAAAGCCAAATGGCGTGCCTTCCCTTCCGAGCCCTGCCGTGCGTCCAAACAGTGGTTTACCCCCACATATGGGGCATCACCGTACTCAGGACAAACTGGACAACAAAATTTGGGGTCCAATTTCTCCTATTACCCTTGGGAAAATAAAAAATTCTGGGCTAAAAATCATTTTTGAGGAAAGAAAAATTATTTTTTTATTTTCACGGCTCTGCGTTATAAACTTCTGTGAAGCACCTGGGGGTTATAAGTGCTCACTATGCATCTAGATTAGTTCCTTGGGGGGTCTAGTTTCCAAAATGGGGTCACTTGTGCGGGAGCTCCAATGTTTAGGCACACAGGGGCTCTCCAAACGCGACATGGTGTCCGCTAACGATTGGAGCTAATTTTCCATTCAAAAAGTCAAATGGCACGCCTCCCCTTCCGAGCCTTGCCGTGCACCCAAAAAGTGGTTTACCCCCACATATGAGGTATCGGCATACTCAGGAGAAATTGCCCAACAAATTTTAGGATCCATTTTATCCTGTTGCCCATGTGAAAATGAAAGAATTGAGGCTAAAAGAAATTTTGTGTGAAAAAAAAGTACTTTTTCATTTTTGCGGATCAATTTGTGAAGCACCTGGGGGTTTAAAGTGCTCACTATGCCTCTAGATGAGTTCCTTGGGGGGTCTAGTTTCCAAAATGGGGTCACTTGTGGAGGAGCTCCAATGTTTAGGCACACAGGGGCTTTCCAAACGCGACATGGTGTCCGCTAACGATGGAGATATTTTTCATTCAAAAAGTCAAATGGCGCTCCTTCCCTTCCGAGCCTTACCATGTGCCCAAACAGTGGTTTACCCCCACATGTGAGGTATTGGTGTACTCAGGAGAAATTGCCCAACAAAATTTAGGATCCATTTTATCCTGTTGCCCATGTGAAAATGAAAAAATTGAGACTAAAATAATTTTTTTGTGAAAAAAAAGTACTTTTTCATTTTTACGGATCAATTTGTGAAGCACCTGGGGGTTTAAAGTGCTCACTATGCTTCTAGATAAGTTCCTTGGGGGGTCTAGTTTCCAAAATGGGGTCACTTGTGGGGGAGCTCCAATGTTTAGGCACACGGGGGCTCTCCAAACGTGACATGGTGTCCGCTAAAGATTGGAGCCAATTTTTCATTCAAAAAGTCAAATGGCGCTCCTTCCCTTCCGAGCCCTGCCGTGCGCCCAAACAGTGGTTTACCCCCACATATGAGGTATCAGCGTACTCAGGACAAATTGGACAACAACGTCCGTGGTCCAGTTTCTCCTTTTACCGCTGGGAAAATAAAAAAATTGTTGCTAAAAGATCATTTTTGTGACTAAAAAGTTAAATGTTCATTTTTTACTTCCATGTTGCTTCTGCTGCTGTGAAACACCTGAAGGGTTAATAAACTTCTTGAATGTGGTTTTGAGCACCTTGAGGGGTGCAGTTTTTAGAATGGTGTCACTTTTGGGTATTTTCAGCCATATAGAACCCTCAAAATGACTTCAAATGTGAGGTGGTCCCTAAAAAAAATGGTTTTGTAAATTTTGTTGTAAAAATGAGAAATCACTGGTCAAATTTTAACCCTTATAACTTCCTAGCAAAAAAAAAAATTGTTTCCAAAATTGTGCTGATGTAAAGTAGACATGTGGGAAACGTTATTTATTAACTATTTTGTGTCACATAACTCTCTGGTTTAACAGAATAAAAATTCAAAATGTGAAAATTGCGAAATTTTCAAATTTTTTGCCAAATTTCCGTTTTTTTCACAAATAAACTCAGAAATTATCGACCTAAATTTACCACTAACATGAAGCCCAATATGTCACGAAAAAACAATCTCAGAATCGCTAGGATCCGTTGAAGCGTTCCTGAGTTATTACCTCATAAAGGGACACTGGTCAGAATTGCAAAAAACGGCAAGGTCATTAAGGCCAAAATAGGCTGGGTCATGAAGGGGTTAATAAAGAGAGTACATACAAACGTTTCGGTCATAGACCTTCTTCAATGTACTAAACAAAATGATAAATAACGAAATAAATAAGGTATATACAATAAATACATACAATTAATGGTCTCATGTAAATACAAGTGGCTGAAAAATGCAACTGCTCAGAGGATAACTACGTACTGAATATACCAGTCTCTAGTGAAATGCAGTTATTATGAAGAAACGTGCCAATAGTCATGCACTAGTGGTGAAAGGAAACTATTTCATAGTGACCATTGGAGTGAAAATATAAGAGGGGAAGGAAAAGGAAGACCTACCCTCTCTCAGAGAGAATGTCTGGTAGATGGATTTTTGGGGGAGAATGGACCTGTATGTATGTATGCAAAGTCTCAGACTAATAAAGCATGTGGTAGCGCACATTTAGGTAGTAATGAAGATCAACATACCCCTTATAGTATCTGTAAGTGGTGATTACAGGCTATGCGTCAGTCAGGCACTGTGGGGAGAAATGAAATTGCTACCGAAGTCCTGGGGTAACGCTCAGGGGAAGTGCTCCGTGAGCCATGATGTGTCCAGCTTACCTAAGGTGTTCCTGTCCCGGACGCGGTGTCCACCGCTTGTCCTCGGTGTGGGGAAGCTGCCGTGCTAGTGCCGTTTATGTGCGCGTTCAAAGACGCGCTACCGGAAGTGCCTGACCGGAAGTGACCTGGCGGTGTGGGTATGGCTAAGTTGTGGAGTGGGTGGGGCCGTGCGTTCCACTGCGGGCTTGCGCAGTGAAGTAGTGCCCTGTCATTCTGAGATGCATAATCAGCTCCTCCAGAGTGGTGAAAAGTCGTTCTCGCTGACAAGTGGTGAAACGTGATCGTTCTTGGTGACCATTAGCAGTGAGTTTAGCAGGGGTGACATATATTCCAGTCAATATTAATAAAGCCGATTCTGTGAAAAAGAGATAATAGAATTAGAATGGAAATCACAGATTAATGTCAGCATATTATATCGCAATACTTTACAGCAGAGATGGCATTGTAAGGGTCACATTAGAGATACTCGATAAGCATAATCCACTCAGTTCATCATACATTAAGAGAGGAAGGACTGGATGTCGTAGTCTCTGTTCAAGCCCCTTGGGGCTAAAGTCTGTAATTCATGTATCCAGTAGGCCTCCCTCTTTTTTAGGAGGCCTACCCTGTCACCCCCTCTACGTGGTGGTGTTACCTGCTCAATCACTTGAAATCTTAGCTGGGCAATGGTGTGGCCCTGAGTGATGAAGTGATAGGGAATAGGTAGTAGGGTGTTTTTGCATCTTATCGTGGATTTGTGCTTCGAGATCCTTTGTTTGATGGGTTGAGTTGTTTCCCCCACATAATAAAGTCCGCACGGGCATTTAATTATGTAAATTACATATGCCGAATCGCATGTAAAAAAGCCTTTAATGGGGTATTCCTTACCATTGTGTGGATGGTATACAGTCGTGCCTCTTTGTATGTTGTTACACTGTATGCACTGTAGGCATGGAAATGTGCCTGTCCTTGGATTGGTAAGGAAACGTTGTCTGGGTATAGATTGTGAACTCCCTATATCTGCTCTTACCAACTTATCACGTATGTTGCGCGGTCTACGGAAGCAGGGGAGGAAAGGTTCAACAAATTCTTTGACCCCTGAGTGGGCTGCTCCTAGGATGTGCCAATGGCGTCTAATTGACTTGTGGAGTAGGTAAACCAGGGGGTGATAGTTGTGGACGAAGGGAATGCGGTGTTTGGTATCTCTCTTCCTGCTAGCGAAAGGATTTGTAGTAGTGATATCCAGGGTATGCGGGGGATATCCCCTCTCTCGAAATTTTGTCCACATCTCTTCTAGCCGTTTGATTTATAAGTCTTTGTCAGAGACTATTTTGTGGACCCTCTGAAACTGGGATTTTGGGATAGAGTCTTTCATTTTTTTGGGGTGGAAGCTGTCATAGTGTAATAGGCTATTACGATCTGTTGGTTTGATGTGTAAATCTGTGGAGAGTTCGCCTTCTTTATTTTTGAGAATTGTGGTATCTAGGAAATGTACTTGGTCCTGATCGTACGTGATAGTGAAATCCAGGCCTGGCCATGAAGTCTTGAGGAATCCAAAGAAGGATACCAGTGATGTTTCGGGGCCATTCCAGATACAAAATATGTCGTCAATGTACCTTTTCCACACTGCGGCATGTGTGCGGAAAAGGTCATTCACATAAATGGTGCTGGTTTCGTAATCCGCCATATAGGCATTTGCGTACGGTGGCGCAGCGTTACTACCCATCGCGGTGCCTCTCCTCTGTAAGTAGAATTTGTCCTCAAATAGGAAGTAATTTTTAGTGAGTACCAGAGACAGTAACTCACAGCAGAGGTTGACCTGATCGGGGTCTAGGTCCGAGGTACTCAGTAACCTCCTTACTGATCCGATGCCTTCCACGTGTGGTATGGACGTGTATAAGTCCTTTACGTCAAATGTGACAAGATAAGGCTCTGATGGGATGATTTTAAGCTCATCTATGAGTTTCAAAAAGGCTCCCGTGTCCAGTAGGAAGGAGGGAGTTTGTTTGATCATGGGTGTCAAGATTTTCTCTAAATATTTGGATAGGGGTGAGAGAATTGAGTCTGTTGAAGCCACTATGGGTCTTCCTGGTGGATTGGCTAAGCTTTTGTGAATTTTTGGTAGTACGTAAAAGACTGGCGTGATGGGATTTTGTTTAGTTAGAAATTCACATGTTTTTTGGTCCAGTATTTTTAATTCTCTGTATTTGGTAAGTGTATTTTGTATTTGTTCTCTGGTAATGTTGGTTGGGTCCCTCTCTAGGGGTGTGTAGATGGAGCTATTGTTCAATTGGCGGTAGACCTCTTGTCTGTATGCGGACTTGTCTAGTACGACTATAGCTCCCCCCTTGTCTGCTGGTTTAACTATTATGTCCTTGTCTGCCTGTAGGGAGTTGAGCGCTTGTTGATCCAGGGCAGTAAGGTTAGATGGAGCATGTAGTCTGCCTCTATCAAAGTCATCCCTTAATTTGTGAAACGAGTCATTCACAAAAGAGATGAATGCTTCTAGAGCCGGGGAACCTGTTGGAGGTCTATAATTACTCTTGTTCCTCAGGCCTAGGCTCCTTGAAGTAAGGAGTCGATCTTCTGTGATACTAGGGGGTGGGTCACTAGTGTTCGAATCGGCAAAGTGTAACTTGAGTCTAAGAGATCTGTAGAATCTCTGTAGATCCATCTCTAAGTTGAAAGTGCTTAGTCTATAACTTGGGCAGAAGGATAGCCCTTTTTGTAGCACTTGGTGTTCTGCGATGCTTAATGATTTGGAGGAAATATTAATTACCAGGGGGTTCGTACCTGAGAGCGGGTTATGCGTGTGAAGTCCGTATTTCTTTGACCGTCTCTTTCCTCTACGGGTCCCCTTCTTCTCGGTTGTCTCCTTCCTCGTCCTAAAAAACGACCTGCTGATGGTCTTTCGCGTCACTCTTGGTCCGATCCTGACGTCGAGATGTCTGTCGTAGATCTGTAGTTGGAGCGTGTGGAGAAGGTCCCGGAGTTCGAGTTGTCTCGCCATTTATAGATTTTGTTCTGTTCGTAATCCTCTGCGTCCCTGATGAATTTTGACCTTTTCCTTGCTTCCGTGTCCCGTCTATGTTGCTCGATAGTAGTATTGATACGAGTTTTAAGATCCTGGAGTTCTTCTGGAGTGGAGGATGATGCCAACTGTTGTTCAATGTTCGTGATGCGTTCTTTACTCTGGGCGATCCCTTGGTGTAGATGTTCCAGCGTCAGCGTCATGAGATCAAAAGAACATTTGTTTAGAATTCTTTCAAAACGAGAACAAAAGTCGGGGGAGTCACTAAAGAGGGTAGGGTGGAGGGGGACCCGTAGTCCCCTCGGAATCCTCTGAACTTTGAGGTACTCCGTAAGAGTTGCACAGTGCAATTCCAAATTTGTACTCCGTCTTAGTTCCCTCTCCAGGTCTCGTCCCCTTGTTTCTTTAGGAGGAACTCTAAGGAACTCGGGGGATGTTGTGGACTGTGCAATGATATTAGTTGTTTCTTCTGCGTTGTATGAAAACGTGAGTGATGACATGACCAAAATAGTGTGCTCATACGTAAGGGTTGTAATCTATGAGAAATAACCGTAGGCACTACTATTGTGGGTGGTGCGCAAGGAGGTGCCCAAACCATATAATCTTGAAAGTAACTTGGCACACACGTGATCAGATGCTATTGTGGTTTAATAAAGAGAGTACATACAAACGTTTCGGTCATAGACCTTCTTCAATGTACTAAACAAAATGATAAATAACCCTATCCAAATATTTAGAGAAAATCTTGACACCCATGATCAAACAAACTCCCTCCTTCCTACTGGACACGGGAGCCTTTTTAAAACTCATAGATGAGCTTAAAATCATCCCATCAGAGGCTTATCTTGTCACATTTGACGGTAAGGACTTATACACGTCCATACCACACGTGGAAGGCATCGGATCAGTAAGGAGGTTACTGAGTACCTCGGACCTAGACCCCGATCAGGTCAACCTCTGCTGTGAGTTACTGTCTCTGGTACTCACTAAAAATTACTTCCTATTTGAGGACAAATTCTACTTACAGAGGAGAGGCACCGCGATGGGTAGTAACGCTGCGCCACCGTACGCAAATGCCTATATGGCGGATTACGAAACCAGCACCATTTATGTGAATGACCTTTTCCGCACACATGCCGTAGTGTGGAAAAGGTACATTGACGACATATTTTGTATCTGGAATGGCCCCGAAACATCACTGGTATCCTTCTTTGGATTCCTCAAGACTTCCTGGCCAGGCCTGGATTTCACTATCACGTACGATCAGGACCAAGTACATTTCCTAGATACCACAATTCTCAAAAATAAAGAAGGCGAACTCTCCACAGATTTACACATCAAACCAACAGATCGTAATAGCCTATTACACTATGACAGCTTCCACCCCAAAAAAATGAAAGACTCTATCCCAAAATCCCAGTTTCAGAGGGTCCACAAAATAGTCTCTGACAAAGACTTACAAATCAAACGGCTAGAAGAGATGCGGACAAAATTTCGAGAGAGGGGATATCCCCCGCATACCCTGAATATCACTACTACAAATCCTTCCGCTAGCAGGAAGAGAGATACCAAACACCGCATTCCCTTCGTCCACAACTATCACCCCCTGGTTTACCTACTCCACAAGTCAATTAGACGCCATTGGCACATCCTAGGAGCAGCCCACCCAGGGGTCAAAGAATTTGTTGAACCTTTCCTCCCCTGCTTCCGTAGACCGCGCAACATACGTGATAAGTTGGTAAGAGCAGATATAGGGAGTTCACAATCTATACCCAGACAACGTTTCCTTACCAATCCAAGGACAGGCACATTTCCATGCCTACAGTGCATACAGTGTAACAACATACAAAGAGGCACGACTGTATACCATCCACACAATGGTAAGGAATACCCCATTAAAGGCTTTTTTACATGCGATTCGGCATATGTAATTTACATAATTAAATGCCCGTGCGGACTTTATTATGTGGGGGAAACAACTCAACCCATCAAACAAAGGATCTCGAAGCACAAATCCACGATAAGATGCAAAAACACCCTACTACCTATTCCCTATCACTTCATCACTCAGGGCCACACCATTGCCCAGCTAAGATTTCAAGTGATTGAGCAGGTAACACCACCACGTAGAGGGGGTGACAGGGTAGGCCTCCTAAAAAAGAGGGAGGCCTACTGGATACATGAATTACAGACTTTAGCCCCAAGGGGCTTGAACAGAGACTACGACATCCAGTCCTTCCTCTCTTAATGTATGATGAACTGAGTGGATTATGCTTATCGAGTATCTCTAATGTGACCCTTACAATGCCATCTCTGCTGTAAAGTATTGCGATATAATATGCTGACATTAATCTGTGATTTCCATTCTAATTCTATTATCTCTTTTTCACAGAATCGGCTTTATTAATATTGACTGGAATATATATCACCCCTGCTAAACTCACTGCTAATGGTCACCAAGAACGATCACGTTTCACCACTTGTCAGCGAGAACGACTTTTCACCACTCTGGAGGAGCTGATTATGCATCTCAGAATGACAGGGCACTACTTCACTGCGCAAGCCCGCAGTGGAACGCACGGCCCCACCCACTCCACAACTTAGCCATACCCACACCGCCAGGTCACTTCCGGTCAGGCACTTCCGGTAGCGCGTCTTTGAACGCACACATAAACGGCACTAGCACGGCAGCTTCCCCACACCGAGGACAAGCGGTGGACACCGCGTCCGGGACAGGAACACCTTAGGTAAGCTGGACACATCATGGCTCACGGAGCACTTCCCCTGAGCGTTACCCCAGGACTTCGGTAGCAATTTCATTTCTCCCCACAGTGCCTGACTGACGCATAGCCTGTAATCACCACTTACAGATACTATAAGGGGTATGTTGATCTTCATTACTACCTAAATGTGCGCTACCACATGCTTTATTAGTCTGAGACTTTGCATACATACTTACAGGTCCATTCTCCCCCAAAAATCCATCTACCAGACATTCTCTCTGAGAGAGGGTAGGTCTTCCTTTTCCTTCCCCTCTTATATTTTCACTCCAATGGTCACTATGAAATAGTTTCCTTTCACCACTAGTGCATGACTATTGGCACGTTTCTTCATAATAACTGCATTTCACTAGAGACTGGTATATTCAGTACGTAGTTATCCTCTGAGCAGTTGCATTTTTCAGCCACTTGTATTTACATGAGACCATAATTGTATGTATTTATTGTATATACCTTATTTATTTCGTTATTTATCATTTTGTTTAGTACATTGAAGAAGGTCTATGACCGAAACGTTTGTATGTACTCTCTTTATTAAACCACAATAGCATCTGATCACGTGTGTGCCAAGTTACTTTACAAGATTATATGGTTTGGGCACCTACTTGCGCACCACCCACAATAGTAGTGCCTACGGTTATTTCTCATATATCCCAATAATGTAGGCTGGCTGTGAGGTCTGTGTGTCTCTCCCAGTAATATAGGCTGGATGTGAGATCTGTGTCTCTCCCAGTAATATAGGCTGGATGTGAGGTCTGTGTGTATCTCCTAGTAATATAGGCTGGATTTGAGGTCTGTGTGTCTCTCCCAGTAATATAGGCTTGATGTGAGGTCTGTGTGTCTCTCCCAGTAACATAGTCTGGATGTGAGCTCTGTGTGTCTCTCCCAGTAATATAGGCTGGATGTGAGGTCTGTGTGTATCTCCCAGTAATATAGGCTGGATGTGAGGTCTGTGTGTCTCTCCCAGTAATATAGGCTGGATGTGAGCTCTGTGTGTCTCTCCTAGTAATATAGGCTGGATTTGAGGTCTGTGTGTATCTCCCAGTAATATAGGTTGGATGTGAGGTCTGTGTGTCTCTCCCAGTAATATAGGCTGGATGTGAGGTCTCTGTGTGTCTCTCCCAGTAATATAGGCTGGATGTGAGATCTGTGTGTCTCTCCCAGTAATATAGGATGGATGTGAGGTCTGTGTGTCTCTCCCAGTAATATAGGCTGGATGTGAGGTCTGTGTGTCTCTCCCAGTAATATAGGCTGGCTGTGAGCTCTGTGTGTCTCTCCCAGTAATATAGGCTGGATGTGAGGTCTGTGTGTATCTCCCAGTAATATAGGCTGGATGTGAGGTCTGTGTGTATCTCCCAGTAATATAGGCTGGATGTGAGGTCTGTGTGTCTCTCCCAGTAATATAGGCTGGATGTGAGGTCTGTGTGTCTCTCCCAGTAATATAGGCTGAATGTGAGCTCTGTGTGTCTCTCCCAGTAATATAGGCTGGATGTGAGGTCTGTGTGTCTCTCCCAGTAATATAGGCTGGATGTGAGGTCTGTATGTCTCTCCTAGTAATATAGGCTGGATGTGAGGTATGTGTGTCTCTCCCAGTAATATAGGCTGGATGTGAGCTCTGTGTTGCTCCCAGTAATATAGGCTGGATGTGAGGTCTGTAGCTATTTTCTCTATGTGCTTGTTCCATGAACTCTATCCATTATAATGTGGCTCCTACTTCTGTTCTGATGTTTGGAGCCTAAATTTACAGCCAATGAACAATGAAAAAAAATTCCATACAAAGTTATACAATTGATTCAAGGAGATTAGAATCCAGCAGCTGATTGCATTCAGGCTATGTGCACATGTTGCGGATTTTGCTGCGGATCCGCTCGAACATTAATATAAAAGTAAAAAATGATTGTACATTTCCTCACCTGCTCTTGCACTGCCTTCCCCAGCACCGCAGCTCCCCTGTCCCCATCACTGGACGCTGGACTTCAGATACTCCGAATTTCTAGCGCATGAGGTCAAGCTGAGACCTGTGATTGTCCTTACCTTGTCACGTCATTGACCTCACACTCTGTTATGGAGGGTGAACAGAAAGACTGAAGGAAAGGAGGCTGGAAGAACAGAAGTTCAACTCTTCACCTGGCCTAAAAGAATACAGGAAGATGGCGGACGGCTTGATAAGTCCAAATCAAAACCCTAAAATTTCGCACTTTGGCAGGACCCAAATTTTGGAGGTAAATACAACAAAACAATCAGTTCACTTAGAGTTCATTCATTCACCTCTATTCCATGACCTTTTTATAAATGGGATCAGAGATAACGCACCAGAAATTTGATGGAAGTGGTGCCAGCAGATTGGACCCGGGTGGTTAGTGGTCACCCAAGACGAGCGCTGCGCTGGGACTGCAGGATTCTCATCCTGGTTTACATCTGTAATCTGCTTATCGTCTTCGGAAATGGTTCAGTCATCCAGCAGATGATGTAAAGCGGCTTTTAAGGCTGTCAGTAAAGAACAGCCAAAGAAAAGACACAATTCCATAGATGTACATCCAAAAGAAGACGATGCGTTCTATATGTTTAGCTTCTGTTTCTTATTATTGAAGGTTTGTGCTTTCTTTTGTCTATTAGATTCCGCCACACATCACACGTCAATTACAGACCAGAGGGAAAATCAAATTCAATTTCTGTACCACACAAGATGTCTAACAAAAGAGCAGCAGTCAAAAATCTGCCCATCGGGACTCTGTGTGTGACTAGATTAATGGAGTCTAGGAATCAAAAGCTGCCAACGTATATCCCAGAAAATAATATGGGAATATTCGTTTTCAAGAGATGATTTCCCTGCAACTGGACATGAAAATAATGGTGAGGTGACATTAGGCATTATATCATCACAAATTGTGCAGATTGTCAGTACACGACTAAATGCTCCAAGTAATAATATAGCTCTATGATATCACTGAACCCTATGTAAAAGGGATAATACTGAATCCACTATACAAAAATATTGCTACCATAATACTGCCCCCTATGTACAAGACTATACTATAATACTGCCTCTATGTACAAGAATATAACTACTATAATACTGCCCCTATGTACAAGAATATAACTACTATAATACTGCTCCCTATGTACAAGAATATAACTACTATAATACTGCTCCTATGTACAAGAATATAACTACTATAATACTGCCCTTATGTACAAGAATATAACTACTATAATACTGCTCCCGATGTACAAGAATATAACTACTATAATACTGCTGCTATGTACAAGAATATAACTACTAAAATACTGCCCCTATGTACAAGAATATAACTACTATAATACTGCTCCCTATGTACAAGAATATAACTACTATAATACTGCCCCTATGTACAAGAATATAACTACTATAATACTGCCCCTATGTACAAGAATATAACTACTATAATACTGCCCCTATGTACAAGAATATAACTACTATAATACTGCCCCTATGTACAAGAATATAACTACTATAATACTGCTCCCTATGTACAAGAATATAACTACTATAATACTGCCCCTATGTACAAGAATATAACTACTATAATACTGCTCCCTATGTATAAGAATATAACTACTATAATACTGCCCCTATGTACAAGAATATAGCTACTATAATACTGCCCCCTATGTACAAGAATATAACTACTATAATACTGCCCCTATGTACAAGAATATAACTACTATAATACTGCCCCTATGTACAAGAATATAACTACTATAATACTGCCCCTATGTACAAGAACATAACTACTATAATACTGCTCCCTATGTACAAGAATATAACTACTATAATACTGCCCCTATGTACAAGAATATAACTACTATAATACTGCCCCTATGTACAAGAATATAACTACTATAATACTGCCCCTATGTACAAGAATATAACTACTATAATACTGCCTCTATGTACAAGAATATAACTACTATAATACTGCCCCTATGTACAAGAATATAACTACTATAATACTGCTCCTATGTACAAGAATATAACTACTATAATACTGCTCCTATGTACAAGAATATAACTACTATAATACTGCTCCCTATGTATAAGAATATAACTACTATAATACTGCCCCTATGTACAAGAATATAGCTACTATAATACTGCCCCTATGTACAAGAATATAACTACTATAATACTGCCCCCTATGTACAAGAATATAACTACTATAATACTGCCCCTATGTACAAGAATATAACTACTATAATACTGCCCCTATGTACAAGAATATAACTACTATAATACTGCCCCTATGTACAAGAATATAACTACTATAATACTGCCTCTATGTACAAGAATATAACTACTATAATACTGCTCCTATGTACAAGAATATAACTACTATAATACTGCTCCTATGTACAAGAATATAACTACTATAATACTGCCCCTATATACAAGAATATAACTACTATAATACTGCTCCTATGTACAAGAATATAACTACTATAATACTGCCCCTATGTACAAGAATATAACTACTATAATACTGCTCCCTATGTACAAGAATATAACTACTATAATACTGCCCCTATGTACAAGAATATAACTACTATAATACTGCTCCCTATGTATAAGAATATAACTACTATAATACTGCCCCTATGTACAAGAATATAGCTACTATAATACTGCCCCCTATGTACAAGAATATAACTACTATAATACTGCCCCTATGTACAAGAATATAACTACTATAATACTGCCCCTATGTACAAGAATATAACTACTATAATACTGCCCCTATGTACAAGAACATAACTACTATAATACTGCTCCCTATGTACAAGAATATAACTACTATAATACTGCCCCTATGTACAAGAATATAACTACTATAATACTGCCCCTATGTACAAGAATATAACTACTATAATACTGCCCCTATGTACAAGAATATAACTACTATAATACTGCCTCTATGTACAAGAATATAACTACTATAATACTGCCCCTATGTACAAGAATATAACTACTATAATACTGCTCCTATGTACAAGAATATAACTACTATAATACTGCTCCTATGTACAAGAATATAACTACTATAATACTGCTCCCTATGTATAAGAATATAACTACTATAATACTGCCCCTATGTACAAGAATATAGCTACTATAATACTGCCCCTATGTACAAGAATATAACTACTATAATACTGCCCCCTATGTACAAGAATATAACTACTATAATACTGCCCCTATGTACAAGAATATAACTACTATAATACTGCCCCTATGTACAAGAATATAACTACTATAATACTGCCCCTATGTACAAGAATATAACTACTATAATACTGCCTCTATGTACAAGAATATAACTACTATAATACTGCTCCTATGTACAAGAATATAACTACTATAATACTGCTCCTATGTACAAGAATATAACTACTATAATACTGCCCCTATATACAAGAATATAACTACTATAATACTGCTCCTATGTACAAGAATATAACTACTATAATACTGCCCCTATGTACAAGAATATAACTACTATAATACTGCCCCTATATACAAGAATATAACTACTATAATACTGCTCCTATGTACAAGAATATAACTACTATAATACTGCCCCTATGTACAAGAATATAACTACTATAATACTGCCCCTATATACAAGAATATAACTACTATAATACTGCCCCTATGTACAAGAATATAACTACTATAATACTGCCCCTATGTACAAGAATATAACTACTATAATACTGCTCCTATGTGCAAGAATGTAACTATTACTAGATGGTGGCCCGATTCTAACGCATCGGGTATTCTAGAATATGCATGTCCACGTAGTATATTGCCCAGCGACGTAGTATATTGCCCAGCTACGTAGTATATTGTTCAGCGCCGTAGTATATTGCCCAGCCACGTAGTATATTGCCCAGCGACGTAGTATATTGCCCAGCGACGTAGTATATTGTTCAGCGCCGTAGTATATTGCCCAGCCACGTAGTATATTGCCCAGCGACGTAGTATATTGCCCAGTGACGTAGTATATTGCCCAATTACGTAGTATATTGCCCAGTGACGTAGTATATTGCCCAGTCACGTAGTATATTGCCCAGCGACGTAGTATATTGCCCAGTCACGTAGTATATTGCCCAGCGACGTAGTATATTACCCAGTTACGTAGTATATTGCCCAGTGACGTAGTATATTGCCCAGTGACGTAGTATATTGCCCAGGGACGTAGTATATTGCCCAGGGACGTAGTATATTACCCAGTTACGTAGTATATTACCCAGTTACGTAGTATATTGCCCAGTGACGTAGTATATTGCCCAGGGACATAGTATATTGCCCAGCGACGTAGTATATTGCCCAGTCACGTAGTATATTGCCCAGCGACGTAGTATATTACCCAGTTACGTAGTATATTGCCCAGTCACGTAGTATATTGCCCAGTGACGTAGTATATTACCCAGTTACGTAGTATATTGCTCAGCGCCGTAGTATATTGCTCAGTTACGTACTATATTGCCCAGTGACGTAGTATACAGCACAGAGCCACGTAGTATATTGCCCAGCCACGTTTGTCACAGGTTAAAAAATAAAAAATAAACATATACTCACCTTTCTGAGGGCCCCTTGTAGTCCACAGCAGCTTCCGGTCCCAGGGTTGGTCTGAGCGCAGGACCTGTGATGACGTCGCGGTCACATGACCGTGTAGCGGTCACGTGATGTCACGTCAGGTCCTTTCCGCGCAGGCGCGCAGGACTTGTGATGCCGTCTGTTGTGAATTTGGATTCTGGGCTCCCCCGGTGGCTACTGGTGGAATTGAACTTGTGACATCATCTTCCCTGTACACCTGTTCTGATTAGATCTGGGTGTCGCTATATAACCTGGCTTCTCTGTTAGATGCTTGCCGGTCAACAATGTTATCAGAAGCCTCTCTGTGCTTGTTCCTGCTCCCAGACATCTACTAGATAAGTTGGACATTCGTCCATGTTTTGTTTTTGTATTTTGGTTCCAGTTCACAGCTGCAGTTTCGTTACTGTGTCTGGAAAGCTCTTGTTGATCAGGAATTGCCACTCTGGTATTATGAGTTAATGCCAGAGTCCTAAAGTAATTTCTGGATGTGTTTTGTTAGGGTTTTCTACTGACCATGAAAGTATGCTTTCTGTCTTCTGCTATCTAGAAAGCGGACCTCAAATTTGCTAAAACTATTTTCCTGCTGCGTTTGTTGTTTCATCTCATATCACCGCCAATATATGTGGGGGGCTTCTGTCTCCTTTTTGGGCATTTCTCTAGAGGTGAGTCAGGTCTTATATTTCCCTCTGCTAGCATTATTTAGTTCTCCGGCCGGCGCTGGGCATATAGGGATAAAAAGTAGGACATGCTACCTGGCTACTTCTAGATGATGCGGTAGGTTTAGTTCATGGTCAGTATAGTTACATCTTCCAAGAGCTTGTTCCTATTGAGGCTTATGCTAGTTCTCTGGCCATGGAGATCATGACAGTTTGACCGGCCCACTAAAGGGTTAAAATCCTTGGCTGAGAAAGGAGAGAAATAAGAAGTCTGCTGAAAATTTTTTTTATTTTTTTTTTTTTTTTCTCTAGTAGTTAGTGTGCTCTTAATTGGATCACTTGCCAGTCTGTCTATGCTGCAGTCTTTCTTTTTTTTCTCTCTCCTTCTAATCTTTGAATGGCTCTATGTTCACCTGTCTATAATGGATCTACAGAGTGTAACTGCAGGTTTGAATAATCTCGCCACGAAAGTACAAAGTTTGCAAGATTTTGTTGTTCATGCTCCGGTATCAGAGCCGAGAATTCCTTTGCCGGAATTCTTCTCAGGGAATAGATCTAGCTTTCAGAATTTTAGAAATAATTGTAAGTTATTTTTGTCCCTGAAATCTCGTTCTGCTGGAGACCCTGCACAGCAGGTTGGGATTGTGATTTCCTTGCTCCGCGGCGACCCTCAAGATTGGGCTTTTGCATTGGCACCAGGGGATCCTGCGTTGCTCAATGTGGATGCGTTTTTTCTGGCCTTGGGCTTGCTGTATGAGGAACCTCATTTGGAACTTCAGGCAGAAAAAACTTTGATGTCCCTATCGCAGGGGCAAGATGAAGCTGAAATTTACTGCCAAAAATTCCGTAAATGGTCTGTGCTTACTCAGTGGAATGAGTGCGCCTTGGCGGCTACTTTCAGAGAGGGTCTCTCTGATGCCATTAAGGATGTTATGGTGGGGTTCCCTGTGCCTGCGGGTCTGAATGAGTCCATGACAATGGCCATTCAGATCGATAGGCGTCTGCGGGAGCGCAAACCAGTGCACCATCTGGCGGTGTCCACTGAGAAGACGCCAGAAAACATGCAGTGTGATAGAATTCTGTCCAGAAGCGAGCGGCAGAATTTTAGACGGAAAAATGGGTTGTGTTTCTATTGTGGGGATTCTACTCATGTTATATCAGCATGCTTTAAGCGTACTAAAAAGCTTGATAAATCCGTTCCCATTGGCACTTTACAGTCTAAATTTATTTTGTCTGTGACCCTGATTTGCTCTTTGTCATCTATTACTACGGACGCCTATATCGACTCTGGCGCCGCTTTGAGTCTTATGGATTGGTCCTTTGCCAATCGTTGTGGGTATGATTTAGAGCCTTTGGAGACTCTTATTCCTCTGAAGGGGATTGACTCCACCCCATTGGCTAATAATAAACCACAATACTGGACACAAGTGACTATGTGTATTAATCCGGATCACCAGGAGACTATTCGTTTTCTGGTGCTGTATAATCTACATGATGATTTGGTGCTGGGATTGCCATGGCTGCAGTCTCACAACCCAGTCCTTGACTGGAGAGCTATGTCTGTGTTGAGCTGGGGATGTAAGGGGACTCATGGGGACGTACCTTTGGTGTCCATTTCATCATCTATTCCCTCTGAAATCCCTGATTTCCTGTCTGATTATCGTGACGTCTTTGAAGAACCCAAGCTGGGTTCACTACCTCCGCACCGTGAGTGCGATTGTGCTATAGATTTAATTCCGGGTAGTAAATACCCAAAGGGTCGTTTATTTAATCTGTCTGTGCCTGAACATACTGCTATGCGAGAATATATAAAGGAGTCCTTGGAAAAGGGACATATTCGTCCATCGTCATCTCCCTTAGGAGCCGGTTTTTTCTTTGTGTCAAAAAAAGACGGCTCTTTGAGACCATGTATTGATTATCGGCTTTTGAATAAAATCACGGTTAAATATCAATACCCATTGCCGTTGCTGACTGATTTGTTTGCTCGCATAAAGGGGGCCAAGTGGTTCTCTAAGATTGATCTCCGTGGGGCGTATAATTTGGTGCGGATCAGGCAGGGGGATGAGTGGAAAACCGCATTTAATACGCCCGAGGGCCACTTTGAGTATTTGGTGATGCCTTTTGGTCTTTCTAATGCCCCTTCAGTCTTCCAGTCCTTTATGCATGATATTTTCCGCGATTTTTTGGATAAATTTATGATAGTGTATCTGGATGATATTCTGATTTTTTCGGATGATTGGGACTCTCATGTCCGGCAAGTTAAGAGGGTTTTTCAGGTTTTGCGGTCTAATTCTCTGTGTGTCAAGGGTTCTAAGTGCGTTTTTGGGGTTCAGAGAATTTCCTTTTTGGGATATATTTTTTCTCCCTCTTCCATTGAGATGGATCCTGTCAAGGTTCAAGCTATTTGTGATTGGACGCAGCCCTCTTCTCTTAAAAGTCTTCAGAAATTTTTGGGCTTTGCCAACTTTTATCGTCGATTTATTTCTGGTTTTTCGGATGTCGTTAAGCCATTGACCGATTTGACTAGACAGGGTGCTGATGTTGCTAATTGGTCCCCTGATGCTGTGGAGGCCTTTCAGGAGCTTAAGCGCCGTTTTTCTTCTGCCCCTGTGTTGCGTCAGCCTGATGTGACTCTTCCTTTTCAGGTTGAGGTCGACGCTTCTGAGATCGGGGCTGGGGCAGTGTTGTCGCAGAAAAGTTCTGACTGCGCCGTGATGAGGCCTTGTGCCTTCTTTTCCCGTAAATTTTCGCCCGCTGAGCGGAATTATGATGTTGGGAATCGGGAGCTTTTGGCCATGAAGTGGGCGTTTGAGGAGTGGCGCCATTGGCTCGAGGGGGCCAGACATCAGGTGGTGGTATTGACTGACCACAAAAATTTGATCTATCTTGAGACCGCCAGGCGCCTGAATCCTAGACAGGCGCGCTGGTCATTATTTTTCTCTCGGTTTAATTTTGTGGTATCGTACCTACCGGGTTCTAAGAATGTTAAGGCGGATGCCCTTTCTAGGAGTTTTGAGCCTGATTCACCCGGCAACTCTGACCCCACAGGTATTCTTAAGGAGGGAGTTATCTTGTCAGCCGTTTCTCCAGACCTGCGGCGGGCCTTGCAGGAGTTTCAGGCGGATAGACCGGATCGTTGTCCGCCTGATAGGTTGTTTGTTCCTGATGATTGGACCAGTAGAGTCATCTCTGAGGTACATTCTTCTGCATTGGCAGGTCATCCTGGAATTTTTGGTACCAGGGATTTGGTGGCAAGATCCTTCTGGTGGCCTTCCCTGTCACGAGATGTGCGAGGCTTTGTGCAGTCTTGTGACGTTTGTGCTCGGGCCAAGCCTTGTTGTTCTCGGGCTAGTGGATTATTGTTGCCCTTGCCTATTCCTAAGAGGCCTTGGACACACATCTCGATGGATTTTATTTCAGATCTGCCTGTTTCTCAGAAGATGTCTGTCATCTGGGTGGTGTGTGACCGTTTTTCTAAGATGGTCCATTTGGTTCCCCTGCCCAAATTGCCTTCTTCTTCCGAGTTGGTGCCCCTGTTTTTTCAAAATGTTGTTCGTTTGCATGGTATTCCTGAGAATATCGTTTCTGACAGAGGAACCCAATTTGTGTCTAGATTTTGGCGGGCATTCTGTGCTAGGATGGGCATAGATTTGTCTTTTTCGTCTGCTTTTCACCCTCAGACTAATGGCCAGACCGAGCGGACTAATCAGACCCTGGAGACATATCTGAGGTGTTTTGTGTCTGCTGACCAGGATGATTGGGTTGCTTTTTTGCCATTGGCGGAGTTCGCCCTCAATAATCGGGCCAGCTCTGCCACTTTGGTGTCCCCGTTTTTCTGTAATTCGGGGTTCCACCCTCGATTTTCCTCTGGTCAGATGGAATCCTCGGATTGTCCTGGAGTGGATGCGGTGGTGGAGAGATTGCATCATATCTGGGGGCAGGTGATGGACAATTTAAAGTTGTCCCAGGAGAAGACTCAGCTTTTTGCCAACCGTCACCGTCGTGTTGGTCCTCGGCTTTGTGTTGGAGATTTGGTGTGGTTGTCTTCTCGTTTTGTCCCTATGAGGGTCTCATCTCCTAAGTTTAAGCCTCGGTTTATCGGTCCGTATAAAATATTGGAGATTCTTAACCCTGTTTCCTTCCGTTTGGACCTCCCTGCATCCTTTTCTATTCATAACGTTTTTCATCGGTCGTTATTGCGCAGGTATGAGGCACCGGTTGTGCCTTCCGTTGAGCCTCCTGCTCCAGTGTTGGTTGAGGGTGAGTTGGAGTACGTTGTGGAAAAAATCCTAGACTCCCGTGTTTCCAGACGGAGACTCCAGTATCTGGTCAAGTGGAAGGGATACGGCCAGGAGGATAATTCTTGGGTCACTGCATCTGATGTTCATGCCTCTGATCTGGTTCGTGCCTTTCATAGGGCCCATCCTGATCGCCCTGGTGGTTCTGGTGAGGGTTCGGTGCCCCCTCCTTGAGGGGGGGGTACTGTTGTGAATTTGGATTCTGGGCTCCCCCGGTGGCTACTGGTGGAATTGAACTTGTGACATCATCTTCCCTGTTCACCTGTTCTGATTAGATCTGGGTGTCGCTATATAACCTGGCTTCTCTGTTAGATGCTTGCCGGTCAACAATGTTATCAGAAGCCTCTCTGTGCTTGTTCCTGCTCCCAGACATCTACTAGATAAGTTGGACATTCGTCCATGTTTTGTTTTTGTATTTTGGTTCCAGTTCACAGCTGCAGTTTCGTTACTGTGTCTGGAAAGCTCTTGTTGATCAGGAATTGCCACTCTGGTATTATGAGTTAATGCCAGAGTCCTAAAGTAATTTCTGGATGTGTTTTGTTAGGGTTTTCTACTGACCATGAAAGTATGCTTTCTGTCTTCTGCTATCTAGAAAGCGGACCTCAAATTTGCTAAAACTATTTTCCTGCTGCGTTTGTTGTTTCATCTCATATCACCGCCAATATATGTGGGGGGCTTCTGTCTCCTTTTTGGGCATTTCTCTAGAGGTGAGTCAGGTCTTATATTTCCCTCTGCTAGCATTATTTAGTTCTCCGGCCGGCGCTGGGCATATAGGGATAAAAAGTAGGACATGCTACCTGGCTACTTCTAGATGATGCGGTAGGTTTAGTTCATGGTCAGTATAGTTACATCTTCCAAGAGCTTGTTCCTATTGAGGCTTATGCTAGTTCTCTGGCCATGGAGATCATGACAGCCGTCGCGGTCACATGACCATGACGTCATGGCAGGTCCTTCTGCCATACCATCTTTTCCACTGCAACCTGCAACGGAAGATGGCGGGCGGCACGAGTGGCTCAGCGGACTACAGAGGGTGAGTATAGCAGGTTTTTTTTTTTTATTTATTATTTTTAACATTACATTTTGTACTATTGGCGCCGCATAGGCAGCGTCATTAGTACAAAGTGGGGGACATACAGGGTTAATAGCGGCGGTAACGGAGTGCGTTACCCGCGGCATAACGCGGTCCGTTACTGCCGGCATTAACCGTGTGTGAGCGGTGACCGGAGGGGTGTATGCGGGCGCCGGGCAGTGAGTGCGGGGTGTAAGGAGCGGGCAATTTTTTCAGGACTGTGCGCGTGGCTGATTGGTCGCGGCAGCCATGACAGGCAGCTGGCGAGACCAATCAGCGAACGAATAACCGCGACAGACAGACAGAAGGACAGACGGAAGTACCCTTAGACAATTATATACTAGACTAGATTGTGGCCCGATTCTAACGCATCGGGTATTCTAGAATATGCATGTCCCCGTAGTATATGGACAATGATGATTCCAGAATTCGCGGCAGACTGTGCCCGTCGCTGATTGGTCGAGGCAACCTTTATGACATCATCGTCGCCATGGCAACCATTATGACATCTACGTCGATACTGTGCCCGTCGCTGATTGGTCGAGGCCTGGCGGCCTCGACCAATCAGAGACGCGTGATTTCCATGACAGACAGAAAGACGGAAAAACCCTTAGACAATTATATATATAGATAATACTGCCCCTATGTACAAGTATATAACTACTATAATACTGCCCCCTATGTATAAGAATGTAACTCCTATAATACTGCCCCTATGTACAAGAATATAACTACTATTATACTGTCCCTATGTATAAGAATATAACTACTATAATACTGCCCCTATGTGCAAGAATATAACTACTATTATACTGCTCCTATGTACAAGAATATAACTACTATAATACTGCTCCTATGTACAAGTATATAACTACTATAATACTGCCCCCTATGTATAAGAATGTAACTCCTATAATACTGCCCCTATGTACAAGAATATAACTACTATTATACTGTCCCTATGTATAAGAATATAACTACTATAATACTGCTCCTATGTACAAGAATATAACTACTATAATACTGCCCCCTATGTATAAGAATGTAACTCCTATAATACTGCCCCTATGTGCAAGAATATAACTACTATTATACTGCTCCTATGTACAAGAATATAACTACTATAATACTGCTCCTATGTACAAGAATATAACTACTATAATACTGCTCCTATGTATAAGAATATAACTACTATAATACTGCTCCTATGTACAAAAATATAACTACTATAATACTCCTCCTATGTACAAGAATATAACTACTATAATACTGCCCCCTATGTACAAGAATATAATTACTATAATACTGCTCCTACGTGCAAGAATATAACTACTATAATACTGCCCCTATGTACAAGAATATAACTACTATAATACTGCTCCCTATGTACAAGAATATAACTACTATTATACTGCCCCTATGTACAAGAATATAACTACTGTAATACTGCCCCTATGTACAAGAATATAACTGCTATAATACTGCTCCTATGTACAAGAATATCACTACAATACTGCCCCTATGTACAAGAATATAACTACTATAATACTGCTCCTATGTATAAGAATATAACTACTATAATACTGCTCCTATGTACAAAAATATAACTACTATAATACTCCTCCTATGTACAAGAATATAACTACTATAATACTGCCCCCTATGTACAAGAATATAATTACTATAATACTGCTCCTATGTGCAAGAATATAACTACTCTAATACTGCTCCTATGTACAAGAATATAACTACTGTAATACTGCCCCTATGTACAAGAATATAACTACTATAATACTGCTCCCTATGTACAAGAATATAACTACTATTATACTGCCCCTATGTACAAGAATATAACTACTGTAATACTGCCCCTATGTACAAGAATATAACTACTATAATACTGCTCCCTATGTACAAGAATATAACTACTATTATACTGCCCCTATGTACAAGAATATAACTACTGTAATACTGCTCCTATGTACAAGAATATAACTGCTATAATACTGCCCCTATGTACAAGAATATAACTACAATACTGCCCCTATGTACAAGAATATAACTACTGTAATACTGCCCCTATGTACAAGAATATAACTGCTATAATACTGCCCCTATGTACAAGAATATAACTACAATACTGCCCCTATGTACAAGAATATAACTACTGTAATACTGCCCCTATGTACAAGAATATAACTGCTATAATACTGCCCCTATGTACAAGAATATAACTACTATACTACTCCTATGTACAAGAATATAACTACTATAATACTGCCCCTATGTACAAGAATATAACTACTATAATACTGCCCCTATGTACAAGAATATAACTACTATAATACTGCTCCTATGTACAAGAATATAACTACTATAATACTGCCCCTATGTACAAGAATATAACTAATATAATACTGCCCCCTATATACAAGAATATAACTACTATAATACTGCCCCTATGTACAAGAATATAACTACTATAATACTGCTCCTATGTACAAGAATATAACTACTATAATACTGCCCCTATGTACAAGAATATAACTATTATAATACTGCTCCCTATGTACAAGAATATAACTACTATAATACTGCCCCTATGTACAAGAATATAACTACTATAATACTGCTCCCTATGTACAAGAATATAACTACTATAATACTGCCCCTATGTACAAGAATATAACTACTATAATACTGCCTCTATGTACAAGAATATAACTACTATAATACTGCCCCTATGTACAACAAAATAACTTTTATAACATACTTGTCCATTGTACAGTAGAAGACAATAGCTGCTACATTTGATGACAATATGATCAGTAGTAAGTCACGTTCATTTTTCGCTATTGCTGACATTTCTCAGTTTTTTAGACTATATATTTTCCCTGCTTTTGTCAGTTTTGGGGAATTCCATTGTTTCTTACATCTTTACTATGAGAACTTCTGAAGTAGGAGAATAAATATATCGACAATGACAAATATAAATTGACCTGCACATATAATATTCGCTTACTGTGTGATCCTGTCAAGGTGGTTCATGGCCCGGTATCCTGTGCCGCATCAGTTTTCCCTGTAAATTCAGTGGGATGGTGGGCACCTGGCATATTATGTGTTTTTGGAACATCGGCTCCTCTGGAATGTGGAAAGTATAAAAATAACCTGTAAACGATGTATGTCTGGATGTGTCCTATAGCTGACTTTATGTAAAAAATAGGGATGAGCGAATATGTTCAATGATATCACTGGAGCCAGAGGCGAATCTAGGGGGAAGGCAGCCGGGGCATCCGCCTCATGCGCTGCCGGCAAGGTGGCACAGTCGGGCTGCCCAAAGTGTCTTCCCCGACAGCTGCATTTTGCAACCTCCTGGACTGGGAGTCGGCTGTTCTCCGAACCAGCTGTCAAGAACGTGCAGTGCGCTGGTTCCCACTGATAATTGTACTCACATCTTTTAGATGAGAGTACAGTTAAAGGTCTGACTGCCGGGTGAGGAGCGTGATCAGGTCATGTGATCACGCTGCTGATGTCACTCGCTGCCACGCAGAGGCGCACACTGGTGGTGAGTGTTCCACACTAGTCAAGCTGAAGTCACCGAAGATTGAATGCAATGTTGGGTGGGGGTATGATTTAGCATTGGGGTATTTACTGGATTGTGTGGGGTATTTACTGTGTGCGGGGTGGAGATTTAGTGTAACGGGGTTGGGGAAGATTTACTGTGTATGGGGCAATTTACTGAGTGTCCAGGTATTTGCTATGTGTGGGGGTGATTTATTGTGTGGGGGTAGATTTTCTGTGTGGGGGCAGATTTACTGTGTGTGGGGGGGAGATTTAATGTGCGTAGAGGTATTTACTGTATGTGGGAGATTTAGTGCATCGGGGAGATTTACTGTTTGTGGTGGGGGAGATCTAAGACGTGTGATTGTGGAGATATAGCGCAATGGGGGATGATTTCAGGAGACAAATTTGGGGAGCAAGGATGGGACAGGTGCAGAAGCAGTATGGGGAGCAGGAGAAATTTGAAGACACAATATGAGGAGCAAGAGGTGGGATGGGGGCATGTATGAGGAAATAGTATGGGGATGAGTGCATACACAGTATGGGGAATGAAGGGAAAATGTATGCAGACAAAGTATGGGAAGCAAGGGTGACAGGACATAGTATGGGGAGTCGGGAGAATGTTTGGGGAGGTAGTATGGAGAGGGAGAGGGTAAATATATGAGGAGGGAGAGGAAACATGGGAGGAGACTTTTGAGGGGAATAGAGCAAGGAGACAGTAGAAAAGTGTGAGTGGGCACAGAATAAAGACTGAGTGTTGTGGAGGGGAGGGTCGCATGGGGGTAGAGCGTAAGGTCACAGCCAGGAAGGGATAGTAAGCCAAGAGGGAGTGTGATGAGGGGGATTGTATAGAGACTGGGCAGTATAGGGGAGACATAGTGTGAGAGGGCAGTGTGAAGAAGGGCCCCAGTATGGAAAGGAGACGACAGTGTGGAGAGCTTGTACCATAAGACAGTGTGTGGATCATATTTTATGCAGGGAAAATAATGAGGGGCAATTATTTATTCAGGAGTACAGTGTAGGGCAGATATTTTTATTCAGGAGCATGATAATGACACTGCTATCTTTAAGGGCATCGTGTCAGGATGTGCTTAGAACAACCGGTGAAGATGGAAGTCTGCAGAGACGAGTGTGGTTGTGAAAAGTCATCATGGCATCTAGGCAAGGTGAAGAAGAAAAGAAAAAGAACGACTACAGAGATAACATGTACCTGGATGTAAATGTTTTTTGTGATAATGACTAGTGTTGAGCATTCCGATACTGCAAGTATCGGGTATCGGCCGATACTTGCTGTATCGGAATTCCGATACCGAGATCCGATATTTTTGTAGTATCGGGTATCGGTATCGAAACAACATTAATGTAAAAATGTGTAAAAGAAAAAATTAAAATAAAAAATATTGCTATACTCACCTCTCCGACGCAGCCTGCACCTTACCGAGGGAAGCGGCAGCGTTCTTTGTTTAAAATTCGCGCTTTTCTTTCCTTTACAAGAAGTCCAGGCTTGTGATTGGTTGCGTGCCGCCCATGTGGCCGGGACGCAACCAATCACAGCAAGCCGTGACGTAATTTCAGGTCCTTCAGGATTTTAAAATTACGTTCCGGCGTTGTGATTGGTTGCGTCGCAGTCACATGGGCGACGCAACCAATCACAGCAAGCCGTGACGTAATTTCAGGTCCTTAAGGATTTTAAAATTACGTCCCGGCTTTGTGATTGGTTGCGTCGCAGTCACATGGGAGACGCAACCAATCACAAGCCGTGACGTCACGGGAGGCTGGACACGCGCGCATTTTAAAATGCGCGCGTGTCCAGCCTCCCGGCTTGTGATTGGTTGACCGCGGCGCAACCAATCACAAGCCGTGACGTCACGGGAGGCTGGACACGCGCCCATTTTAAAATGCGCGCGTGTCCAGCCTCCCGTGACGTCACGGCTTGTGATTGGTTGCGTCTCCCATGTGACTGCGACGCAACCAATCACAAAGCCGGGACGTAATTTTAAAATCCTTAAGGACCTGAAATTACGTCACGGCTTGCTGTGATTGGTTGCGTCGCCCATGTGACTGCGACGCAACCAATCACAACGCCGGAACGTAATTTTAAAATCCTGAAGGAACTGAAATTACGTCACGGCTTGCTGTGATTGGTTGCGTCCCGGCCACATGGGCGGCACGCAACCAATCACAAGCCTGGACTTCTTGTAAAGGAAAGAAAAGCGCGAATTTTAAACAAAGAACGCTGCCGCTTCCCTCGGTAAGGTGCAGGCTGCGTCGGAGAGGTGAGTATAGCAATATTTTTTATTTTAATTCTTTCTTTTACACATTAATATGGTTCCCAGGGCCTGAAGGAGAGTTTCCTCTCCTTCAGACCCTGGGAACCATCAGGAATACCGTCCGATACATGAGTCCCATTGACTTGTATTGGTATCGGGTATCGGTATCGGATTGGATCCGATACTTTGCCGGTATCGGCCGATACTTTCCGATACCGATACTTTCAAGTATCGGACGGTATCGCTCAACACTAATAATGACCAATTCTCTTTTTTTATGTTAGGAGCATTAAAGAGGTTGTCCAAATTTGGGATGACTCTGCAGTCACTCTATGTGACTGCAGGCTTCTGAATTCTCATAGTGCGCACTGCATGTTGTCAGGATTCTCTCGTGCTGGAGATTTGCATATGTGCAGGCACGTGCCGACTAGACATGTGCGGCTTCACTCGATGAAAATTAACTGAGTGAGGCCGGACAAGTCTAGTCGGAATGTGGCCAGAAGTGTACCAATCTCATACAAGTGTGCAGTGCATGTGCTGTGAGAATTTAGAAGCCTTCAGTGACACAGAGTGACAGCAGACTCAAACCTTGATGCACCCTATTATTATAAAATGAATCCTTGTAGCATGGAAATCCTAACACCGTGTAGCATACTCACTGTCAGGATTTGGCTCTCTTGCAGGTTCCGGCAGTCATCACATGGACACTTCACTCATGTGATTTTCATACTCACAGTCACATGACAATGAGCTTCTCTTCCTGCTTCTCTCAGTTTTTCACTGACATTCACAGAATTAGGAAGAGCAGTTCGTGGCCAGGTGACTAAGGGTGCAAATCGCATATGTGCTTGGGAGGGCGTCAAACTGAATTCTTTCCCCGGGTGCCAGAAAACCTAGCTACACCTCTGACTCGAGCATCTGGGTACTCGGATGTGCTTGTTACTCGGCGATCATTAGCAAGTGTTCTATTTCAAACTCGAATCCCTGCCTCGCGTGTTTGCCGCCTGTTACACAGCCAATAAGCATGCGTTGATTGCCTGTGGATCGCCCGCCAGGGCAGCGGGGTACTTGGTACCGGGTCCGGTCTTAAAGGGGATGTCACGGTGGCTGCGACCCGGTCCATGGCCCTGGGTGCCCAATTGAAGGGGAAAGGTCTTTAAAAGGGAATTATAAATAAAGTCTATTGTTCGTGACGCCACCTGTGGTGTTCGGTCAGTGGGGACCGACGCCACTTAAAGGGGTCCTCTTGGGTGATGGTAGGGCGGCTAGATGGTAACGCTTCCCACAGCTGAAGCCCCCAGGGCTTCCCAAGTGTATGGCAAGATGGTGTAAGCCGATAAATGAGCAAAGAACGAGGACACAGGTTTGCAAAGTCTTTACCTGGTTTACTGATGGTAGTAGTAGTCCTCAGTCCAGGGTACCAAGTGCAGGGTAGCTGTGGTCCGGATGGCTTGGAGGCACTAAGAGATCCCTCTCCCAGGTGAGGTCCGTAAGCCTTTCCACTTGCGCCGTTTAGTTGGTTAGGTCCCTGCCGCTTGAAACTGAGTGCAAGTCCCCTTTCTCCTGTCCTAAGACAGATGTCTGTACGATAGGCAGTTCGAGCCTGTTTATAGGATCTCTTAGATGACCCGGCTTCTAGGGTTACTGCTTCACCTCAGACTGACGGTGTGGAGGGAGAATATCAGCCCCCTAGAGCTTCCAGCGAGTCAAAAAACAAATGTAAAGCAAGCTGGACAAAAATACTGAATAATGCAAACGATCCAAATTGTACAAAACAGACTTAGCTTTTCTTGCATGAGGCAGACTGAAAGGAATCCGGAGGAGACCAAATAGGTCTGGATACAACGATGCCAGGCAAGAGACTGAGTCCAGAGGAGACTCAAATAGGAAACACCCGCTGCTTAACGACACAGCTGGAGCTCAGGCCTGCAACAAGACATACCTAACACAATACCGTTAGTAACCACCAGAGGGAGCCCAGAAACACAGTTCACAACAGTACCCCCCCCTTGAGGAGGGGTCACCGAACCCTCACCAAGACCCCCAGGGCGATCAGGATGAGCAGCGTGAAAGGCATGAACCAAATCAGCCGCATGAACATCAGAGGCGACAACCCAGGAATTATCCTCCTGACCATAGCCCTCCCACTTAACTAAATACTGGAGTTTCCGTCTAGAGATACGAGAATCCAGAATCTTCTCCACCACGTACTCCAACTCGCCCTCAACCAAAACCGGGGCAGGAGGCTCAACAGCAGGAACCATAGGCACCACGTACCGCCGCAACAAGGACCTATGGAACACATTATGAATAGCAAAAGACGCTGGAAGGTCCAAGCGAAAAGACACCGGGTTAAGGATTTCCAAAATCTTATAAGGACCGATAAAGCGAGGCTTGAACTTAGGAGAGGAGACTTTCAAAGGAACATGCCGAGAAGACAACCAAACCAAATCCCCAACACGAAGTCGGGGACCCACACCGCGGCGGCGGTTGGCAAACCGCTGGGCCTTGTCTTGTGACAATTTCAAATTGTCCACCACATGGTTCCAAATCCGCTGCAACCTATCCACCACAGAATCAACCCCAGGACAGTCAGAAGGTTCAACCTGACCCGAGGAGAAACGAGGATGAAAACCAGAGTTGCAGAAAAAGGGTGAAACCAAGGTGGCAGAACTAGCCCGATTATTAAGGGCAAACTCGGCCAGTGGCAAAAAGGTAACCCAGTCGTCCTGATCAGCAGAAACAAAACATCTCAAATAAGTCTCTAACGTCTGATTAGTTCGCTTGGTCTGGCCATTAGTCTGAGGATGAAAAGCCGACGAAAAAGACAAATCAATACCCATCTTAGCACAAAAGGATCGCCAGAATCTGGACACAAACTGGGATCCTCTGTCAGATACAATGTTCTCAGGGATGCCATGCAAACGAACCACATTCTGAAAGAACAAAGGAACCAAATCAGAGGAGGAAGGCAACTTAGGCAAGGGCACCAAATGGACCATTTTAGAAAAACGATCGCACACCACCCAGATGACAGACATCTTCCGAGACACCGGAAGATCCGAAATGAAATCCATGGAAATGTGCGTCCAAGGCCTCTTTGGGATAGGCAAGGGCAAAAGCAACCCGCTGGCACGAGAACAGCAAGGCTTAGCCGGAGCACAAATCCCACAGGACTGCACAAAAGAACGCACATCCCGCGACAAGGAAGGCCACCAAAAGGACCTGGCCACCAAATCTCTGGTACCGAAAATCCCAGGATGTCCCGCCAACACCGAAGAATGAACCTCAGAAATAACTCTGTTGGTCCATCCATCAGGGACAAACAATCTCTCTGGTGGACAACGATCAGGCCTATCAGCCTGAAATTTTTGCAGCCCACGTCGCAAATCTGGGGAAATGGCAGACAAAATTACTCCCTCTCTGAGAATACCAGCCGGCTCAGAGACTCCCGGAGAATCAGGCACAAAACTCCTAGAAAGTGCATCAGCCTTCACGTTCTTCAAACCAGGCAGGTACGAGACCACAAAGTCAAAACGGGAGAAAAACAACGACCAACGGGCCTGTCTAGGATTCAGGCGCTTGGCAGACTCGAGGTAAATCAGATTTTTATGATCAGTCAAGACCACCACACGATGTCTAGCTCCCTCGAGCCAATGTCGCCACTCCTCAAATGCCCACTTCATGGCCAACAACTCCCGATTACCAACATCGTAGTTCCGCTCAGCAGGCGAAAATTTCCTTGAAAAGAAGGCGCATGGCTTCATCACGGAGCCATCAGAACTTTTTTGCGACAAAACAGCCCCTACACCAATTTCAGAAGCATCAACTTCAACCTGGAAGGGAAGAGAGACATCCGGCTGGCACAAGACTGGCGCTGAAGTAAACCGACGCTTCAGCTCCCGAAAGGCCTCCACGGCCGCAGGAGACCAATTCGCAACATCAGAACCCTTCTTGGTCATATCCGTCAAAGGTTTAACCATGCTGGAGAAATTAGCGATAAAACGACGGTAAAAATTAGCAAAGCCCAAGAACTTCTGCAGGCTCTTAACAGACGTGGGCTGAGTCCAGTCATGAATGGCACAGACCTTAACTGGGTCCATCTCCACAGTAGAAGGGGAAAAAATAAAACCCAAAAAAGAAACCTTCTGTACCCCAAAGATACATTTTGAGCCCTTCACAAATAGAGCATTCTCCCGCAAAACCTGAAACACCATCCTGACCTGGTTCACATGGGACTCCCAATAATCAGAAAAAACCAAAATATCATCCAGATAAATAATCATAAATTTATCCAGATATTTCCGGAAGATGTCATGCATGAAGGACTGAAACACAGAAGGAGCATTAGATAATCCGAAAGGCATCACCAGGTACTCAAAATGACCCTCAGGCGTATTAAATGCCGTTTTCCATTCATCTCCCTGCTTTATGCGCACAAGGTTATACGCACCACGAAGATCTATCTTGGTGAACCAACTGGATCCCTTAATCCGAGCAAACAAATCAGACAACAATGGCAAAGGATACTGAAATTTAACAGTGATCTTATTCAGAAGACGATAATCAATACAAGGTCTCAGAGACCCGTCTTTCTTGCCCACAAAAAAGAATCCTGCACCAAGAGGGGACGAGGATGGGCGAATATGTCCCTTCTCCAAAGACTCCTTTATATAACTCCGCATCGCGGCATGCTCTGGCACAGATAAATTAAAGAGTCGTCCCTTAGGAAACTTACTACCAGGAATCAAATCTATAGCACAATCACAGTCCCTATGAGGAGGAAGGGCACTGGACCTGGCCTCATTAAATACATCCTGAAAGTCTGACAAAAACTCAGGGATCTCAGAAGGAGTAGAAGAAGCAATAGACACCAATGGAGAATCGCCATGAATCCCCTGACACCCCCAACTAGACACAGTCATAGCTTTCCAATCTAAAACTGGATTATGGGCCTGTAACCATGGCAGACCCAAAACGACAACATCATGCATTTTATGCAGTACCAAAAAATGAATCACCTCCTGATGTACAGGAGTCATGCACATGGTCACCTGCGTCCAATACTGAGGTTTATTCTCTGCCAATGGCATAGAATCAATTCCTCTAAGAGGAATAGGATTTTCCAAAGGCTCCAGGACAAAACCGCAGCGCTTGGCAAACGACAAATCCATCAGACTTAAAGCAGCACCAGAATCCACAAAAGCCATAACTGAGTAAGAAGATAATGAACAAATTAAAGTCACAGACAAAATAAACTTAGGCTGAAAACTACCAATGGCGACAGGATTAACCTTTTTCTTTAAACGTTTAGAGCATGCTGATATAACATGTGTTGAATCACCACAGTAGAAACACAACCCATTTTGACGTCTATGATTTTGTCGCTCGGCTCTGGTCAGAATTCTGTCACATTGCATAGAATCAGGTGACCGTTCAGACAGCACCGCCAAAGGATTATCAGATTTGCGCTCCCGCAAACGTCGATCAATTTGAATGGCTAGAGCCATTGAATCATTTAGACCTGTAGGGATAGGAAACCCCACCATCACATCTTTAATGGCTTCAGAAAGACCATTTCTGAAATTTGCGGCCAGTGCACACTCATTCCATTGAGTAAGCACGGACCATTTCCGAAATTTTTGGCAATATACCTCAGCTTCGTCCTGACCCTGAGAGATAACCAGCAACATTTTTTCAGCCTGATTTTCAAGATTAGGCTCCTCATAAAGCAAACCAAGTGCCAGAAAAAACGCATCAACATTCACCAATGCAGGATCTCCTGGCGCCAGAGAGAAGGCCCAATCCTGAGGGTCGCCGCGCAAGAAGGAAATAACAATCTTAACTTGCTGAGCGGAATCACCAGAGGAACGAGGCTTCAGAGACAGAAACAATTTACAATTATTCCTAAAATTCAGGAACTTAGATCTATCTCCAAAAAACGGCTCAGGAATAGGTATTTTTGGTTCAGACATAGGGCTATGGATAACAAAATCCTGAATGCTTTGCACCCTAGCAGCAAGCTGATCCACACTAGAAGTCAGAGTCTGGACATTCATATCTGCAGCAGAGTTTCAGCCACTCAGAGAAAAAGGGGATGGAAGAAGCTAGGCAAACTGCAGCAAAAAAAAAACAAAAAAAACCTCAGAACTTCTTTTTAATCCCGCTTCTGCGATGCATTAAACATTTTCTTTTGGACTGGCATTCTGTTATGATCCCAATGGCAGAGGATCTCTGATATTCCGGCAAGATAGAAAAAATATAAATACTGCTCTAGGGAGGTGGAAACTGGGCTAACCGCATACCTGATCCTGACACAAACAACTAAAAGTAGCCGGTGAACGTGCCTACGTTGGTTCTAGACGTCTCGAGCCAGCCGGAGAACTGACTACCCCTAGAGGGAAAAAATAAGACCTCGCTTGCCTCCAGAGAAATTGAACCCCAAAGATATAGAAAGCCCCCAACAAATAATAACGGTGAGGCAAGAGGAAAACACAAACGTAGAGATGAACTAGATTCAGCAAAGTGAGGCCCAATAGTCTAGATAGCAGAAAATAGATAGTGGACTATGCGGTTAGCAGAAAACCCTACAAAACATCCACGCTGAACATTCAAGAACCCCCACACCGACTGACGGTGTGGAGGGAGAATATCAGCCCCCTAGAGCTTCCAGCGAGTCAAAAATCAAATGTAAAGCAAGCTGGACAAAAACACTGAATAATGCAAACGATCCAAATTGTACAAAACAGACTTAGCTTTTCTTGCATGAGGCAGACTGAAAGGAATCCGGAGGAGACCAAATAGGTCTGGATACAACGATGCCAGGCAAGAGACTGAGTCCAGAGGAGACTCAAATAGGAAACACCCGCTGCTTAACGACACAGCTGGAGCTCAGGCCTGCAACAAGACATACCTAACACAATACCGTTAGTGACCACCAGAGGGAGCCCAGAAACACAGTTCACAACACTCCCCCTCCTGACCTAGATTCAGATGTGTTGAATGTAAGTGCCTTACCTGATAGAAAGAATCCCCCTTGCCTCCAAGCATGACATCACCCTCCCAAAAGGGAAGGCAACATCACTGCAGCAACCGGTTACCTGCGGGTGCTGCACCTGCAAGTCTGTAGCCATCTTGGTAGTGGCATTACTGTGATTGACTGGCCGAGTGACATCATCAGAGACTCTAAAAGGACTGGTGCCACGAAGCTCGGCACTCTCACACCGTTGCACAGCTCAGTTACAGTTGATATTGGCCTGTGTGTGCACAGCATAATGAATCAGAGTCCTGTATGGTTGATACTGCTGCTGATGCTGAAGTACTAAGGGCTAATCTTGTGCTTTGTATCAGATATACAGTATTCTGCATTTAGCCTAGGGAGGGAGAGTTGCAGGAGCAGGGCCAGTGGCTGAATACAGTTTGTAGGCAGGGATAAGGGCTTTGCAGTACATTGCTAAATATATGGCTGTGGCAGTTAACCAAATTGTTTTTGTTTGTTTTTGCACTAAAAAATTGACTATATTGTGATCCATATACTATTATGTGCTTTGTGGTACATTTTGGTGTTGGATAATGCACGAAAAAAGTGTTGAAACATTTTTCTGTATTCACTTCCTCATCCATAGAGTATTTTGTGCACTGGGGTACATTTCTGTGGCATATTACACACCAAAAAAAGTGCAAAAAGTTTTCTGAATTCAATTAGTCCTCTATACAGTGTAAAGTGCTAAGTGAGGGACAAAGATGCGAGAGTCCCAAGGGAGTGATCGGAGGAATATTAAAGCCAGAGGAAGCTGGCATGACAACTGAGGTGGCATTAGCCTGTGGTCTGGAACTGGATATTTTCCAGGAACCACCAAGACGCAAACCGGCTGCAGCCTCCACCGCTGGAGTTCTTGTGGACTGAGGTCGGGAGAGCCAGGATCCAGGAACTGGTGAGCAGACTGCAGGGCCTAGGCTGGTCGGAAGAGACAAGGAGGCGAGCCAGGACCAGGGCTGGAGAAATGCTATTAGGCCCACTAGCCACAAGGTACCAACAGTTGGCATCCCGGGGGGAGGTTTCTACATATGACCGAAAGCAGAGTTGGAAGTCCATAGAAGAATTTGGGACCCGTCATCACATCACATGAACCCTTCTTGAGAAATGAACAGGCCTTGTAGAGGCTCCTCGAGGTGGTTTGAGATGGGGCTACTACCCATCCCGAGAGATCGTACTGTCCATGGGCTTCCCCACCTCCTATGCAGGAGCAGGCGATGGTGCAGGTGACCCACCCATTCAGCAAATTCAGCGTGCCGATCGGGGTCATCCTCGTTGAGATGCTGCAGCAGCGGGATTTTGTAAGGGTGCCATTTGTGAGTAGCTAATATCTGCCGAAGGGATGTTCGACTGATGCCAGATCAGCTAGCTGAATTTGCAGAATGGGCAAAACAAAAATTGGACATACAAAAAGCTAGACAGGGAGAGATGTGGAGATGAACGGACAATGGCCGTTTCGTGCGTCCGTTCATCTCCACATCTCTCCCTGTCTAGCTTTTTGTATGTCCGAATAAAAGCATGAAAATTCTACTCCGGTGAGTGCGCTCCACACTTCTATTCTATTGTTGTGAACTGTGTACTATTTTTCTGGATGCGGCACCCTGGTGTATATGGGGATACATTATTACGGCTACAAGCAACTAAGAAGGGTTGGAGACATTAGGGTCTAACGTATTGCAGCAGTGCGGAGGTATCCTGCTTCTGTTTTTAAAACAAAAATTGGAACAGGTCCCTCAGTTTACACAGAACATTATGTTCAGTGATGATGAGGTACACTTTTTGGTTGGGTCATTTATATGGATACACCTAAATAACATGGGAATGGTGACAGTTTTCTTGCGTATGGTGTCTTGCATTTAAATCTGTTGCAATGACCCGGGTACTGCATTCACCAGACATCAACACAATTTCTATCCGCTCCTCACGTGTTAACCTCTGCGACATGTCAATGGCTGTAAGCAAAGAGTAACTTGTAAATAACTCATGAAAGAATAAAGTTACGTTAAAACCAAGCACACCACTGTTTTTTTTTATGAAATTCTCAATAAGTTTGATGTCACATGACCCTGTTCCCATTGGAAAAAAGTAAAGTTGGATCCAAAATGGCCGACTTCAAAATGGCCGCCATGGTCACCACCCATTTTGAAATGTTTTCCTCCTCCCATATACTATTGGGCCACAAACAGGAAGTTGATATCACCAACCATTCCCATTTTATGTAGGTGTATCCATATAGATGGCCCACCCTGTAGAATCTGATTTGTGTGACATTTCATTGGTTTGAAATATCAACCAAAAATGGCCTACTACAGGTGTACAAATTTGGTCCTTCGGTACTCAGTCCCAAGCCGATACTATGGATCGCCCCCAGGCGCAGGGCAGTGGGGTACTCGGTACTGGGTCCCTCGGTCTCGGTTCTGGGGATGTCATGGTGGCCCGACCCGGTCCGTGGCCCTGCTAAGGGGCGCCCAATTAAAGGTGTAGTTTGTCAAGTGTTCGTGACGCCACCTGTGGCACTCGGTCAGGGTGACCGATGCTGCTAGGGGACCGCTGGGGTGATGGAATGGCAGCTAGATGATATACTGTTGTGAATTTGGATTCTGGGCTCCCCCGGTGGCCGCTTGTGGAATTGGACTTGTCATCCTCTTTCCTGTTTCACCTGGTTCCATCAGTAGTGGGTGTCGCTATTTAAGCTCATTTCTCTGGTGGTTTCTTGCCGGTCAACAATGTTATCTGATGCCTCTCAGTGCTTGTTCCTGCTTCTAGACAACTACTAGATTAGTTGGACTTTTGTCCATGTTTTGTTTTGCCTATTTGTTCCAGTTCACAGCTGAAGTTTTGTTACTGTGTCTGGAAAGCTCTCGTTGATCAGGGATTGCTACTCTGGCGTTATGAGTTAATGCCAGAGTTTAAGGTAATCTCTGGATGGTGTTTTGTTAGTGTTTTTCTGCTGACCATGAAAGTATACTATCTGTCTTCTGCTATCTAGTAAGCGGACCTCAAATTTGCTAAGACTATTTTCCTGCTGCGTTTGTTGTTTCATCTGAACTCACCGTCATTATATGTGGGGGGCTACTGTCTTCTTTGGAATATTTCTCTAGAGGTGAGCCAGGTCTTATATTTCCCTCTGCTAGCTATTTAGGTCTTAGGCCAGAGCTGGGCATCTAGCGATAAATAGGAAATGCTACCTGGCTATTTCTAGTTGCGCGGCAGGCTTAGTTCATGGTCAGTATAGTTCCATCTTCCGAGAGCTTGTCCCTCTATAGGCTTGCTATGATCTCTGCCTGCAGAGATCATGACAGTTTGACCGGCCAATAAAGTGTTAAAGACCCAGGTTGAGAAAGGAGAGTTATAAGAAGTCTGCTGGAATTTTTTTTTTTTTTTTTTCCTCCAGTCTGCCTTGCTGCAGTCTTTTTTCTCTCTCTCCTCCTAATCTCTGTATGGCTCTGTGTGCACCTGACAATAATGGATCTCCAGAGTGTAACTGCGGGTTTGAATAATCTCATCACGAAAGTACAAAATTTACAAGATTTTGTGGTACATGCTCCGGTATCTGAGCCGAGAATTCCTTTGCCGGAGTTCTTCACAGGGAATAGAGCTAGCTTCCAGAATTTCCGAAATAATTGTAAGCTTTATTTGTCCCTGAAGTCTCGTTCAGCTGGAGACCCTGCTCAGCAGGTTAGGATTGTGATTTCCTTGCTCAGGGGTGACCCTCAAGATTGGGCCTTCTCATTGCCAGCAGGGGATCCTGCGTTACGCGATGTGGATGCGTTTTTTCTGGCCTTGGGCTTGCTTTATGAGGAACCTCATTTGGAACTTCAGGCAGAAAAAACTTTGATGGCACTATCTCAGGGGCAAGACGAAGCTGAAGTTTTCTGCCAAAAATTCCGTAAATGGTCTGTGCTTACTCAGTGGAATGAGTGCGCCTTGGCGGCAACTTTCAGAGAAGGTCTCTCTGATGCCGTTAAGGATGTTATGGTGGGGTTCCCTTTGCCTGCAGGTCTGAATGAGTCCATGACAATGGCTATTCAGATTGATAGGCGTCTGCGGGAGCGCAAACCGGTGCACCATCTGGCGGTGTCTATGGAAAAGACGCCAGAAAGTATGCAGTGTGATAGAATTCTGTCCAGGAGCGAGCGACAGAATTTTAGACGGAAGAATGGATTGTGTTTCTATTGTGGGGATTCTACTCATGTTATATCAGCATGCTCTAGGCGTACAAAGAAGCTTGATAAGTCTGTTTCCATTGGCACCATTCAGTCTAAGTTTATTTTGTCTGTAACCCTGATTTGCTCTTTGTCATCCATTGCCACGGACGCCTATGTTGACTCTGGCGCCGCTCTGAGTCTTATGGATTGGTCCTTTGCCAATCGTTGTGGTTTTGATTTAGAGCCTTTGGAGACTCTTATTCCTCTGAAGGGGATTGACTCCACCCCATTGGCTAATAATAAACCACAATACTGGACACAAGTAACCATGCGTATCAATCCGGATCACCAGGAGATTATTCGTTTCCTGGTGCTGTATAATTTACATGACGATTTGGTACTGGGATTGCCATGGTTGCAGTCTCACAACCCAGTCTTGGACTGGAGAGCAATGTCTGTGTTGAGCTGGGGATGTAAGGGTATTCATGGGGACTTACCTTTGGTTTCTATTTCGTCGTCCATTCCCTCTGAAGTCCCTGAGTTCCTCTCTGATTATCAAGACGTCTTTGACGAACCCAAGCTTGGGTCGTTACCTCCGCACCGTGAGTGCGATTGTGCCATAGATTTGATACCGGGTTGTAAATATCCAAAGGGTCGTTTGTTTAATTTGTCTGTGCCGGAACATGCTGCTATGCGGGAATATATAAAGGAGTCTTTGGAAAAGGGACATATTCGTCCATCTTCTTCTCCCTTGGGAGCTGGGTTTTTCTTTGTCTCAAAAAAAGACGGCTCTTTGAGACCATGTATTGATTATCGGCTTCTGAATAAGATCACTGTTAAGTATCAATACCCATTGCCATTGCTTACTGATTTGTTTGCTCGTATAGAGGGTGCTAAGTGGTTCTCTAAAATTGATCTTCGTGGGGCGTATAATTTGGTGCGGATCAGGCAGGGGGATGAGTGGAAGACCGCATTTAATACGCCCGAGGGCCACTTTGAGTATTTGGTCATGCCTTTTGGTCTTTCTAATGCCCCTTCAGTTTTCCAGTCTTTTATGCATGATATTTTCCGCGATTTTCTGGATAAATTTATGATAATATATCTGGATGATATTCTGATTTTTTCTGATGACTGGGACTCTCATGTCCAGCAGGTCAGGAGAGTTTTTCAGGTTCTGCGGTCTAATTCTTTATGTGTGAAGGGGTCTAAGTGCGTTTTTGGGGTCCAGAAAATTTCCTTTTTGGGGTATATTTTTTCTCCCTCTTCCATTGAGATGGATCCCGTCAAGGTGCAAGCTATTTGTGACTGGACTCAGCCCTCCTCTCTTAAGGGTCTTCAGAGATTTTTGGGCTTTGCCAACTTTTACCGCCGATTTATTGCTGGTTTTTCGGATGTCGTTAAACCACTGACTGATTTGACCAGACAAGGCGCTGATGTTGCTAATTGGTCCCCTCATGCTGTAGAGGCCTTTCAGGAGCTTAAGCGCCGTTTTGCCTCTGCCCCTGTGTTGCGTCAGCCTGATGTGAATCTGCCTTTTCAGGTTGAGGTTGACGCTTCGGAGATCGGAGCTGGGGCAGTGTTGTCGCAGAAAGGTTCCGACTGCTCCGTCATTAGGCCTTGTGCCTTCTTTTCTCGCAAATTTTCGCCCGCAGAGCGGAATTATGATGTTGGGAATCGGGAGCTTTTGGCCATGAAGTGGGCGTTTGAGGAGTGGCGCCATTGGCTCGAGGGGGCTAGGCATCAGGTGGTGGTATTGACTGACCACAAAAATTTGATTTATCTTGAGACTGCCAGACGCCTGAATCCTAGACAGGCGCGCTGGTCTTTATTTTTTTCTCGCTTTAATTTTGTGGTGTCATACCTACCGGGTTCTAAGAATGTTAAGGCAGATGCCCTTTCTAGGAGTTTTGACCCGGACTCTCCTGGTAATTCTGAACCCACAGGTATCCTTAGGGAGGGAGTAATTTTGTCGGCCGTTTCTCCTGATCTGCGGCGGTCCTTGCAAGAGTTTCAGGCGGATAGACCGGATCGTTGTCCGCCTGATAGACTGTTTGTTCCGGATGATTGGACCAGCAGAGTCATCTCTGAGGTACATTCTTCTGCATTGGCAGGTCATCCCGGAATTTTTGGTACCAGGGATTTGGTGGCAAGATCCTTCTGGTGGCCTTCCCTGTCACGAGATGTGCGAGTCTTTGTGCAGTCATGTGACGTTTGTGCTCGGGCCAAGTCTTGTAGTTCTCGGGCTAGCGGACTGCTGTTGCCCTTGCCTATTCCTAAGAGGCCTTGGACACACATCTCGATGGATTTTATTTCAGATCTGCCTGTTTCCCAGAAGATGTCTGTCATCTGGGTGGTCTGTGACCGTTTCTCTAAAATGGTCCATTTGGTTCCTCTGCCCAAGTTGCCTTCTTCTTCTGAGTTGGTTCCTCTGTTTTTTCAGAATGTTGTCCGATTGCACGGTATTCCTGAGAATATTGTTTCTGACAGAGGTACCCAATTTGTGTCTAGATTTTGGCGGGCATTCTGTGCTAGGATGGGCATAGATTTGTCTTTTTCATCTGCTTTTCACCCTCAGACTAATGGCCAGACCGAGCGGACTAATCAGACCCTTGAGACATATCTGAGGTGTTTTGTCTCTGCTGACCAGGATGATTGGGTTGCTTTTTTGCCATTGGCAGAGTTCGCCCTCAATAATCGGGCCAGCTCTTCCACCTTGGTGTCCCCGTTTTTCTGTAATTCGGGGTTTCACCCTCGATTTTCCTCCGGTCAGGTGGAATCCTCGGATTGTCCTGGAGTGGATGCGGTGGTGGAGAGATTGCATCACATCTGGGGGCAGGTTATGGACAATTTGAAGTTGTCCCAGGAGAAGACTCAGCGTTTTGCCAACCGTCATCGTCGTGTTGGTTCTCGGCTTTGTGTTGGAGATTTAGTGTGGTTGTCTTCTCGTTTTGTCCCTATGAGGGTCTCTTCTCCTAAGTTTAAACCTCGGTTCATCGGCCCTTATAGAATATTGGAGATTCTTAATCCTGTTTCTTTCCGTTTGGACCTCCCTGCGTCCTTTTCCATTCATAACGTTTTTCATCGGTCGTTATTGCGCAGGTATGAGGTACCTGTTGTACCTTCAGTTGAGCCTCCTGCTCCGGTGTTGGTTGAGGGTGAGTTGGAGTACGTTGTGGAGAAAATTTTGGACTCTCGTGTTTCCAGACGGAAACTCCAGTATCTGGTCAACTGGAAGGGTTACGGCCAGGAGGATAATTCTTGGGTCAATGCATCTGATGTTCATGCTTCTGATCTTGTTCGTGCCTTCCATAGGGCTCATCCTGGTCGCCCTGGTGGATCTGGTGAGGGTTCGGTGTCCCCTCCTTGAGGGGGGGGTACTGTTGTGAATTTGGATTCTGGGCTCCCCCGGTGGCCGCTTGTGGAATTGGACTTGTCATCCTCTTTCCTGTTTCACCTGGTTCCATCAGTAGTGGGTGTCGCTATTTAAGCTCATTTCTCTGGTGGTTTCTTGCCGGTCAACAATGTTATCTGATGCCTCTCAGTGCTTGTTCCTGCTTCTAGACAACTACTAGATTAGTTGGACTTTTGTCCATGTTTTGTTTTGCCTATTTGTTCCAGTTCACAGCTGAAGTTTTGTTACTGTGTCTGGAAAGCTCTCGTTGATCAGGGATTGCTACTCTGGCGTTATGAGTTAATGCCAGAGTTTAAGGTAATCTCTGGATGGTGTTTTGTTAGTGTTTTTCTGCTGACCATGAAAGTATACTATCTGTCTTCTGCTATCTAGTAAGCGGACCTCAAATTTGCTAAGACTATTTTCCTGCTGCGTTTGTTGTTTCATCTGAACTCACCGTCATTATATGTGGGGGGCTACTGTCTTCTTTGGAATATTTCTCTAGAGGTGAGCCAGGTCTTATATTTCCCTCTGCTAGCTATTTAGGTCTTAGGCCAGAGCTGGGCATCTAGCGATAAATAGGAAATGCTACCTGGCTATTTCTAGTTGCGCGGCAGGCTTAGTTCATGGTCAGTATAGTTCCATCTTCCGAGAGCTTGTCCCTCTATAGGCTTGCTATGATCTCTGCCTGCAGAGATCATGACAATATACCTTCCCACAGGTGAAGTATGTCCCCAGGGCTTCCCTTGATGAGTAGGTGGTAATGGTGAGTGTTGTAAGGCGCGATGAATAACGAGGACACAAAGGTTGCAGTCTCTTTACCTTTTACTGAAGACTTCAGCGTCCACAGTCCAGAGTACCAATCACAGGGCTGGCTGAGTCCGGCCGGTCTGAAGGCACATCCAGAGTTCCCTTTGCAGGTGGAAATCAGTGCCTACCTACTAGCGCCTGGGTGTTGTAGTACCTCCCTGCTGAGCACCACGGGATAGTCCTCACAACTGTCGTGTATGTTTCTGATATTCTCTCTCTCCGTCCCCCAGATGGTATGGATATGACGACCCGTATGACGGGGTAGGCCTGGAGCTATTTTATAGGGACCCTAGAGACGCCCCTCTCCCACAATTTGCCTCCGTTGTCTTCATTAGGTTAAAGGTTGGGCAGCCAACTTGGAATTAACTGTCCTGCCGTGTTTCGAAGTAATGCGTAGAGCCAATTACTCCCTCGGTGTTCCAGCCACCGGCTACGCGCCTCAGAAGGATGTTGCCGATCTTAAGGCAGGACTCCTCCTGGTATTATCTCCTTGTGCTGTGATCTCGTTTCTCACTTCTCCACAATATACTTCGCTTCTTGTCCTTTCTTAGGATGCTGCCGCAATGAGGTGCAGGCGCAGCTCTGTAATGTTCTATCTCTTGCTATGTCTCTGTCAGGATCCCACCTCTGACAGGGACCTCTGTCTGCAGCTCAGATGTTCCTTCTTCTCTCCCTGTCTGCCTGACAGGTCTTCTCTGGGTCTCACCCAGTCAGCTTCCCTCTAACTTCCTATCCAACTCCCCGTTTTACCCGAGTGTGAGGAGTGGCCTAATACATAGAACCTTTTGCTCCCCCTGGTGGCCGGAGTGTGAAGTGCAGTGTGTGACTGTGATACCTGGTCAGGTGAACTTTTTTAGTGCAATCAGACGTACCATCACTCCCCCTGGTGGGAGAGCGACATTACTGCAAAGACCAGGACTCTGGGGCGCTGCACTATATCTCCCATTGTGGCGTCGCCGCCTTTTATCAACTTGTGTCCAGGAACATCACCCATAACCTTACCATGCTGTTATTGGAATTGTCCACTTAACAACAGACTAGTGGACAAGCGCTTGTGGCCAGAGAAGCTACATTTCCCAGATAGCACACTGGGTGAACATTGTGGAGGCCAGGACAGAGTCCCAACCTGGTATGGCACATGTGCTACCATGCCAAGGATTGCTGCTCCCACTTCTATCATGGTTTCCTCCACCTCCAACACCAGTCCCTGCACCCCCTCCTACTCCTCCATATCCTTCATCTATGATGTGCTATCTCAGAGTATATTGTCTGCATCAGCCGGAAGCTAGAAGCACTGCCTCAGCAAAGAGCCAACAGGCTCTGCTGAAGATAATTTGTCTAGGAGACAAACACATCGCCGCAGAGTTATTGAAAGTAAGAACAGACCATACCGATCTGTGGCTCTCAATGCTGAACCTACAACCAGGCCTAGTCGTTTGTGATAATGGGTGTAACCTGGTGGCAGCTGTGAAGCTTGGCAAGCTCACACACGTGCAATGCTTGGCCCATGTGCTCAACTTGGTAGTTCAGCGGTTACTTAAAACATACCAGGATATCCAGAACGTCTGATGAAGGTACGCCACGTCAGTGCCCATTTCCACAAGTTGGTTACATCTGCCACTGTTCTGGCAGTTCTGCAGCAGCGCATGCAGGTGCCAGCTCACCGACTGGTGTAGAACTTGACCAAGCACTGGAACTCCATACTGCAAATGCTGGCAAGGTTTTGTAAGCAGCAGAGGCCAGTTGTGGCATACCAGCTCCAACATGTCTGTCGGTGCTCTGGTCAGCCTCCTGACATAACAACTGAAAAGTCAATATGGATGTCTGACATTTGTGCAGCTTGTTCAGTCTGGAGTCCAGAAATTCGTGCTGCTTATTTCTCTATTTTGGCAAATTGATAAAGATCCTAAGACTAGGACTTCCATCTGTTAACCAAGAATGCCCTAATTTGCCTATTAAAGAAATTTTAATTAAATTAGTAAAGCAGATCCTGCCAACACCGCACCATCAGGCTGTAGCCGGTCAGCAACAGGGTGATCAGTGTCAGAAACTGGATCATCTAATGAGTGTTTATTCCTATGTTTGGGGGAAATAGAAATTTTGTGGTTTGGCGAGAAAAACTGGATAATGATTGTTTTCTATGAGTTGAGCGTCGGTACAATCACAAAGAACTTGGCAGAACTCCTCCAGGAAAGTATAAAGAACATAACAACCCTGATAAGCACCTCTGCTCTAAGCCTGCTGGAAGGAAGCCATTGGCTGACATCAAAGACAACGTGTGAAAAGTAAAAGGTGTCGCTGTGTGGTTATGTAACACTACTGAGATGGTGGATAATAATCTGCCTGAGAGGGAAGCCGGGAAAATGCTAAGAAAGTACAGATGGACGACCACACCATCATCTGCTTATACATGGAGACTACATATGAGACAAAATACAAAATCTAACAGGGTAGTTCAAAGAGAGATTACGTTCATTGCAGAAGATAATAATAACAATAACAATAATAATAGTAATCACATAAATATTCTAATTGCATTGTAATGAGTTACTGCTCCTATGTACAAGAATATGGCTACTAAAATACTGCTCCTATGTACAAGAATATAACTACTATAATACTGCTCCTATGTACAAGAATATAACTACTATAATACTGCCCCCTATGTACAAGAATATAACTACTATAATACTGCTCCTATGTACAAGAATATAACTACTATAATACTGCTCCTATGTGCAAGAATATAACTACAATAATACTGCTCCTATGTACAAGAATATAACTACTATAATACTGCTCCTATGTACAAGAATATAACTACTATAATACTGCTCCTATGTACAAGAATATGGCTACTATAATACTGCTCCTATGTACAAGAATATATCTACTATACTACTGCCCCTATGTACAAGAATATAACTACTATAATACTGCTCCTATGTACAAGAATATAACTACTATATATGTACAAGAATATAACTACTATAATACTGCTCCTATGTACAAGAATATAACTACTATAGGACTGCTCCTATGTACAAAGATATAACTACTATAATAATGCCCCTATGTTCAAGAATATAACTACTATAATACTGCTCCTATGTACAAGGATATAACTATTATAATACTGCCCCTATGTACAAGAATATAACTACTATAATACTGCCCCCTATGTACAGGAATATAACTACTATAATGCTGCTCCTATGTACAAGAATATAACTACTATAATACTGCCCCTATGTGCAAGAATATAACTACTATAATACTGCTCCTATGTACAAGGATATAACTATTATAATACTGCCCCTATGTACAAGAATATAACTACTACAATACTGCCTCTATGTACAAGATTATAACTACTATAATACTGCCCCATGTAAAAGGATATAACTACTATAATACTGCCCCTATGTACAAGAATATAACTACAATACTGCTCCTATGTACAAGAATATAACTACTATAATACTGCCCCTATGTACAAGAATATAACTACAATATTGCTCCTATGTACAAAAATATAACTACTATAATACTGCTGCTATGTACAAGAATATAACTACTATAATACTGCTCCTATGTGCAAGAATATAACTACTATAATACTGCCCCTATGTACAAGAATATAACTACTATAATACTGCCCCTATGTACAAGAATGTAACTATAATACTGCTCCCATGTACAAGAATATAACTACTATAATACTGCTCCTATGTGCAAGAATATAACTACTATAATACTGCCCCCTATGTACAAGAATATAACTACTATAATACTGCTCCTATGTACAAGAATATAACTACTATAATACTGCCTCCTATGTACAAGAATATAACTACTATAATACTGCCCCTATGTACAAGAATATAACTACAATTCTGCTCCTATGTACAAGAATATAACTACTATAATACTGCTCCTATGTACAAGAATATAACTTTGTACATATACATAGTAGCAGTATTATAGTAGTTATATTCTTGTACATAGGTTCATTATTATAGTAGTTATATTTTTGTACATAGGAGCAGTATTACAGTAGTTATATTCTTGTACATAGGGGCAGTATTATAGTAGTTATATTCTTGTACATAGGAGCAGTATTATAGTAGTTATATTCTTGTACATAGGAGCAGTATTATAGTAGTTATATTCTTGTACATCGGAGCAGTATTATAGTAGTTTTTTTCTTGTACATAGGAGCAGTATTATAGTAGTTATATTCTTGTACATAGGAGCAGTATTATAGTAGTTATATTCTTGTACATCGGAGCAGTATTATAGTAGTTATATTCTTGTACATAGGAGCAGTATTACAGTAGTTTTATTCTTGTACATAGGAGCAGTATTATAGTAGTTATATTCTTGTACATAGTAGCAGTATTATAGTAGTTATATTCTGGTATATAGGAGCAGTATTATAGTAGTTATACTCTTGTACATAGGGGCAGTATTATAGTAGTAATATTCTTGTACATAGGGGCAGTATTATAGTAGTTATATTCTTGTACATTGGGGCAGTATTATAGTAGTTATATACTTGTACATAGGAGCAGTATTATAGTAGTTATATTCTTGTACATAGGAGCAGTATTATAGTAGATATATTCTTGTACATAGGAGCAGTATTATAGTAGTTATATTCTTGTACATAGGAGCAGTATTATAGTAGTTATATTCTTGTACATAGGGAGCAGTATTATAGTAGTTATATTCTTGTACATAGGAGCAGTATTATAGTAGTTATATTCTTGTACAAAGGAGCAGTATTATAGTAGTTATATTCTTGTACAAAGGAGCAGTATTATAGTAGTTATATTCTTGTACATCGGAGCAGTATTATAGTAGTTATATTCTTGTACATAGGAGCAGTATTATAGTAGTTATATTCTTGTACATAGGAGCAGTATTATAGTAGTTATATTCTTGTACATAGGGGGCAGTATTATAGTAGTTATATTCTTGTACATCGGAGCAGTATTATAGTAGTTTTATTCTTGTACATAGAAGCAGTATTATAGTAGTTATATTCTTGTTCATAGGAGCAGTATTATAGCAGTTATATTCTTGTACATAGGGGCAGTATTATAGTAGTTATATTCTTGTACATAGGAGCAGTATTATAGTAGTTATATTCTTGTACATCGGAGCAGTATTATAGTAGTTATATTCTTGTACATAGGAGCAGTATTATAGTAGTTATATTCTTGTACATCGGAGCAGTATTATAGTAGTTTTATTTTTGTACATAGGAGCAGTATTATAGTAGTTATATTCTTGTACATAGGAGCAGTATTATAGTAGTTATATTCTTGTACATAGGGAGCAGTATTATAGTAGTTATATTCTTGTACATAGGAGCAGTATTATAGTAGTTATATTCTTGTACATCGGAGCAGTATTATAGTAGTTTTATTTTTGTACATAGGAGCTGTATTATAGTAGTTATATTCTTGTACATAGGGGGCAGTATTATAGTAGTTATATTCTTGTACATAGGGGCAGTATTATAGTAGTTATATTCTTGTACATAGGGCAGTATTATAGTAGTTATATTCGTGTACATAGGAGCAGTATTATAGTAGTTATATTCTTGTACATAGGGGGCAGTATTATAGTAGTTATATTCTTGTACATAGGGGCAGTATTATAGTAGTTATATTATTGTACATAGGGAGCAGTATTATAGTAGTTATATTCTTGTACATAGGGGCAGTATTATAGTACTAGTGCATGGGAGGTAGCATAGTGAGTCTGTACAACCTGAGTCTGTACTATTCTGCCAATAGCCGGGTAATGTGCTGCAGGTTTGGTCTGTGAAGCTCTGCACTAGTAGAGATGTGGGACTGCGGATTATGATGTAATGCGGCTTTGAAGCTTTGAGCCTTAAGAGTATGTGCACACACTGCGGATTACTCTGCAGATTCTTCCACACTGATTTTCCTGCGGAATTACCGCGGATTTACCGCGTTTTTCCACAGTTTTTGTGCAGATTCCACCTGCGGTTTTACACCTGCGGATTCCTATTGAGGAGCAGGTGTAAACCGCTGTGGAATCCGCACAAAGAATTGACATGCTGTGGAATATAAACCGCTGCGTTTCCACACGTTTTTTCCGCAGCTTGTGTACTGCAGATTTTGTTTTCCATAGGTTTACATGACACTGTAAACTCATGGAAAACTGCTGCGAATCCACAGCAAAATCCGCAGCGTGTGCACATAGCCTTAGGGTCATGCAACTTTGTCCTGCAGAGACTTTGAAGGTGCGCTGAATTGAGGCAGTGTTCATGTTTCACAATGCAAAAGAGAATTTAAAAAGCTGTCTACAGCTGTCCACTATTGGGGCTGTGGCCCTCCATTATTAAAACTGTTGAGCCATTCACCATTGGGGCTGTGGAGCTGTCCACTATTGCTGCTTTGGAGCCATCTACTATTGCTGCTTTGGAGCCATCTACTATTGCTGCTTTGGAGCCATCTACTATTGCTGCTTTGGAGCCATCTACTATTGAGGCTGTGGAGCCGATCACTATTGGGGCTGTGGAGCCGATCACTATTGGGGTTGTGGAGCCGATCACTATTAGGGCTGTGGAGCCGATCACCATTGAGGCTGTGGAGCCGATCACTATTAGGGCTGTGGAGCCAATCACCATTGAGGCTGTGGAGCCGATCACTATTGGGGCTGTGGAGCCGATCACTATTAGGGCTGTGGAGCCGATCACCATTGAGGCTGTGGAGCCGATCACTATTAGGGCTGTGGAGCCAATCACCATTGAGGCTGTGGAGCCGATCACTATTAGGGCTGTGGAGCCAATCACCATTGAGGCTGTGGAGCCGATCACTATTGGGGCTGTGGAGCCGATCACTATTGGGGTTGTGGAGCCGATCACTATTAGGGCTGTGGAGCCGATCACCATTGAGGCTGTGGAGCCGATCACTTTTGGGGCTGTGGTTATGCACATCAGTGGGTTTATGTAACCACCCTTGGGCTTTGGAGACGTGCCCTCTTCTGGCTGTGGAACACCTCAGTACAATAATAAACTGCAATTTTTTAATCTTTTTGTGAAATGTGAAAAATGTATGTGTTAAATCTGTTTTACTTTCCCAGGAGTCATTAGTTTCGTACGTTGTTTCTTTTACCATGAGAACATGACATAATCTACATTGCGCTTTTGTCTCAGTGACACAATATTTTTCACATGGCCTGAAAACTGTCATTGTAGCCTTTTTTGTGCTGTGGCTCCCGATTGCTTGTGCTATTTTCTGTTTTTCTTTCTTTCACTTTTGAAGATTGGTGATTATCAGCCTCCCAGAAAAAAAAACTATTGTTCGCCGAGTGTACTGAGTGCCAAACACGAGCAGCGAGGCATCCAGCACACATCCTGTACCCACAGAGACAATGGGGGAAGAGTCACACAATAGAAAAACAAAGCTCGAATTACCTTAGGACTCCAAGAGACCCAACGCGCTCCACACCTCCGCCCTCACAGCACTGAACAAATATTTCATCCACTTCCATCATCATACAGTTCTGTGATCTACAAAAAATAACTTTTTGGGTTATGAGAAATCAACATCAAAGAAGGTGAACATGTGTCACAGAAAAAGATCACCGGGGCTGGGCTTTCGGGACTCTTTTGTATCTAGTAGAGTTGGATAACCTTTGCTTGAGACTCCGTCATAATATTCCATGCTTCTCAATTCTTCAATTCCTTAAATAGAAAAATTTAAACCTCAACCACCAGGACGTTTCAGAATTGCCCCAATAATTCAGGCTCATCCACTTTGGGGTTCAGTTTTCAAGGTTGTTCTGCAAAGTTGGGACTATTCTACAGGACTACATAAATTATCCTAAATAGCAAAATAAAGTTTCTACAGACCCCTACCCAAAAAGAAATAGAGTTTGGCAAAGTTATGAAATCCCGATGCTGCGTTTTCTGTTTACTAGATGAGATATATGACAGGTCGCGGATATTGTCTGCTAAATTTGCTTATAAATAAAATCTGCAGATTCACTCGAATTTGTCCAGTGGAAATCAAATGTGCATTTTTTCCCCAGAACACAATAAAGAGGGGAAAAAAATGATAGTCACCTGGCCGTCACCTGTGCCCCTTGCAGCTCCACACTGGTCGGTCATCTCCTTCAGCCCAGTCTTCCTTGACCCATCTTCTCAGGCCTTCTGAAACCATTGCGGGACATAGTCAGGGGTTGGAGGCACCAAGATGGCTGAAAAGACAGTGAAAATGTCAAAGATGGTCCAATGAAGCCCAGACTGAAGAAGACGACCATGACGGGACATATGAGGACACATGGGTGTAATTTTTTACATTTTTTTCAGCCCCTTATTTAACCCTTTATAATTCCCAACTGCAACTTTTTTTTTAGATTCTTAGAAATAAAAAAAAAATTGAATTTGGGAGAATCCTTCCTTATGGAGGAGACTTTGGTTTATTCCCAGGATATGAGGGATTGGATTCATGCCGCCCTTATCTGGTGTCCAGTCTGGACCTCTGTGGTCTTCACTTCTTCTTTCGGGATCCTCCACTTTGTTGGAGGCATCTACGTCATCATGTCACATGAAGTCCTGACCTTAACGTGACCCGATGTCATGACAGGTGTCACACGCCAATGTCATGATGACAAGAGGCCCCCAGGATGCCAGGCTGATGATACTGGGCGCAGAAGTGAAAACCAGACGCTTCGGAGAACCAGACTGGAAGCCCGGACCAGGGCAGCGTGAATTCAATCGCTCATCCAGTAGGTGGTCTAGAGAGAAACGTTCCAGCCTTCTGGACAAGTTTCTTTGCCTATTTTTCCCAGAAAGCATTATGTGGCATGTAAGACTCCCTTAACCGGTTGATGATCTTCACAAAGAGAAATAATGAAGTGGAAGTTGGGAAGCTCGGTGATGGTTGGCAGCCATATTGGTCATCAGTCCCATCCAGCTTACATTGAAACAATAATTAACAAAAAAGTGTAATAGAAGTTACAAGAAGGGAATTAACTTTTATTTTTTAAAAGGGAAATGCTCTGTAATTGAAATTCTAAAACTTGGACTATAGATTGCAAATTCCAGTCCCTCTGCTCCGCTCAGTACATCATGTATTGTGTCGCTGCTGCTTTCAGGCTCCAGGACAAGTGGGTGAAGAAGATTAGCTTTTCTGCAGTTACAAATTCCCGTGAATCTGCTGATTATCATGTGTAAGGGCAGAACACGAGGTGAACTCCCAGGGCTTTATCTTCTGTCACTCAGGGACCCGTGTGTCACATCCGCCTCTGCGCTCAGATCACGAGGTTTCAGCTTTGTACATTTGTTTTCATTTAAAAATATAAAGACGCGGTAAAAAGACACTCACGGACGGAGAAAAAAAATTCACAAAAGTAGATATGGACTTGTCTGGATATATATATATATCTGTGCTAAGGAAAACAGAGTGATAGGTGGTATATGATCAGTATTGGGGGTGATCAGTATTGGAGAATGATCAGTTTTAAGCAGTGATCATTAGTATTGAGTTGTGATCATTATGGAGGTAATCAATATTGGAGGTGATCAGTATTAGGCAGTGATCATCAGAATTGGGTTGTGATCGCTATTGGGTGGTATTGGAGGTGATAAGTTTTGGAGTCATCAGTATTGGAGGATGATCAATATTGGAGCTGATCAGTATTGGATTAGGATCAGTATTGGAGGTGATCAGTATTCGGTGATGATCAATACTGGGAGTGATTAGTATTGGAGGGTGATCAGTACTGGAGGGTGATCAATATTGGGAGTGATTAGTATTGGGCGTGATCAGTATTGGTGGGTGATCAGTATGGGAGGGTGATCAGTATTGGACGTGATCAGTATTGGAGGTGATCAGTATTGGAGGGTGATCAGTACTGGAGGTGATCAGTATTGGAGGGTGATCAGTACTGGAGGTGATCAGTATTGGAGTGTGATCAGTATTGGAGGGTGATCAGTATTGGAGGTGATCAGTATTGGATTAGGATCAGTGTTCGAGTGATCAGTATTCGGTGATGATCAATATTGGGAGTGATTAGTATTGGAGGGTGATCAGTACTGGAGGTGATCAGTATTGGAGGATGATCAATATTGGGACTGACTATTATTGGGGGGTGATCAGTATTGGAGGTGATCAGTATTGGAGGATGATCAATATTGGGGTGATCAGTACTATAAGTGATCAGTATTGGAGGGTGATCAGTATTGGGTGTTATCAGTACTGGAAGTGATCAGTATTGTAGGGTGATCAGTACTGAAGGACGATCAATATTGGAAGTGACTAGTATTGGAGGGTGATCAGTATTTGGGGTTATCGGTACTTTGAGTGATCAGTATTGGAGGGTGATCAGTACTGGAGGTGATCAGTATTGGAGGGTGATCAGCATTGGAGGGTGATCAGTATTTGGGGTTATCAGTACTTTGAGTGATCAGTATTGTAGGGTGATCAGTACTGAAGGACGATCAATATTGGAAGTGACTAGTATTGGAGGGTGATCAGTATTTGGGGTTATCGGTACTTTGAGTGATCAGTATTGGAGGGTGATCAGTACTGGAGGTGATCAGTATTGGAGGGTGATCAGCATTGGAGGGTGATCAGTATTTGGGGTTATCAGTACTTTGAGTGATCAGTATTGGGGGTGATCAGCATTGGAGGATGATCAGTATTGGGCTCTGTTGTTAAGACAGTGCACTTTTGGTCAAGCAGAGGAAGGTGAGATTGGGTGGGTACATAGAGTCAGGGTGGAAGAAGTTCGGGAAGTGCTATCACACTTCCAGAGCACTTAGGCCTTGTTTGCATGTACATTAAAAAAAGATGTATCAGTCAGGGAGCAACAGACTGTATCAATAGGAGTCATGGATGACATTACCTTTCATACCATTTCAACAATTTTTTTGGGGGTAGATCGCTCTGACAGTTTCCCTATAAATGATAAAAAATGTTGCTATCTGCTGCTGCCACTAGGGGGAGCTCACTATATATGTAATATGAGCTGTAGTCCTGTGTATGCAGTGAGCTCCCCCTAGTGGAGGTTTAGGAATTTGTTTAGTATCAGCCCCTCTAACCAGGAGCCCCATAGTCGCCTGCTCGGCCAGGAAGGTGCGATATACGGATACTGAAGTATGTAAAGATGCCGCGGATTACAGATATGAACTCACCTGCCCTGTAGTGTGATGATCAGGGACAGCAGAGGCTGCAGGCAATGACTGTCATTTTCTATACGGACTGGAAAATCAAGTGAGATCCATTGTACACAGGTAAGACCCGAGGGTGGTGGAGAATAAATGAATCTACGAGAACGGATACCTGCGTGATTTATTTCTATCACCCAGGGCGAAGATTATGAAAAACATCAGCTGGGCCCTGATCCTGCAGATGATCGCTCCGGGCAAAGCTGATACACGGTGTTATGTCTGGGGACGGTCCTAGGGGGCAGAAACCGAAATAGTGGAGGAGTGGAGGTTTGTGTGTGAAGGGTCCGGTGGGATTGTCTGAAAGTTCTGCTCTGCGATGTGTGTAAGGAGGGATCACTGGGGCAGGGCAAGGTCCAATAAAGGCCTGAAATCTGCTATCAGACAGAATGCCTTGAGAAAGTCTTCATACCCCGTGAACTTGTCCACATTGTTTCACATTACACCCACAAGCTTGAAGGTATTTTATTGGGTTTTTATGCGACAACAACACAAAGTAGCAAGAATTTGTGAAGTGTAAAGGAAATATTTGGTGTTCTAAATATTTTAAAAAATATATATATCTGAACATTGAGAGGTGCATTTGTATTCAGCCCCCCAGTCAATGATTTGTAGGACCCCCTTTCACTGCAATCACTGCTGTTTGGGGTCTGTCTCTCCAGCACGTCTAGAGGTGACATTTTGCCCCTTCTTTGCACACTCGCTCTCGCTCAGTGAAGATGGATGGAGACGTCTGTGATCGGTAATTTTCACGTCTTGTCAGAGATTTTCAAAGGGATTTGGGTCTGGACTGTGACAGGGTCGTTCACACACATGAATATGCTCTGATCTAAACCCTCCATTGTTGCTCTGTCAGGAAGTTTAGGGTCATTGTCTTGCTGGAAGGTGAACCTACGACCCAGTCTCAACAGGTTTTCCTCCAGGATTGTCCTGTATTTAGCTCCATCCATCTTCCCTACAACTCTGACCAGCTTCCCAGTCCCTTCTGAAGAAAAGCTTTCCCACAGCAGCATTCTGCCACCACCATGTTTCACAGTGGGGATGGTAATTTCAGGGTGTCATATGACCAGAGCACCTTCTTCCAAACACCATGTAAGGGACACAGTTAACATATGGAAGAAGATGCTCTGACCACATGAGACCAAAATAGAACTTTTGGGACTAAATGCAAACCTAACACTGCACATCACCCTGAAAACACCATCCCCACCATCAAGCATGGTGGTGGCAGCATCATGCTGTGGGGAGGCTTTTCTTCAGCTGGAACGCTATGTGTGACAAAAAAAATAACACTGCACATCACCCTGAAAGTACCAGTAATGGATTGCACTGGTTGCTACAAAGATTAAAGGTGCGCTCATCAGCTCGAGTCAGTGTTTAAATCCAGCTGCCAACAGAGCAAAAAAAGAACTGAAAGATTGTATCAGGCCCCCACCGATCTGCTTCTGATGACTTTTCCTATACATAGGTCATCAAATGTCTGTGCCTGGACAACCCCTTTAATCATGTTAAACTCGAGACTGATACATTTAACTTTCATTGATACATTGTGTTAAATAATCTGCATAGAAGGATTAGAACACATTTGCCTACACTGGATACAATAGTAACGAACCCTCAGCTTTGAGAAGTATTGGATATTGACAGTGTTTTCAGCCTCTGAATGTTCTCATTTACTAATAGCAAGCAGAGATTGTGAAACTAGACCCATATCTCTGATTGCTGACTATAATTAGCAACGTGTTAATTAACACTGAGAGGGGAGGATAACCTATAAAAACTAATAGGGTATGGCTCCACGGTCCGGAGGGGCGGCGGTATCGCCGCAGCGGCGAAGCCGCTCGGCGCTAAACCCCGCCCCCTTTCTGGGACGCGATGGTGCCGGATGTGTACAGTACACATCCGGGATCATTGCACCCCTCGCCATAGGGCCTTGTGTTATGCCTTGCGGGGACGC